>NC_142488.1:50717926-51019282 GCF_049115385.1 Moschus berezovskii | reverse complement strand
AATAATAAACTGTGAGCACAGCTATGTGAAGTTTCCTCCTCCTGGGTGGAAGTCAGGGGAAGGGAGAAGGAGGTGAGGGGAGGGACGGAGGCAGGAGAAGGGGGAAGGAGGAGGAAGAGTGAGAGGGGGAGGTGAGGTTAGTGTAGCATGGCCTGGCCAGGGCCACAACTGGGGAGAGAAAGGAGAGGAGATTCCCCCAGTTTGCATATGCACTGGCTGTCTCTCTGGAATGGTGCTGGCCCAGCCCCAGCCACTCCCCTGCCACCTGCCCATCCGTCTATCTGCCTCAGGTGTCTAGGAATGCTGGTTAGAGGCTACCAGGGAGGGGGACTCCAGGGGCCAGCCCCCAGGAGCTGAGGTCTGAACAATACCTTGGAGTCAGAATATAAAAGTCAAGGGACTCAGGGGTGGGCTGGGGTGGTCATCCCCCCTACTCGCCCACCTCCCAAGAAGCAGGCTTGATGGTCAGAAAGAGGATCCTTGAGGCCAAGGGGTCTCTGTTGGGGTCTGTGCTAGGCTCAGCCACTGTCACAACTGTTGCTGAGGCGGCTGCTGTGGGCAGGGCACATGCAGCCGGGGAGTCAAAGTGGGGAAAGCGCCCGAGGAGCCTGAACTGGCCCCTAGTGCAGGCTCCAAGCCATTCTCCTGGGTGCTGGGGCTGTCAATGGTGGGCAGGGGTGGGGGTGGGCCCTCACCCCCAGTCTCCTCCTCTAGCTCCTCCTCCTCCTGGGCCTCCTCGGCCTCTGGCCCTGAGCTCCGTACCCTCTTTGGCTCTAGCTCCTCTCGAGTTGGGTCATCACCCTCCCCACCCCGATCTGCTTTCCGCCGCCGCCGCCTCTCCAGTGCCCGGCCCCGTGCTCGGCTCCCATGGCGCTCTGCCTTCTCCAGCTGTGATCACAACAGGCAAAAAGAGGTGCAGCACAAGTGGTCAGGCCTGGGCTCCTTTTGCCTGCTCCGCCTGACCTCCCAGCTCTGCACATGACCTGTCCTCACCTCCAGAAGTGTGTGGATCCGCTCCATGTCTGGAGGCTGCCCAGCCTGCAGCAGCTGCCAGATGCTCTGGTTCTCATCCAGGGTCACCTCAAGCAAGTCCCCCTCCAACATGAGCTCCTCTAGTGGGGCCCGGGTTGCCTCAGGCAGCTCCAACACAGGGCCAGTCAACCGTGGCAACAGCGACGACAGCAGCTCCAGGTCTGGGGGGTTGCAGGGACAGGTTGGGTTAGAGGCTACTCCTGGTTATACCCCTGCCCCCTACCACGACAGAGCTAAGGACCACAGGGATCACTCTGGTGAGATCCACTAAGAGCCTACCCACACTTAGACCTACCTCTCTTACCTGAGCCCTCCCCCGGGGCTACCTTCTCAGGACTGGTCATGCTGTCTCCATTCTCTAGCAACCCTTGCACCTGCCAAAGAGATCAAGAAAAGGTAGTGGTAACTGAAGAACCAGGTCCTACTGCTGCCCCCCAGCTTCAGACTTGGGACCCTCCACCTCCGGGAGAAGGGCAGACACAGGCTGCCAGCTTTGAGCATTACAGGGATCTGGAGAGGAGGCAGAATGGGGCAAGAAGGCCAGGCCAAAGGAGACCAAAAGTCAGAGAGCAGGGGTAGGGCTGGAGCCTAAGTAAGGGCAAGGGCTAGGAGACAGGAATTTGAGGGTGAAAGAGCTGGGCTGCACAGCTCACCTTAGGCATATCCTTGCCACTGCCTTCTCTGAGAGGGTCAGAGGCAGGGGCTGAAGGGTAGGTAGGGGGCTCCTCGGGCCTGGGTTCAGCCTGCAGCCGCTGGCGAAGCTCAGCCAGCCGTCCCAACAGAGCAGTCACATCCTCAGAGGCCAGAGCCTGCCTTGCACGGCCTTGCCAGCTGATGGCCCTCTCTGTGAGGCACTGCAGGGCCTCACCCTCAGGCAGCCGCACAGGCAGTCTCTGCAGCGCTACCAGCAGTGCCAAGATGGTCTCCAGGCGTGGGCGCCGTGAGCGCATGCACAGCGGACACAGGAATTTGGTGTCCCACTCCCACCAGGCCAGCAGTGGGGATGGGGTGGGACTGGGCCTTGGGGAACTGAGGAGGCGGGGTACCGACACACATCGCCCATGGAACCAGTCCTGACACAGGTCACACTGCAGAGCTCCCACCCCAGCTGGCACCTGCCCACACACACAGATGGAGGTTGCAGAGGAAGCTGTGGTCGATGATGCCAGTGGACTGGGTTTGGTGGAGTTGGTGCGACGTAGCTGCAGGATTCCCTCCTTCTCTTTCTGTTCCCCCTCCTTGAAGGCCACGATCTGCCGGGCCCAGGACATGGGAGGAGAGGTCAGCACCCCAACCCTCCTTCTCTGGCACCATGAACACCCCACTCCCAAACCAGGAGAACTGATGCACAGGGAGTAAGCAGTCTGCCCATGGTCACCAGGCTCAGACACTATCATTGCCAGACTCTTCTCCCCATCTGGGCCTAAGCTCCTTACCACAGAGCCTGGGTCCCTGAGGTCCTGCGCAGATAGCCCGAGCAGCTCTGTGTCAGATTTATACAACCCCAGCTCCTTCTCCATCCAACGGCTGCGCTTGGTGCTGTCTGAGCCAGCGTCTGCACACGGGCAGAGCACCTGAAGCAGGCAGGCAGAGAGGGAATGTCTGGGCTTCCCCTCCTTCCCATACCCAAAGCCCCAGAACCCATGCTCTCACATGAGCTGTCTCACAACATCTGGGCCAGAGGCAGGAGAGGCTGTGGGTCAGGATTCCAGGCCTCACCTCCAGCAGAGTGTAGCAAGAATTCTTCTTGAGGAAGGTCTTGGAGGCCTTCTCCCTCCAGGAGTGCGCCGTCAGTACCTGCAGCTCTAGCTGTCTCAGTTCCTCCAACCCCACAGGTAGGTCCCGGCCCACAGCCACCAGACCCTCCAAGTCATCCAGGCAGGGGTAGTGATCACCATTCTGGGACAGGGCAAGAGAAAGCTCAATTCAACTCGCCAACATCTACTGATGCTACTCTGTCCCTGGCCCTGAATTGGGAAGATGGACTGGACTCACAGTCTTGAGCCAGAAGAAAACAGGCTCATCCTAAGGAAGGTATGTCTACCTGGCTCTCTCCTCCAACTCCTACATCCACTGGCTCAGCCTCCAGATATCCAGGCAGTCCCCAGGACCAGCAGACCAGTTATGTTGTTGTGGTTGGCCTCTTTTAGCCTCCCTGCCCCTACTATTCTCATCTTAACCAGCATCCTATCTTCCCTCAGGCCAGCCTCGCAACCTTTCTTCACAATGCTCACCAAGCACGTTTTGCCTCCTCACGACGTGCTATGCCCCCTTCCTCGCTCTAGCCAACCCAGCTCAAGCCAGAACAACGCAGTGTATGACACCTCTCCCATCTGGACTGAAGATCTGGGGTGAAGGGTGGGTGGGGCAACAGGGTCCTCACTTGGATCTCGTCCACATCAGCAATCCAAGCCCGGGCCTTAGCAAGAGCCTCCTTGAGAGCCTGGATGTTGGGCAGGTGAACAGGGATGTTTTCTGCCTCATGAATTATGGCCTCAAGCGTGGCTGGTGGGTGCTTCTGCCTAAAGGTAGGGAAAAAAAGAGGCCTCAGTCTGGGATGGTCTCCGTGACCGGAAGCCCAGCTTGACTTCCGGGTATAGCAGCATGAGCCCCTGTGGCTGCCACTTGGGCCTACTTGCTTGTATTCTGCCTACAAGTGGCTGTCAGCCTCTGCTTGTTCCAGATTTCATGGACCAAACTTCCGCTGTATCCCCATGCTCTGCTTGTCCACCAGTCTGTCCGCCTGCTGGCAGCGCCTACACACACAATCTGTAGTATTAATCTGGGAGTTGCAGTTTGTCAGACCGTCCCATGTGTGGGGTCTTTCTACTGACAGGTGTTCATCTGCTTGTTGGTACTCCTCATGACTGTGTGCACATGTCAGCCTGTGGAGCTAGTCCTCTATATAGCTCTGTATTTGTCCATCTTTGTTTCTCCGTAAGACTATCTCTGCCTCTATGTGTAATACAGAGTTAAACAAAAAAGGGGAGGATAGGATAGTCAATACACCAACACAGGAGTCTGGTGCCCAAGGCCACCCATGGGAATCATCTTCAGCTTCTCTGCTAAACTCTGAAGGATGCAGTAGAGCAGGGAGGGGAAGAAGCTGGACCTACCTGGCCTCCAGGCAGAGATGGGCCTTCTCCTCCCAGCGTTCGGCAATGGTCAGTAGCTCCTGCAGTTCGGCCTGGGCCTTGTCCACAGCAGGGCTAGGGGCCACACTGGCACCTGCTACCAATAGTCCCCGCATGACAGCCAGGGTGCCTCTTCGGGCTGAGGGGGCCAGTGTGCGTTTAACCTCATCCAGCCATTGTGCCTGTTCCACCTGCCGCTGGAGCTGCTGGGCTTCAGGTACCTCCACTCCGAGCTGCTGCCCTCTCTCCAGCAGAGACTGCAGGAGCCCTGGACTGGACGGCAATGAAGCCAGAGCTTCACAGGCCTCAGCTTGGTAGGCTTCCACCTGTTCCAGAATACCCTATCAGGACACAAACAAAAAACAAACTCCTCAGCAGAGCCCACACAGAGGTCTCACTACCACATACCTCTGCCCTACTTACCTTCTTACCTTCAGTATAATACTTACCTTCAGTATTTGGGAAGAGAACCTAGCACGGTCTAGGCACTCTTCCTTCGCCAGGCCCTAAGCAGTGGTTCCTAATATTCACTGCCCACTAAATACCCTGGGACATTTGTTAAAACGCAGATCTCTGGGTCCACTCCTTGAGATTCTTAATAGGGATTGGTCAGGAGTCTAAAGGGCTTCCCTGGTGGCTCAGTGGTAAAGAATCTGCCTGCAATGCAGGAGACCTAGGTTTGATCCCTGGGTTGGGAAGATCCCCTGGAGGAGGGAATGGCAACCGCAACCCACTCCAGTACTTTTAACTGGAGAATTCTATGGATAGAGGAGCCTGGCGGGCTACAGTCCATAGGATCGCACAAAGTCAAACAGGACTGAAGTGACTAAGCAGCAGCAGTAGGAGTCTATGCTTTATTTAAGCGCCCAGAGGATTCTGATGTATATCATCAGGAGACCCTCTGTCCTAAAAATGTTCTGTTACGCTTGGCCTTCTCACAGTCTCCACACTCACACTGGTGTCCACTGCTCTTTCCATCCTATTTCTGTACCTTCCTGAACTTGACTCAGCTTTCCAGGCCCACAAACGCCCTTGTTACTTCCTTTCTCCTCTTCTACCTTGAAGAGGAAACCTTTCCTTGACTATGCATCCTGTATCTGTACCCTTGCCACTTGCCCCTCAAATCCCATTTCTAACAGGCAGTTTGCTAAACCCTTTGCCTCCTACCTTTATTACTCACAGGTGCATCCTGTCTTGCCCAAATACTTGGCACTTTTGGAAGAAGTCAAGAGTGGCCTGCTGCTCAGGTCCCCCTCCCCCTCCCCTAAACCCTCAGCAGCACCCCAAGTTTACCCCTCCTCACCTTGACATCCCCAATCTGGTGCATAGCACAAGGTAAGTTGTTCATCTGGTCCAGAAAGGCCCGGAGCTCAGCAAGGGTCATCTGCAGACCAGCCATCCTGTGGGGGCTATGGAGTTTCACATGTAGGTTTCAAGTCCAACCCAGTCCCCTCCCTCCATCTCTGTACTAAGGCCCAACACCTTTCCTCATACATGCCCACCTTGAACTCTCATACTTCACAGTTCCCTGCAAATGCCCAGGTTAGAGAGAGAGTTTTAAGATACATGCATGTTCATATGATGAGGGGAAAGAATTAGAAGAGAGGAATATAGGATTTATTTGGTGGAGAAAGCTTAGAAATTGATGGAAACAGAAGCTGGACAATTATAATCCATATTCTACTGTGAACTCATATTAAGTGTATGCTTCTGTGTCCTTTTCTTATCCCTAAACCTCCCACAACTCCCTGACCTCAGCCTGTCTGAAATCAGTACCTTCAGGTACTGATAAAAAGAAACAATCCTAGCTTTCTTAGCACTGAGGTACTCCCCTCCGTTCTAGCTGCCTGGCCTCCTTGCCTCCCCAATTCCTCCAACGGCAGTGCTTGTCAGCTTCCTGTTGATGTCACCTGCTAATGGTACTCATAAGAGTTCACCACCACCCCCCGCCAACAGTCCTCTTCCTAAGGTGCTCATTCCTCACCAGGCAATCTGTGCCCAATGCCTCACGCTGCCATACCCAGCTTCCTGGCCGCTGACCAGCCCCAGGGCCCGGGACACGCAAGCCTCTGCCTCACTCAGGCAGTTCTTTAGTCGCTGCAGCAGCTCACTGTTAGGAAACCTCCGCTCACGGGCCTCTGACTCTAGTGCCCTCAGCTCTTCAAGGCCTGGAGAGAGAATAAGAGCAGCAAGGAGTAGGCAGTATTGAGTAAAGGCAGAGGAAGGGGGTGGAGGGTACAGAAGAAAAGGGAATAGAACTTGCCTGTGGAGTCCCTCCGTCCCCCCATCACTCACTGCGCTTCCGCCCATCCTCCACCTCCAGGGCCACTCGCACTTTGTTGGCCCATGTGTCAAAGGACTCAGCTCGGACCTTCAGCTTATGGAGCATGGCAGGGAGCTCATCCAAGGTGTACCGATACCTACAGGAAGAGGGCAGGGAAGAGCACATCTGGCCCAGTTCTACATCCCCCTCCTCAGCCCACTTCCTCCAGGTAGGCCCCCTGCTCACCTCAAGTATTGCCGGCTACTAGAGCACTTGCAGAGATCATTGATGTGGGAAAGGCAGACAAGGCCGTCAGGGCAGTCATAGCAGGCTAGGGCTGATAGAAAGCACGTGGTCTTGCACTTGATGCACTGGCGTTCATCATCCGGGAGCAGCTCAAAAGCTTCTCGCTCAGCTTCGGTGATGCCCTGGGGGTGTTCATTATATAGAACCAGAACAGGGCTGCAGAAACCCCTAACTCAGCCATTAATGAGCTCCACGTTAAAGACTCAAATCTGTGCTAAGAGCTATGAAGGAGACAAAACTCCACAGATCACACTGCCTCTGTGAAGTCCAGACTCTCAAAGCTGGGTAATCATATGAAGCAAGGTAAGATCAATGTAGGTTGAGAGGAAGAAAAGTCAAGTAAGTTTCAGATTAGAAGAAAGGGCCTTAGGGGTGAGAGAAGGTGAGAAAAGTGTGGACCAAGGCACCAGAGAGATGGCAATATGTGGAAGTGGCCAAGACAAGTGTCGTGTACTGGGGAATAATGCTAGCTTCCAGGCACTCAGTGCCCACTGTGTTCTAGGCACTGTGCTGGCTGCTTTAGCAGCACACTGCATACACATCTATAACTTGAGAGAAATAAACTCTATGTGCTTGTATCCAGTGTTTAAATTTCCAAACCTAAGCCAATGACTTTATCCATTGATTAGATGAAGAAAAAGCAATCCACTCCAAAAATGGAGGAAAAGCAAGCTATCTTGGAGTAACTGAAAGACAATATAATGCTATACATTATGGGCAATTTGGGGGATTTTAGAGAGAAATTTTGATTCTAACAGTTTTTG
Source organism: Moschus berezovskii (assembly GCF_049115385.1). Lineage (NCBI taxonomy): Eukaryota > Metazoa > Chordata > Mammalia > Artiodactyla > Moschidae > Moschus > Moschus berezovskii. The sequence goes on along the minus strand of NC_142488.1, from coordinate 51,011,783 downwards.
TCTTCTGTACTGACCTAACTTCTGTGTAAGTCCATCGCACATTACAAATCCCACCCTGCTACAAATGTGCTCTGCACATTACAAACCCTGCTCATATGAGTCCATTGCACATTACAAATCTAGCCATGTTGATATAGAGTAAATTATTTAAACCTCTCTGGGTTTCAGTTTCCCTATTTTGTAAAATGGAGACTATGGTACTATCCTCACTAGGTTGTTATGAGGATTAACAAAGGTAAAGTCACTAAGGACCTAGAAAAGTATCTTAGCACTTAGAATAGTGGAACCACAAAAGGCCCTCAACAGTCAAAGAAACCTTGAGAAAGAAAAACAAAGCTGGAGGTATCAAGTTTCTTGATTTCAAACTATATTACAAAGCTGTAGTAATCAAAACAGTATGGTAATGACATAAAAATAGACACATAAACCAATGGTAAGCCCAAAAATAAACTCTCATACATACACTCAACTAATATTTGACAAGGGAATCAAGAATACTCAGTGGGGAAACGATAGTCTCTTCAATAAATGGTGCTGGGAAAACTGGATAATCACATGTAGAAAAATGAAACTGGACCTTTATATCACTCATGAAAATTAACTTGAAATAGATTAAAAACTTAAAACTAAGAAATGAAACCATAAAACTCCTAGAAGAAAATATAGGGAAAATGTTCCTGAACATTGGTGTGGGCAATGATTTCTTGTACATGGTATCTTTAAAAAGCACAAGCAACAAGAGCAAAAATAAATAAGTGGAACTATATCAAACTAAAAAGCATCTGCACAGCAAAAGAAATTATCAACAAAATGAAAAGGCAACCCATGGAATGGGAAAAAATATTTGCAAACTATCTATATGATAAACAGTTAACATCCAAAGTATATAAAGGACTCATAAAACTCAACAGCAAAATCCCAAACTCCTGAATAAGAACTGGGCAGAGGACCTCAAAAGATGTTTTTCCAAAGAAGACATACAAATGGCTAATAGGTACATGAAAAAATGTACATCACTAACCATCAGGAAAATGCAAATCAAAACCATAATATCACCTCCCACCTGTCAGAATGGCTTATCATCAAAAAGAAAAGAGATACGTGTTGGAAAGAATGTGGAGACAAAGGAAACTTTGTGCACTGTGGTAGGAATACAAAATGGTACATCCACTTTGGAAAACAGTATGAAGGTTTCTCAAAAAATTAAAAATAGAATTAACCATATGATCCAGCAATCCCTCTTCTGGGTATACTCCAAAGGAAATGAAACTAGGATCTCAAAAAGATATCTGCAGTCCCATGTTCACTACAGCATTATTCACAATAGCCAAGATACGGAAATAACCTAAGAGTCCATAAATGGATGAATGGATAAAGATGATGTGGTGTATGTATGTGTGTATGTACATATACATATAATGGAATATGTATTACTCAGCCATAAGGAAGACAGCCATTTATGACAACACAGATGGACCTCGAGGGCATTATACTAAGTCAAACAATCAGACAAAAAAGACAAATATCAGAGTATCACTTATATGTGGAATCTAAAAAAGCCAAACTCCTAAAAACAGAGTAGTAGGAGTTCCCTGGTTGCCTAGTGGTTAGAATTCCAGGTTTTCACTGCCATGCCCTGGGTTCAACCCCTGGTGGGGGGACTGAGATCCTGCAAGCTGGCTTGCAGCATGGCCGAACAAAACAAAAAAGAAACAGAGTAGAATGGTGGTGGCCAAGGGCTAGGGAGGTTGGAAAATAGGAAGATGCTGGTCAAAGGACACAAGCTTCCAGTTAGAAAATAAATAGATTTGGGGGGAGTCTAATGTATAACATGATGACTATAGGAGGGGAAAAACAGGCACTCAACAAATATTTACTGATATTAGGTAATTTTCAGATAAAGACACATATTTCACAGGCCTATGTCAAAGTCTTAGAGAGAGTAACTTGCACAAAGTGAGAATCTGACTACAGCCTATTTTGAACATGAAGCTAGAGAATGCTGCTCTTAGGATGAAGCCCCTAGGTATTCTTGGATCATGGACTCCTTAGAGAACTGGATGTAAGCTATAAGCCCTCTTGCTAGAAAAGGACTCAAACATATACACAAACACACACACACACACACACACAATCTTTTACAGAATTTGAGCCCTCTCGCTAGAAAAGGACTCAAACACAGACACACAATCTTTTACAGAATTTTGAGACTAGGGGTTATAGGATTCTACTCTTAGGTAAGGGCCAAATGTAGAGAATTCTGAGTGTTAGTATGGGAACATCTACTTTTTCCCACCTTACTTTGGCTCCTTCCTGTAGCCTAGCACAGCCCCAAAGTCATCATTTAATAACAGCACTGAACAGAGAGAAAAAATGATGCCTAGAAAAGTCCATCAACTACTACCACAGACTGATAGGCCCCAGACTTCCAACACTTACCAAAGCTGCAATTCTTATAGCCCATGCTCATAGGAAAGTTATAAATGAGCTTTAAAATAAGAAAATATTAGCCTAAATTTCCTTATTTAAAAAAAAGGGATCCAGCTTGGGATTCCTCAGGACCAGCATGCTTTTGTCATCCTATGGAGCACTCTCACTAAATCAATTCCCTAACCAAGCAAGTTTGGAGCTTTAAGAAGGCAGTTAAACTACATGAACAGCAGTCCCACTCACCTTCAAACAAAACTGATATGTTATGAGGAATCTATCTGCCTTCTACTCAATAACACTAACCCAATCTGAACTGCTAAACCATTTGAATTGCAATGAAATGGCATTTCTTAATATTCCATATTTCAATTATTTTGTTCATGTATTAATATTATCAATAATAGCAGCTGCTACACTGAAAGTGCAGTAATAGATGCTTTGACATAAATCACCTTACTCAAGCTTTACAACCACCTCGCAAGTTAGGTATTTATTCCATTTTATAGAGTGGGAGAGTGAGATTATGAGAAGTTAGGTAACCTGAAAAGGTTGTCCAGCTTACCAGCAAGTGGGGATTTCGTTATGTCAGTTGGTCTTATTGGGTTATTTAAATAATCATGAATAGCAGCTATACCAGCACCTGCTATGGGTCACTTACTTAACACCTTGAAAGAAAAGAAAGTGAAAGTAAAGTTGCTCAGTCATGTCCGACTCTTTGCGACCCCATAGACTGTAGCCTACCAGGCTCCTCCATCCATGGAATTTTCCAGGGAAAAGTACTGGAGTGGGTTGCCACTTCCTTCTCCAGGGGATCTTCCTGACCCAGGGATCGAACCTGGGTCTCCCTCATTGCAGGCAGACATTTCACCATCTGAGCCACCTGGGAAGCCCACTTAACATTTTAAATCCACTCAACTATCCAAAAAGATAAGCACTATTATAATCTCCATTTTTTTTCAGATGGGGATGCTTGCTAATGCTCAGTCAAGTAAATTAACTTGCCAATAGTTATTAGTAAATGGTAGAGAATGGAAAGTAGTTTCCAACTTACATGTGTCTAGTTCTTTTCAGTACTTCCCAAGAGTAGAGGTTACTACTACTTCTTCCTCTCCCTACCTCTGCCAGACTAGGGTACCCAATCCTGTGCACTCTCCCCACCACCCACCTTCTCCAGCAGGGCCTTTCGTAGACGCCGCTCCTCCTGCACCATGATGAACATCTCCTTATGCACAGCTGCTGCTAGGTTCAGGTCCAGCTTCTCTGGACAAGCAGCCATCTTGCAGATGAGCTCCTCATGGGAGAAGACACAATATCTTCGGAGTCGGCGGTAGTGCTCAATGCACTGGCGCCCAGCTGGCAGCTGTGGTCAGGTTCAAGGTTGAGTACAGCCAAGTCTGGAGGCAATGGTGCATCAGCTTCCCTACCACCCTCCTGCTTCTCCTTGCCACCCCCATCACACTCCAGACTCACCCAGTCAGCAGTGCAAAAGTTGACAGCCTCAGCAAAGTTGTAGCCTTGGTTAAAGCCACTGTGGTAAGCACGAGGGAAGGTAATGACGAATTCTCCTGCACACTGGTTTGTGCGGACAACCTGAGGAAGAAAAGCCAAAATCGCTGAGATAAAAGTTTTCCATAGTCTACAGAAACCTCCTCAAGGAGAGGAAGGAAAGTCTCAGGAACAGTCTGACAACAGATTCCCAGACCCTCCAACTCCAACAGAGAGGACCATTGATCTCTGTTCTCAAGGTTTTGATTTGTGACGACAGGAAATACTGTAATTAGCCTCCAAATAAAATAAGTTAATTAATTTAAAAAAAAGAGAATTTGAGTCAAAAGCAGGAAATATACCAAAATATTTTAACTTCCTTAATAATTTTTATAAAAACTCAAAATATAACTTTCCATTAAACTGGCCATTCCTTTCTCAGTAACAATTTTTGTTACCAGTCATGTAAGCAGTTTTACACCAAGTGGTTCTACAAGATCTGTTATAAAAGCAGCAGGCCCTGCCATTTTCCACTTCCTAGAGCCACTGGTTTTCACCTCTTCTGATTATTTCGGCATTCACCTTAACAATTCTAAACATCATGCCTCAAGACTATATTAAAAATAGCCTTCTGTTTCTCAATTTGCTTAGTTTTCTATGCATGTATTAGTAATTTAATCCCAACCTTTTTTACAAATGTAAAGCTCTATCACTTTTCACCTTTCTGTACCAATTTCTCATAGAGCCTTATGATCTGTTACAATTGGGACCAGATGTCCTCCCTGGATTGTCACTCTTCCATGACAGATTTCCTGTTTCCTAGATCCCATGTCTTCCTCTTTCTTGGTTTATTTCTTTGCTGTGCTTAATTAAAGCACGTCATCCAACAGCTTCCTGAGAAACAGTGGGAAGAATTTAGAAAAATCTCTCTTCTACTCTCACACTTGATAATTTGACTGCACATATAAAATTCTAAGTTAAAAATCATTTTGAAGGCATGGTTCTAGGGTTCTGGATTCCAACGTTGCTTTTGAAAGTTTGAAGCCATTCTGATTTGTAATGTTTTGAATGAAACCAGTTTTCTCTCTCAGAAAGCTTGTACGAGTTTTCTGGTCCCAGTGTTTGATATAAAAATTCACCAGATACACCTTGGTGTGGATCTATTCTCATTCATGTACTGGGTAGGCCCTTTGATTCTGGAAACTCTTGTAGTTGAGGGAAATTTTCTTAAACAATTTCATTAATAATTTGATCCTTTCAGTTTTCATTTATTCTCTTTTCAGAGAGAATTATTGAATATTCAACTATCAGAAAAAATTCTCTGATTTTCTCTAGCTTTTTCTACCTTTAACTTTTTATTCTATTTCCTCGGAGATATCCTTAACTGTTTATTTTCTATGCTTTTCATTTAGTTTTCCACTTTTGTTACCATTAATTTTAATTTCCAAGAGTTCTTTTTTGTTCTTAGCATGTTCTTTTAAAATAGCATCTTGTTCTTATTTTATGTTTGCAACATATGCTCATCTCTGAAAATTTTATTGATGTTTCTTTTCCTTTTCTTTTTGAAGTTCACTTCTCCCAGCCTAGCCTCTGTTCAAACTGCTTTTTTACCATTTGGTTCTACTTTGTTCTAGAGTTTTCTTGGTTATCTACTTATATTCAAAAATAAGAAAGGAAAAGACTGAATAGAAGTTCTGAGTACTGAGGTGAAGCTTGTCAACTGCGAGCTTCACTGTAGGGTAAAGCCACTTAGTTTGGGAAACTCTAGGTCTTTCCTTTTGAGCCAGTTAAGAGTCCCCAGAGAAAACTCTCCCATTTTCTGTGCCTGAAGAAAAAAGATCTGGCTACCAGTGTTCTAAAAGTCAAGTGGAGGAAGATGGCTGGGAACCTCAACATTCAGTAAGTATACAATGAATTCTAGTAGTTTCACTATACCTCAACTGTACCTAAAAGACCTCAATCCAGAGATCAGTTTCAAAAGTACACCTCACAATCTTTCGCTAGTGAGGGAGGGTCACATTTCCTGCTACCTAGTGTGGGTGAGGTTCCCACGGCTTTCAGATTGATTCTCAGATGTTCCAGGTACTGATTTAAGTTTCAGTTTTCTTGTTTCCTAGTTTCAAGAATTTTTTCATTGTCTCTTTTCTTGTTTTCCCCATCATTGTGATTTTTTGACCTTAAAAAAAAATCCCTTTGTGTCATTTTAGTGAAGTTTCAATAAGGAACGGAAGTAGCCATGTGTATGTTTAGTTTGCCACCACTACCAAGAAGTCTTACAAAGTTTTTTAAGACGAACATTTAATGCTGATGAAGACACAGTGAAGTAAATACAGTGCAGGTATGGGGACCAATAACTTCTTTCTAGAAAGCAAAATTGCTAATATATACTAAGAACCTAAAATGTTTATAGCCTTCAACACAACAATTCCTCTGCTAGGATTCTAGATTAATGTGAAGATAATCAGCATCCTAACAATATTGAATCTCCAAATTTATTCAAGTCATGTATCAGCTCCCACCTCCAATACATTTTCTTCTCAAATCTACTCCTACTTAGAGACAATATCAGTATTTACTGCTTGCACTACCGCACTGGCCCCCATTATCAACCAGAATTGTCTTCCCCAACCGAAATGCAAATCTGATCATGTAATGTCCCTGTTGAGAACCCCTCACTCAAATCCTCATATCTACACGATAAAGCCACGGCCCCAGTAGACAAACTCTTACTCTTCCTTCAAGTGTCGCCACTTCTACAAATACTTTCCTGACCCCTCCCTCAACTTCCTATCTGTAACACCTCTAATAATATTTTATTCCAGTTGTTTACTCATCTCTGTCCTCTACTCAACTACCCACGACCAAAGGCAGGAATTAGTTTATTTGTTTTCAGGGTGTTGACCACAGGCCTTGCACACAGGGAGTCCTAGCAATATCTATTGAATGATCTAGTCCCAGCCTTGATTTTATAGATGTGAAAACTGAGTTCTAGAAAAGCCACAAGTAGCAGAGCCAGAAATAAAACCTAATGCTCCTGCACCCTCATTTTGGCAATGTCACTTTACTATTTCCTTCCTATACAGTTTTTTTAAAAAACTTTCCTCACATTCTGCAGCTATTAAAAAAATGACCCCAAAGTCCATCAACTGGTGAATAGACAAACAAAATTTAGTATATCCATACAATATAATATTATTCCACCTTAAAAAGGAAGTTCTGAAACAAGCTCTAACACAGATGAACCTCAAAAACATTATACTAAATGAAAAGCCAGATATACAAAGACCACATATTATTCCATTTATATGAACTGTCTAGGAAAAGCAAATTTTTAGAGTCAGTCAATTAGTGGTTGCTTGAGACTAGGGGTTGGAATGGAGAGTGATTGCAAAAGGGTACACAGGATCCTTTTGGGGTGACGGAAATGTTTTAAAATTGGATTATAATAATGGTAGCACAACTTTGTAAATTCACTGAATTGTGCATTTAAAATACATGATTTTTATGGTATGTAAATTATACTGCAATAAAGCTGTTTTTCAAAAAAGATGGTATAGTTAATGGTAAGGAAGCAAAAATCATTCTAAACCAGCACTGTCCAACAGAAATTTGCCAGCCACATACATACTTTTCAAATTCTCTAATAGCCACATTAAAAAAGTAAAATTAACTTCAATATATTTTATTTAATATATCCACAATATCATTTTAATGTGTAACTGGTATACATAACTATTAGTGAGATATTTTATACTGTTTCATATTACACCTTGAAATCCAACATGTGCTTTATACTTTAAATACATTTCAGTTATGACTAGTCATGTTTCAAGTGCTCAACAGCCACATGTGGCTAGTGGCTATCAAGCTGGACAATGCCATTCTAGATGATCAAACTTAACAAAAGAGATTATAAAAATCCATACACTGATTACTGTTATGTCAAAATTTACATAAAAAACAGGTGGAAACAACAAAATGTGGAGGAAAATAGAGGTGGCCTTTGTATTTCCTTTTTTTTTTTGAAAGGGGGGTGCTGTTTCTTTTATAATAAAAATACTTATACTATATATCTTTTATCTATAAAAAGAAATGGCCTTCTCTCACCAAAGGGAAAGATGGGTAAGGTGGTGGCGGGTAGGTATGGGGGCAGCCAAAGATGGCTAAGGGAGCTCCAGTTGGCTAGATGCAGTCTGCCATCTCAGATGTCTTGGATGGAGGGGATACTGCCAAGTCTATAGAGCCTGGAGATGCTGGGAACTACCTATAGGAGTGGCAGAGCAGACAGAGGGTGAGGTGGTGAAACAGCAGCTGGCCAGAGAATCTGGGGAGCCATGAGTAGGAGAAATGCTGTGGAGGTGGATGCAAAGAGCACATGTTTAAGAGTCTGTAAAAAGAGACAAGGATTGAATAGCTATATATTTTATATATATATGCATCTTAGCTGTCTGAATCCTTAAGGAGAATCCTCTCCTACTCTTACAATTCTTGACATTGTGGGAAAGAAAGGATGCTGTGAATCAGTAAGTAGTCTGAGGAAAGCTCAGACTCAATGTCTACTTGCGAAGAGCATAACTTGAAGGGCCCTTGATCATTTCCATACCTTGAGCCCAGTCATTTTCAAATGGGGTGAGGCAGAGAGGGAAAATGTAAACCCCCCACCTCCCCCAAGTGGAGGAAGGTGACCTGAACTGTTGCAGAATTCATTTCCTCTAATTCCCTAGGTATCTCAATCCTTAGTTAAGTACCACTAAAATGTGTGAAAGTATTACTTGCAGATTATATAGTATAGTAAAACAAGCTGAAGGCAAGAAATTCTGGTGAGAACCACTGACCTAGTCCAAAGACCTGCTGTTCAGGTGACCAGGAATTTCAAGGAGATTAATTCAGTATGTACTGACTGTCTACCAAGTCCCATACATCAGACTAAGTGGCAGGTAGCTAAGGCTGGGGTGTGGGGTGTGTGTGTAGGGGGAGTGGTGAGTTGAAGGGAGTGGGGAGAAGTATAACCACAGAATGAGGAAGACTGAAGCAGAGGTGGAAGATGTACTCAATCCTATTCCTACAGACTACTGATCAGGTTATTTTAAGACCCATACCAGAAAACTGGCTGATGCTAATCAACACTAGAAATTCCCAGGAATATAAAGCCCCTTAGAGGTAAGCCGGGATGTGTACCCAGAATGGGAGAGAAGACTACAGAGAAGGAGAATAGGACAAGCCAGGACTCTGAGTTACGCTTTTTTTTTTAAACACTGAAAGATATTGGCATTTTTTTTAGGTTAATTCCCCCCACTCCCCACCAACTTTATTGAGATACGGTTGACATATAACCTGTTGGTGCACAACATTTTGATGTGATACACTTATGTAATTACCACCACAGAACTCTGACCTGTTAAATAAGTAAACAGACCTACTCACTTCTCCAAGATGGGTCACCATATGGAAAGTATAGCAGTGACTGCTAGTTGTCCCCCTACAACCATTCTCATCCTCTTCCATAATAACTTGACCTCCAATTTGTAGCTGGTACATGACCATCCTTAATAAAAATGATTTTCCAGTTTTTCTCACAACTAGATGTGGCCATGTGACTAAGTTATGACTAAAAGGAGGTGAATGAAAATGATGGTGTCCTTAACAGTAAGGAGACCTGTCTTGCCCAGTCCTTCCTTCATTTCCCTCTTCTACTGGTGGAATCCACCCCTAAGGTGTTGCCCCGAAATATCTGGCCCAGGGGGCTCACCATCACACTGTATCTCTAACCACTATTATTTCCATCAAACCTACAGTCTGATTAAGATAGATTAAGAATGAGAAAGGCATGGGGGTATATTCTAGACAATGACCACCACCACCACCGCACAGGACATCACTAACTCCTATTCCTTGCCCATTTCCTAGGCACTCACCGGCACACCATGGGACATGAGGGTGTTGGGATTCATGAGGGTAACAAGTTGGTGCAGAAGGTCAGGCTGGCTATCAAAGAGCTCAGGTGTCAGCTTCTTCATCACCTCTTCCAAATGTTCTGCTGCAAGTGAGGGTACCCCATACCAGGTCTTCGGCTCACCCCTGGCCAAAAAGAAAGGGGACACGTAGAGTGGGCACTCAAAGAGCCCACCCTGAATGCTTCCTTGGCTGCCCAGGACCCCACTCACCAGTGGAGGTAGTTAATGGAGTAACTCCAGTGATCCTCAATATGCCAACAAAAGGCTGAGAAGACCATGCCCACATAGAGCCAGGGCACCTTCATGCCAGAGATATCTGCATTGATGTGGCACAGTACAGACTGTTCCAACACTGGCATCACATTCAGGTTCCAACCACTCGTAGCATACTCCTGATAGGTCAGGTATTTGTGGAAAAGAGATGAAAGTTTTGCTAAGGTGCTGAGTTTTTTAGCCCAGGGAACCTTAATTTTGAGGTCATAGACCTTTCTGAAATGTCTAAAAAATATTACAGATGTTCTTCCCCCTGCCTCCCTCAAATGCAGAGACAAAATTTCAATTAACTTCACTTTACTTAAATTTTAGCAAAGTTTACAGATGTGCCCACTCACAAAAGTATCTGCAAGTTAAAAGCCCCTGCTCTGGACCAAAATGTACCTTTCTTGCGATACAGGCCTAGGGCCTCTTTATTTCCTGAACTTACAATCCCAGTCCCTGAACACTTCTTATGAATGAGCCAGGTACTCTGACAGGTACTTCAAATATCTTCTCATTTAATTCTTATAAAATCTGTGAAATGGATACTATTCCCATTCTACAGACAAAAACTAGCCAATCTCATGGCTGGAGATGCCATGCCAGATACTAGGCTGTGCTCTTTACACACACCATCCCATCTAAATCACATAGCAACACATAAGGCAGGCATAACAGTCCCCTTCCTACAGAAATACTGCGTCTTTCGGATACTGAAGGACTTGCCTAAGTCACAGCTGAACATAACCAGGAATCATCTACTCACCTCCTCCTCAGGGGTTAGGTGCCGCTTACTGTCACTGACGGGGAACCCGCTACCAAATTCTTTGGAATGGATGTCAGCCCCATACTCAACAGTTACATCTTCCTCAATGCTATTCACCAGCCGCCAGAATTCCTTCTCCACAAGTTCTGTGGGTACCATCTAAGGAACAGGGGTAGCTGATGACTATGGCTCATCATATCCTGGCCCCACTGACCCAGGCGAGCTACAGACCATCAGGAGCCTATGACCCTAGCCCTGACACTACCCCAGCCCTCCATCACCTACGTGTACGGGCATGTTGAAGTAATCGGCTTTAAAGGAGTCAGCCATCTCGCCAAAGCTCTGCAGAGTGTATTCCCGGGTTGCCTGCTCAAAGCCAAAGGCTTCAGGGGGGCGCTTACACTCCTGAAACCCAAAGGAGAACATGTCACCACGGCAGAGGCAAAGAGGTGGAGAATCCCCAAAAGCTGAACTGGAATATGGAGTAGGAATCGGGAGTGAGAACAGCCCTAGGTTTGTACTGAAGGCCCCTGAGGCAGATCTCACATCACAGCTCTACCTTTCTCTCCTAGCACTTCAGTGCAGTCAGCCTCTTCATTCCTCACATGCACTTCTACCATGCTTTTATCTTCTCTTCCTTCAGGACTTGACTATCTAGACCATGGGCTCTGATTTAATATGCTACCCCATGCTCTTCTGTCACCATCTTTCTTTCAAGACAAAATGTGATGCTTAGAGAAACTTTTTTATGCTGAGACTGGAACTACAGGCCTGGGAAAACAACACTGAATATTCTAGTAGCTCGGAGGATGGGAAACAAAGGCACCAACCCTTAGTGTCAAACTCCACACTTTCTGTTCTTTAGACTGTCTCATAAGACAGGACATATGTCTAACTCATTTTGTACTTATGTTCATGGTTTTAGATGAGAGTTGTACGTACCCGAGGCAGATGCACCTTCTGCTCATGTCTGAAATCTAAATGTCAACCTGGTTCACCGGCCTAAGACCACTTAAAGAAGAGAGCCAAGTAGACCTGACAATCTTTGTTGTCTATGATACTGTTGGTATTCAAACTCCTTCCTAAAGGAATCCCCACCACCACCAAGGCATTACACTGCCCCGGTCTCTTTCCATGTGTGTGTGTGTCTCCGCGTGCACAAGCATATCTGGACTCTAGGACCACAGCTGACAGGGTGAGAGACGATCAACACCTACTCTCCCAGAAACCCAGGGAAAGATGGAGACGAGCATCCCAGAATTTGGATCAAGGTAAAAGGCTCATGAAATGAAACTGGCAGGCTTACCAGGCGTCTTAGCCCTCACTGCCGCTTCAGGTGTTCTCCTCACTACCTCTCTTGCACTAGGTACGTTATCCCCACATATCCTGACTCCTGAACTCCTTCATCCCCCAGTCTAGAAAGTTTGCCCAATGCTTGTAATTGAAGTCTACAACAGTGCAAACCAATTTAATTACCACAACAGAAGGAAAATAACTAATAAATATTACACCCACATGATGAACCCCTTACAAGAAAAGAAATTATATCCATGAATAAATAGAATACAGGAAAATGATTATAAAGTAACAAATGAAAGTACACAGTATGATCCCAAACCTGTTAAAGATAGTTATAGATATGCAACAACGAAAAGATGAGAAGAAAATACAGCAGACTATTAACAATGGCTATCTCTAGGTGGTGAGATGATAGGCAATTTGTCTATTTTCCAAGCTTTTGAAAATAAATAAAAAATAAAACACTTGGAAATCAAAAGAGCACTTTTTTCCTGTCCTCCAAATCTCACTGCTGACACCTTCCCTGATTACTACTCTTAGTCACTTTCCTCTCCTCTGAACTTCTACATCTGAATTTCTAACACACAATTTAACATTTGATTATATGTCATCATGTACAACCTAATTATGAATCTCACCTCCCCAGGTGGTCTGACAGCTTCCAGAGAACACAGGCTGAATGTCCTCCTCTTTTTTCTCCCAAAGCTCTGCCCAACCTAGCCCAACCTCAGGGACCCAAAACATAAGACTGTGGCTGAGCTAGGAGGCTGCTTTCAATAAGACCACATGAAGGAAGGCAAGGACAGCCTATGAGGCAGACACAGATTGGGGCTGGGAAGTCCTTACCGCCATGACACACTTTGGACACCGCCAGACACCCTTGGGAATCTCAGGCAATGGAGGCAACAAGCAGAAGATGTGGTAGTTGTCATCACAGCCATCACACAGCAGGAGCTTATCATCCTCATCCCCTCGGGAACACATTCGGCACACATATGACTCAATCTGCCAGGGGAGGGAGGGAGGCAACAGTTCATCAACCCAAGACCTGTCCAGCCTTTCAAACATAAGACTCCTCCAGACAGTATCCTAATCCACAGAGATCTCTGTTAGAAACCCACCGTGCTTGATGGCTGGGTCATTCATGGCCTTGTACAGGTTAGTCATGCTAGCTCAGGAGTTAAACTGCAAGCAAGAATCTCCCCAAATAAACTAACTGGTAGAGCTGTGAGAGCAGAGTCTTTATCATTCAGTGCTGAATTCCCCATTTTTATTCTTCAATAAACATTTACTCAACACTTATGTGTTCAACATTATGCCAGACTCTATGGTACAGTGATAAATAAGACATGGTATCCTCCTTCTAAAGGCGTACAATAGTCCAGAAGCACAAGTTCATAAAAATTAAAAGGCAGTGTAGAAACTGCCAATAGCTCCCCATAAAAGGGTACTATGGAAACCTAGAGGAGGAAGCATACAAATCAGCTGGAGATGAGGAACAGCCTTGAGGAAGAACTTCACTGAAAAGGTGACACTTGAAATTAACTGAAACCTGAAGGCAAACTGAGATTTGGCAATGGCACAGAGAACAGGGGGAAACTCTTCCAGGCAGAAGAAACAGCACGTGCAAAGGATGGGGCAAGAAAGCATGGCACGTCTCGGGGAAAAAACAAACATACCTACAAGTAGTTCAATGTGGCTATAGCAGAGTAGTAAGGTGGGCAGTGCTGGGGAATGAGGCTAGAGGTCTGCTGGGACTGGATCATGCATGTTAATAAGGAGCTTAGCCTTTATCCTGAAGCAATGGAGAGGGAGTCTCCTCTGCACCCTTCCAGCACTTCATGTTGACAGCACTTGATCACCCTTTCCTGTTCTTTGTTCCACGTGAGCTGGTCTTGTTTCCCCAATTAAGTGAGCTACATGAGGGCAGGGCCCACCAGGCCCACTTTTCTGTTTAATGTAACCTGGTCCAGTGCCATGCTGGGGAAATGCTCGTTGAAGGGATGAGAAGCAGAGCATTAGGAAGTCAGGGCTGGGTCCTTACAAACTGAGCATTGCTGTGGTTCCTCCTGAGCCTCATGGTCATCTTGGTGCAGGGCTCTGGGCTGTGACTCAGCTCCTCCTTGCTCTCCAGGAAGGTCTTGGGTGAGGTTGACTCCACCTTCATGTCCCCGCCTGACTCCTCCTTCACCACTACAGTAGGGGGACACTCGGGCCCTTCCTTATCTGGGAGAGAGAATGGCTCTAAAGTACAAGTCTGAACAGTTAGGCCCCACCTCCTCTCCCCAGGTGAGGCCATTCTTCACACTTCCCCAGCCTGTCAGGCCTCACCTTTCTTCCGCAGAGTCTTATCCTTGGCCATGAGGCCTAGGCCCATCATCTTGGGGCCTGCCCCATAGATCTGAAGCTTCTTTAGCTCAGGATTCTTTTCAATGTCTTCCTCTGTGGGTTCCGGCTAGGAGGAAAGAAGGAAATGAATCAAGATTGCAGGTTGCCCCATCCTAAAAGAACAGCCTGGACTATATCACATGAGTTCATGTCAGGCCTGAAGCACAGGTGGGCCAGGGCAAGAATTTAGATTGCTTTTAGGAGACTGAGGGTAAGTGAGCTCCCTCCTCATCCCTCTCCTGGAATGGAATTAAGATGGATCACAGTTTTTCCAACTGTAAAATGAGAACATTAACTCCTATCTCACAGTAACAAGGGGTTTGAGAAAGATATACATAAAGAAATCTAAGTATCTGACACTACCAATAAATGGCAGAGACTAACATGATTTGGTAAATTACATGCTTTGGTGAGCCCAGGGACAGTATCCATCTTCTTTTCTGTTGTAGCCCCAATGCCCAGAAGAATGCTGGCATATAAGCTTCTTTCTGAGGCTAGAATATAGGTGTAAGGAGAAAGAGAGTTCTTCCCCTATAAGAAGAGTGAGTCAGGAAAGGAACAAGGCAGGCAAGTACAGCAGACACAGGGAAGATATTATGCAAAGAGATCAAAACCCAGCTCAGAAGCTCAGTTGAGAGTAGAAGAAGAGCAAGAGGGAAGTCAGAAAGAGGCACACTACTTTTCAGAACTCAGAGAACCGAGAGAAGGGAGAGTGGAACAGGGAAGGAAGTCTTGGTCAGAGGGAGAGGACTCTCTTCACCCCTAAAGCTCTATTAGAAGTAGGGAAGCACTCACATCAGGCTGCAGTCTCTTGGCTCGCCGGCCATAGCTGTTGAACTTGGAGGGCTGCACAGACTGTCGAAGGGGGATACTGTGAGGTTTATATTCCTTGTCCTTCTCCTCATTATCAAAAGGACGTGTGTTGCACTGCTGGGGATAGGTGAAGGGTAAGGGTCAGGGCATGGGGCCCCAGCCCCCAACAGCAAGGACTTCCCTCTACCCTCCCCCCAGTGGCAACCAAAGTTGTGGTTTCATCTGCCCTCCCCTGCCAACAGGCTCTGCCTAACTGGTCTTTACCACTGACACCAGCACACACTCCGGGAATTCTTCACATGCTTTTGCTTATACCATCCCCCCTTCCAAACATCTCCCCAACAACCAGACTTCATCTCTTTCCAGACCTCTCCAGGTGTCCAGTCCACTCCACTGAACCAGTTCCATTAAGAGCAAATGTGGAAATCTGCATCTGGCAGAGGAAAGCCTACTCCCACCCTGGTTTGGCATCCTTACCACCAGGTTGGCTCCAGACTGGTACATCTCATAGGGGTAAACGATGCGTTCATAGTGGGAGCGCAGCAGGGAGCCAATGTTTTTGCCTGGTGGGTAGTTGAGGCGCTGGGCCACCCGAGCCCATCGACGGTCCTTGCAGATGGCTTCATAGCCACCTTCCTCCACCACAATCTGTAAGGACAAGCAGGAAGGGACGTGATTTGCTGTGTGTAGGTACAGAAAAAACAATGAGGACAACTCCAGCCCCTTACTTCACTGGAGGCTACCCCCTCCTACCTCCACCACTCAAATTGTAGCCAAGGGATGCCAAGAAGTTCTGATGACAGCTTGTGTGCTACCAGGCTGTGCCCCTTCCACTGTAGCCTAGAGATCCAATATCCAAACCAAGGTGGCCCCCAGAATACCAAGGATATTAAGGCATGGGGTGGGGAGGGGTTTGAGAAAAACCTGTTCTTACTTTGCTGAGGCTGTAGAGGTCCAAGATCCGCCGTTCTACATTGGGAATCTTTAAGGAAGAGCCCTGGATTTCCCAGAATTTGGCAATCTGATCCAAGTAGTTCAGTTTCACTCTCGTCTGGGCCTGGAGAAGAAATGGCTCAGAGAGGCTGGCCTCCCCCTCTACCTGACCATCTTCTAGCC
This sequence comes from Moschus berezovskii, assembly GCF_049115385.1. NCBI lineage: Eukaryota > Metazoa > Chordata > Mammalia > Artiodactyla > Moschidae > Moschus > Moschus berezovskii. Next base: position 50,995,277 of record NC_142488.1, on the reverse strand, counting down.
TAATCTTAGGGCAGAAGAAGGGATACAGCACAGCCCACTTCATCTACAGAGCAGCAGGCCTCTCCCAGTGAACTGGATCCTCAACACTAGGCAGCACCTCACCCACCTCTGTTATCTTTGCCACCTTCCAGTCAACAGAAGCCCAAGGTCCCAAAACAGAGCAGGCTGAGTCACAACAGCCAAAGTTTTACATATATTCTTTCTCAGTCTCTGACAGGGCTGTGTGAGTATCATCATCTCTTACAGAGAGCCTCTGTGTCTTCAAGTCACACAGCAGGTACCAAGAAATCTGAGTGTCAAATAAGTTTCTGCCCTTCCTCTGCTAATAATCTGCTGTATAGTCTTGAGCAAATCAGTTCTACTCTCTGGACGCCTGTTTTCTGATTAGGAGGGAAATAAAATAACTGCCCAGTCCACTCACCCCAGAAGAGTAGACTTATGAGAGGAACAGTGAATACCCTCTGAAAACTACAGAATTATATTTAAGCTCAAGGCATGTTTCAGAGAATGAAGGCTCCAAAAGAGAACATTCACCTGTTTACATGCACCATGAAATTTGTTCCGTGGTGGCCAAAGGGTAGAGAGTGCATGCTAAAGACAAAATGGCCTAAAGAACTGAGATGGTGTACCAAAGCAGCACTGGCACCTGACCTACCCAGGACCCAATGGGGGCAAAAGATCCTAGGAACAAGGCATGTGCCATGCGTTCCTGAAATCTGTAACCCAAGAAGGGCTCCCCAAGTCTATAACCACCCCACCTTAGTCAGAGGGCCTAGTTTTAGGGAGAACTTGGTTAAGTCCTTAGCATTCATTACCTTGCTCTGATCCCATTAGGGGGAAACAGGGACAGTTCTTTCACAGATGAGAAAAAGTAAGGTCTATCCATAGAAAGGAATATCCTATGGCTCCTTTGCTATGAGAATCCCTAAGGGGCCAGGAACCCTAATCCTTCCACTTCAACCCCTTAGCTTTCCAACCTTGGCCTCATGCCTGCCCCCCGGCCCATTAGCCAGTACTCTCTCTCTAGAAAACCTGCCCCTGTCAGATGGTAAGCTACACCTTGCCCTACCTATACCCCAACAGACCTGGTCAGATCCATTTCTCTAAGGAACTTGTATCCCATACAAAAGATGACTTTTGCCCTGACCAGAACAGTACCTAGACTGACTCTAGAACAGTGATTCTCAGTAAGTGGCAATTTTGCCTTCCAGAGGACATTTAACTAATGTCTAGAGACATTTTTTGGTTGTCATAACTGGGAGAGGGTAATATGTTCTAGTATCTAATGGGCTGACAGACATCCTACAGGGATGACAGACATCCTACAATGCACAGGACAGCCCTCCATGATAATAAATTACCTGGCCCAAAATGTCAATAGTGCCAAGGTTGAGGATCTGCAGTCTAGAAGACAAGTAACCTTTTAGATTATGGGTATTTGGTTGGGCCTAATAGTCAGCCCCATACCCTTAGACATCTATTAAGGCTTGAAGATACATAAAAATGAGGGCGAGGAGTATAGCATACTTCTAATCTACATCTTCCAAGGGAAACTCCAGGATTTTACTTGGAACTGGCTTAAGGGCATCTACTCTCATTGCTCTGGGGCATTCTCAAGTCTTTCATGGAGAACCTCACCTTACCCATGTCAAGAGCCTAGATTTCCTGTACAGAACATAAGGGAGAGGGAAAAGCCTACTTGCCTGACCCTCTGTCCAAGTTTGTAACCATTCCAGCTTCCACAGAGACCAGTTCTTTTGTTGTTCCTGCCCATCCACCTCACCTTCCACCTTACCAAGCACCATGGAAGGAAGATAGGAAGCACAGGGTTGTAGATGAATTGGATAGATGAGGACATATTCAGCTGGCCAAGCAAGAAAGGGTCTCGGTTAGCCTCATATTTCTCTTTCGCTGACCTAAGTAGGGTGGGTTAGTTGACAGGGGAGTTTCAGAAGTAACAAATGTTTGTGGGAAAAGCACAATCCCCAGCCTTGGGACTATCAGATCTGGGAGACTAAAAGCCCTTGCTCCGGTTTATATTCAGAGCTCTAAAGCTTCTCCATGCCCTCCAGGCAACTTCACAGAAGATAGAATAAAGGCCTAGTTAGGTAAAGCACCTCAGCCAGAGAAGGTAGGAGGGAAGCAGGATCAGAGCTCAGGTATCCATTCTCTCAACCCCACGACCAGCTGCTAGTCTTCTTACCTCTAGTTCATTCAGCCTCTGGATTCGGGGAGTAAACCTGAAGTTGTCCACTTCAACAGCAAAGGGTGGCTGCCAGTCCTGATTGGGTAAGGAGGAGAAAGGGAGTTGGGTTATTCCAGCATAGTGCAAGACCAGGCTGGGCACCAAAAGCAACTCAGCACCCCATTCATGGCTTTCCAGGCCTCTAGCCACCCCAGACCTTTTAACCTGGCAAACACCCAACCCATACAAACACAACTCACAACAGAGCTTTAGAAGTGCCTCAAGTCCATACTCAACATCCCATGCACATACCCTGGGAAATGTCTCCTGATTCCCTCCCAACAGTACAGTGGTACAATTTTAAGAAATAGAAAAATGAGGTCCAAAACAGCTGACTTCAAACTCTCCCTATGCACATACCCCTTAGGCATGTGCTGCACTGGAAAGTATAAAGGATCTGAAGTCAGAAGACGTGGGTTCACATTTTAGCTCTACTACTTACTAGTTATGGAATTTTTACCTTTCTGAATCTGTTTCCTTAACTGTAAAGTGGCAATATGAACTCTTACCCTGGTTTCCTCATAAGACTGATATGAAAAATTAAACTGGTTTTCAAATGAAAATGTTATTCAAAGGAATCATCATTGAGATTTGACATCTAAGGCTGACCTCACTACCCAGTGCAGAGTAGCTCAGCTCCAATTTGGGCTATTTAAAGGTTTGGGCCTTAATGTTTGTTCTCTCAGTGAGATAGACATTGCAGGGAAGAGCAAGGAACAAGAATTTGCAATACTCACCTGTCAGAAAGGCTTCCTATGTGTCCTCTCTCAAACACCTGCCCAGTACCAGGAAGAGGCAGGGGAAGAAGTAGGAAGGAGGAAGGGGTGTCCTAAGCGCTGGAATGTACCACTGACTGTGGTAGCAAAGATTGGGAGGATTTGGGGAGGAGGAGAGAAGTTAGGAAAGATAACAAAAGTAGAGAAGACTGATCTGCCAAGTTGGAGCTTGTTGTGTCCTGCCCAAAGGGCAGCTGTGAAGAGCCTCCTCACCAAGCTCCTTCCTCCCTCCACCCTCCTAGCAGTCCTTCTTAGAACCCTGGCTCCTGCTGGGATGGTGAAAAGAACCTGGAGTAACCTAGACCAGTGCCTTCATTTAATGAATGGGGAAAATGAGGCCCAGAAAAGAAATGTGATTTCTCCAAAATAACATGCTGAGTTACTGGCAGAGCCAAGACCAGAACCCCTGTCTTCTGACCTCTGGTCCAAGGCTCCTTACACTACACCAGGATACCAGTATTCACTCACACATGCATACACGTGAGAAAAGGGAGGGGCAGTTAAAGAGAAGAAAAAGCTGCTGGCCTCTTCTGTACACACACTTTTAGAAAAGGGGCCAGAGGACTCATACTTACATGCATACATAACCCCATCCCCACCCCCTGCAAAGCAGGTAGCAAACACATGGGACTCAGTGAAGTAGGGGCAAAAACAAACAAAACTAACAACAAAAAAACTCAAACTAAAAAGATATGGCTCAAGTCCAGACAGGCTCCCCATGCTCCCTTGCCTCCCATCAGTAGGGCATTCCCCTCAGCGCAGGTAACCCAGGTAGGAAGGTGCTCAAACCCAGAACTCCAGGCACCCTTCTTTCCTCCTAAATCAAGTTCGAGATAAGAATAAGTGCAACATCAAGCAACCTGACAGTGGCAGAACTGAAATCTTAGAGGAGGAGCTGTACATACAACAGATAGCTGAGGAAGGTTCAGTGGTCTCCCTGCCTGGCTCTCCCTGGAACCTACAAGCTCCCTCATCCTGGCTTCAGTCCCATATTCTCATGGGTCAAATACTCAGTAGGTCAGTATTGGCAGGATGGTGTTAAAATGGTTGGCCACCTGATGCAGGAAGCAAGGCCCATCCAAGCTCCCCTGGGTCTACTCCAGAATACCAACACTCTCCTTGCACTCATCTTCCCCAAGAGTGGCAGCCACTCGCCTAACAATTCAGAATCCAAATTACCCTTCCCCTGCCCTTCCTTAGGCAAACCTCCAATTTCCAAGCACCCACCGCTACAAACGTTCCAACTGAGGGCCCAAGCACCACTTGGGTGAGTGCTTTAAATTCCAGCCAGAAGTCCCACTAGGAGGGACTTCTAAAGGAGGCCTAGGAGCAGCTCTAGAGGAGGGGAAAACCGAACAAAACCAAAAAGAGCCAGATCTCCTGGGTTAGAGGGAAGGACAGTGTTGGGGTAAAGAAGAGAAGCATAACAAAGGCAGGCCCCCTGCAGGAGACACATATATAGACACACACACAAGCGACATGTCACACTTCCTACTCCTGGTCTCCCAAGGAAGGGTAACAATACCTGCGCAACGCCAGTCTGCCCTGAGAAGTCCAAGACAGAAAACTAGGATAGAAAACTCAAGGCTCAACTACCCCTTTTATCAGATATGCCTCTTTCCCACAGGCCTGCCAAGTCACTTCAGGGAATGCCTCCCTGAGGCTGCCCACGACTCCAGCTTCTCCTTTCTGCTGGCCTTTCTGACCTCTCACTACCCACTGCCACTCCCCCTTCATGGACAAGGATACCTCAGAGATATGTGGCCAGGCTCCAATAAGGAAGAAATCAGCTTACCCAACACCTCCCAAAGGATCCATCTGAAACCAGCCTAGATCTATGGCTGAGCACCAGAAAGCACCAAGTTAAATAAGGAGGCCTGTGATGCCCTCCTCAGGTGGCAGCGAGGTTTCTCATTTGGTTTCAACCAGGAGACACCGCTCAAAAACACCCAAACTCAATTCCTGCCCTTTGAATCCCAAGTGGTGACTGAACAACACGTATCATTTCCCTTTGATGCTAACAAGGTGGCAGTGTATCCTAGCGCTTGGGGGACTTCTCCTGGCCTGAAGCCAGGCCTAGGAGTAAAGATACACTGCCCTTTGTTGCTGACCTCTGGGAATCAAGGGTTCCAAAGGAGGCATACTTCCATCCATCCAATCATTCTGTTTCTGAGGGTTCAAGAATAACCTATCATCTGGCACCTCCTACATCCTGGGACAGATCAGAGTAGAAATCTTCTGAGAAGGACTCATACCCCACCCCAGGCTGACTGGTCCAAGACTGAAGCCTGGGTAGTGATGGGCAGGAAAGGCCCAGATATTGCCTTCAACTAAGAAAACAGGAAAATTCGCTGAACCCATCTCAGGGAAGCCAGAGCATTCCCTGTGAGACCGATTTCCTGACTGGTCTACAAGCCCAGAATACTATCATATATGTATTGGCCTGGCAGTCTATGAGTAAATATGAGTCAACCCACACAGAAGCAAACCAATGACCACATCAAACACCTTCGCAGTCACAATAATTACCACTTACCTAGTACCTACTACACACAGACGCTACCTAGTTTAATCCAATTCTCGAAACAACCATTCATGGAACCCATTTCACAGGCTCAGGGAAATTACGTTACTTGACCAAGGTCACACAGCTGGTAAACTGCAGACTGGAGTTCTGAAGGTCTATCTCCCTTCAGAGCTGTGATCTTTCCATTACACCACACCGCGTGCCTTAAGAGAAGTGATGCCAGTAAATGGGAGAAAAGACCTTTAGAGCAGCCTTGACCTAGGCAGTTCGGGGTAACCAAGAGATGTTTGGGGTGCCTCTCTGTGAACTCTCCCCGGGGCGACTAGGCATCCCTTTCTTGAATCTTACTAAGAGTGATTCTGAAGGGCGGAGTGGGAGTGGGTCTCCGACTTAGGGCCACCACGAAAGACCCCTTGCCCCCAGCACCCTTTCTCCGACCCGCGCCGCATCCACAACGGTGCCAGCCACCGCATCTTCCCCACACGTCGAGGTGCCCTCTGATCTGGACCTCTCCGCCCGCTACCCTAGTTCTTCATCCCCGGCGACCACCGGCCCAGGGCCTTACCGCGGGTGGGCGGATCTTGCAAATGCCTGACTTCTCGGCGATCGGCCTGATTTTCGCAATGTAGCCAAGAGGGTCTCGGAACTCCGCCCAGCTAGGCTCGAACACCGGGCACTCCGGCGGCGGTAGGAAGTCGTCAGACCCCGGCTCCATAGTGCGCCCTAGGACTGGAGGGCTCGGACCGCCCTTAAGGACTCATGGCGGACGCCGCTGTACGAAGCCGAGGCACTGCTCGGAGACTAGGCCCTAAGCGGGGCGGCCGCCGCCCGCCGAGGGCCCAGGGGACGTGTAGCTGCCGCGCTCTGAGAGGCTCAGGCTGACGCTACTCTATCGCCTCTTCGTCCCGCTCCGTTCGTTCCAAACTCTGCCGCTGTCTCCCAACCACCGCAGCCTTCACCACCACAGTTACCTCCCAACCGCCGCGGCCTTTAGTGCCGCCGCCGCCATCTTGGTTTCTCACCGTCTCCCCCCCCCCTCCCTTCACCATAACAAACCGGATCCCTCCGCGGGATGTCCCTCCGAGCCTCGTAGGCCTTGCGTGAGGCCAAGCCCTAGGAAGCCATCATCCCGTGGGGTCTGAGCTGAATCGGCAGGCGTGGATCCCCTATCAGGAAGCGCGAACTTAAAACTGCTTCCCAGACTGAGAGCAAATAGTCCGCCTCAGCGGCGGAAGAACAAGGTTGAAATTAGCAAATCGGCCCCTCTTTCCGGACGGACCGGCGGTGCACGTTTAAAGGCCAGTGCTGCGCATGCGCGTTACGGAGGGAGACCGGAAGAGGAGTTGGCGTTGATGGGTGGTGGGTCTGAACTGGCACCCACTCGATGACCTCAACACTGGCGCGAGCCCCGCCCCAACATGCTCTCCTCCCAGGTCTTTCCGCTGTGGGCCACAGAAGGCGGTTTCGAGTCCGTGATTGCAAGGGACCCTTCTGCAGGCCCGCAGATTACGAGAGACACACATAGCTCCCAGGTCTAGGCTCTGACACCTCTGGGGCTTTGAAAAAAGGAAGCCGGGATGCTGCTCCCTTTTGGGGATTGCGGATTTTTAGAACCCTGGGCCCCAAGGAGAGGAAAGAGATATTTATTTTGTCCAAGTTTGCGTGTAGAGGCCTCTCAGAGATGGGGCTTCCATCCTTAACTCCAAAGAGTCATTGTCAATAAGCATTTTAATGAACACTTTTATCGTGTCCTTATTTGTGGCACGTGGGCTTCCCTTGTGGCTCAACTGGTAAAGAATCCGCCTACAATGCGGGAGACTTGGGTTTGATCCCTGGGTTGGGAAGATACCCTGGAGAAGGGAAAGGCTACCCACTCCAGTATTCTGGCTTAGAGAATTCCATGGACTGTATAGTCCATGGGGTCGCAAAGTGTCAGAGACGACTGAGCGACCTTCACTTTCATTTGTGGCATGTACCACTACAAAATAAGCTTGAGAATATATATTTTTTAACTGTTGGATTTTAACAACAGCATATGTATCGCCTACCAGTGCCCACCATTTGAAGTACCTACTCTGTGCCCACTTGTGAGCCTGCAGTGTATTTATTATGTATTTGTGTGCATGGATTGTATTTATTGTGTATAGCCCCCTCCTTATATTTGAGTATCTACCATGTGTACTTCTGCTCCAATTGTGTGCATGTTTGTGAGCAGTTTCTGAATAGGTTTATTGCAACTGTTTTGACTATCAAACCAATACTTTGCCCATAGATCAGGCATCTACCGGAGAAGGCAATGGCACCCCACTCCAGTACTCTTGCCTGGAAAATCCCATGGACGGAGGAGCCTGGTGGGCTGCAGTCCATGGAGTTGTTAAGAGTCGGACACGACTGAGCGACTTCACTTTCACTTTTCACTTTCATGCATTGGAGAAGGAAATGGCAACCCACTCCAGTGTTCTTGCCTGGAGAATCCCAGGGATGGGGGAGCCTGGTCGGCTGCCGTCTATGGGGTCACACAGAGTCGGACACGACTGAAGCGACTTAGCAGTAGCAGCAGCAGACATCTACTGCATTTGAGGAGCTCTAAGTTACTCAGCTGGAAGAAGCACAAGCTGGAATCAAGATTGCCGGGAGAAATATCAATAACCTCAGATATGCAGATGACACCACCCTTATGGCAGAAAGTGAAGAGGAACTCAAAAGCCTCTTGATGCAAGTGAAAGAGGAGAGTGAAAAGGTTGGCTTGAAGCTCAACATTCAGAAAACAAAGATCATGGCATCTGGTCCCATCACTTCATGGGAAATAGATGGGGAAACAGTGTCAGACTTTATTTTTTTGGGCTCCAAAATCACTGCGGATGCTGATTGCAGCCATGAAATTAAAAGACGCTTACTCCTTGGAAGGAAAGTTATGACCAACCTTGATAGTATATTAAAAAGCAGAGACATTACTTTGCCAACAAAGGTCCGTCTAGTCAAGGCTATGGTTTTTCCCGTGGTCACGTATGGATGTGAGAGTTGGACTGTGAAGAAAGCTGATTGCCGAAGAATTGATGCTTTTGAACTGTGGTGCTGGAGAAGACTCTTGCGAGTCCCTTGGACTGCAAGGAGATCCAACCAGTCCATTCTAAAGGAGATCAATCCTGGGTGTTCATTGGAAGGACTGATACTAAAGCTGAAACTCCAATACTTTGGCCACCTCATGTGACGAGTTGACTCACTGGAAAAGAGTCTGATGCTGGGAGGGATTGGGGGTGGGAGGAGACGGGGACGACAGAGAATGAGATGGCTGGATGGCATCACTGACTTGATGGACATGAGTTTGAGTGAACTCTGGGAGTTGGTGATGGACAGGGAGGCCTGGTGTGCTGTGATTCATGGGGTCACAAAGAGTCAGACACGACTGAGCGACTGAACTGAACTGAAGTTACTCAGCAGTTGTGGGCCTAAAGCATAAATAGTTCAAGAACCTACTGTGCACATTTTAGAATACTTCTCTACATGCTAATTGGGCTTACCTGATAGCTCAGTTGGTAAAGAATCCGCCTGCAATGCAGGAGACCCCGGTTGGATTCCTGGTCGGGAAGATCCCCTGAAGAAGGGATGGGCTACCCACTCCAGTATTCTTGGGCTTCCCTGGTGGCTCAGCTGGTAAAGAATCCACCTGCAGTGTGGGAGACCTGGGTTCGGATCCCTGGGTTGGGAAGATCCCCTGGAGAAGGGAAAGGCTACCCACTCCAGTATTGGGCCTGGAGAATTCCATGTACTGTATAGTCCATGGGGTTGCAAAGAGTGGGACATGACTGAGCAACTTTCACTTTCACTACATGCTGCTTAAGTGCTTATTTTGTGTTCCTCCATCAGACTGTGAATTCCTTAAGGGCAGGGACCTTGTGATCTTAAACATCCTTAGTGCCTGGCATGGTAAGCAGTAAATAAATGCTGAGTAAACAGAAAAATGAATGTATATTTTTGAACAGCCTTAATATATATTCACTAAAAATAATATATACTCTTTGCAAACATTTCCTGGATATGTTAAGCATCTGCTGTAAGCTTGAGTATGTTTGAAGGGGATGGAGAGTGTCATTCCTTCAGTTAACAGTTTTTAATCATATTCAGTTCATTTACTCAGTCGTGTCCGACTCTTTGTGACCATGAATCACAGCACGCCAGGCCTCCTTGTCCATCACCAACTTCCAGAGTTCACTCAAACTCATGTCCATCGAGTCGGTGATGCCATCCAGCCATCTCATTCTCTGTCGTCCCCGTCTCCTCCCGCCCCCAATCCCTCCCAGCATCAGAGTCTTTTCCAGTGAGTCAACTCTTTGCATGAGGTGGCCAAAGTATTGGAGTTTCAGCTTTAGCATCAGTCCTTCCAATGAACACGCAGGACTGATCTCCTTTAGAATGGACTGGTTGGATCTCCTTGCAGTCCAAGGGACTCTCAAGAGTTACATACCATGTCCCAATTAAGTATATTCATTCTGCCTGCTGAGCTAAGGGCATCATCTCTAAGGGAGTGGGGAAAACTGGTAGGAATTCACACCCTGTAGTCAGAGAGGCCTGACTTCTAGTCCCACCAGCTCTGCCATTTTCTAGTTATGTGGCCTTGGGTAAGTCCTGGGTTCTGAAACTGAGTGATGTTGCATGGGGATGATAATACCTACCTTGAAGAATTGTTGTATACCACCTAGCATATAGAAGGCCCTCAGTATCTGTTAATTGTTATTTTCACTCCTGAGAGTCAACAAACAGTATGTCAGAACTCATTAAGAATCTCCTTTGTGCCAGGCACTGTGCCTAATGATTTCAGATTTTTTATCACTTGAACCCTTAGATTGCCTTGAATGCTTGGAATCTTTAACCCCTACTTGCCTTGTGAGGAAACTTGTCCCAAGTATTACATATAGTAAGTGACATCTCCTTTCTAGCTTTCTAGGTGTCAGGGGAAACCTCAACCCTTCTCCACCAGAAACACAGGTGAGTGACCCAACTGAACAACTGTATGGACAGGAAACAAAGCTAGGCAAGGTAATGCTAATAACAGTAAAAAAAAAAAAATCACTAGTCTCTCACATGTGTAAGCATTTAACAGCCCACATAGCTCTTTCATACCAATTACTTCCCTTAATCTTTGCAACAGTTCTGTGAAAGATGTAGATCAATTTACTCAACCTGCAGATGAGGAACCAAGTTCCAGACAGATTCAACAACTTGCCCATTATTACACAGGAAGTTGCTGACTCTTGGTCAAATGCTCTTGTCATTTGCTCCCACCATAGTAGAACTAGGCAGGAGAAGGTGAAGAGAACAAAGAAGATAAAAGAATATGCCAAATTCTAGTTTGAAAGAAGTCCGGCCTTTCTATCTTGAGGCTTCTCAGTGAAGGGCAAAGAGCACGAATTAGGAGTCAGGAGACCAGGTTTGGGGTCTCAGCTCAGCCTAGCCTTCCCAAAGCCTTCTGTAAGGTTCTTAGCCCAGACACCACCCACCATCCTGGAAGGGCAAATGGAAACTGCATAGACTCTTTGAAGCCCAGTCAATCCCAATTCATTCATTCATGAACATTTATCAAATTCCTACTATGCACCAGGTACTTTTCTGGGCCCTGGGAATATAATGGTGACCAAGACAGACATGGTCTCTGCTTTCCTGCAGCTGACATTCATCCACTGAGATCTACCATGTACCTCACCTCCCTGAACCTCGATTTCCTCATTTGTCCAATGAGACTATATAATCCCTTCTACACAGGGTGGTTATGAAGATTAGAGATCATGATAACTGTCATTGCTCAAAGGCCAGGTACTATGAAATAGGTATTGTTATCCCTATATAACAGATGAGGAGGTTGAAATTCAGAGTAGTGTAAACTTAACCAAGTTACATGACTCTGTACAGCAGAGTATAAACTCTTCAAGTCTGTCTAACTGCTATACAATTCTGCCTGTAAAAGTCTCAAATGATGCCCCTTGCAAAACAGGTGCTCAGGAAATGGGATCCTTTCTCAATCTTTGGATCTTGCTTGGGACCAGCCTGAGTCTGGGCCCTGCAGGGTTAAGAACTGAGAAGCGGCAGGGAGTTCACCCTGGACTGGGGGTTGAGTTGGCCTCACCCATGCACCTGGAAGAGAGGGTCTGGCATGGAACTGGTACAGAGCAGTGATTGGAATGCTTGGCTCTGCTCTCGACCACACTCACTCCATCCATGTTTTCTGGATGAACTGCATAGTGACTTCGTGCATCACTTTCTTGATTTTAAAACAGAGTCCCTTCCAATTCTAAAGTAGGTATGAGCTGGAAGTTCTAAATCCTAAGTAGCTCTGGAATTTATCCCCTCTTCCCCATGCCTTTTTCTAATCTTCTACTCCACAAGAGAGCCATTGACTATTTCTAGCCTAGGTTATTAAAAGAGCCTCCTTAAGATATCAAGGTCTCTATGTGAGTTTGTGGAGATTTATAGATAGATAGGTAGATAGAGTATGTCAAGGTTGTATATTGTCACCCTGCTTATTTAACTTATATGCATAGTACATCATGAGGAACGCTGGACTGGAAGAAGCACAAGCTGGAATCAAGATTGCCGGGAGAAATATCAATAACCTCAGATATGCAGATGACACTACCCTTATGGCAGAAAGTGAAGAGGAACTCAAAAGCCTCTTGATGCCAGTGAAAGGGAGAGTGAAAAAGTTGGCTTAAAGCTCAACATTCAGAAAACTAAGATCATGGCATCTGGTCCCATCGCTTCATGGGAAATAGACGGGGAAACAGTGGAAACAGTGTCAGACTTTATTTTTGGCGGCTCCAAAATCACTGCAGATGGTGATTGTAGCCATGAAATTAAAAGACGCTTACTCCTTGGAAGGAAAGTTATGACCAACCTAGATAGTATATTAAAAAGCAGAGACATTACTTTGCCAACAATGGTCCGTCTAGTCAAGGCTACGGTTTTTCCAGTGGTCATGTGTGGATGTGAGAGTTGGACTGTGAAGAAAGCTAATCGCTGAAGAATTGATGCTTTTGAACTGTGGTGTTGGAGAAGACTCTTGAGGGTCCCTTGGACTGCAAGGAGATCCAACCAGTCCATTCTAAAGGAGATCAGTCCTGGGTGTTCACTGGAAGGACTGATGCTAAAGCTGAAACTCCAATACTTTGGCCACCTCACGCGAAGAGTTGACACATTGGAAAAGACCCTGATGCTGGGAGGGATTGGGGGCAGGAGGAGAAGGGGACGACAGAGAATGAGATGACTGGATGGCATCACCAACTCGATGGACATGAGTTTGGGTGAACTCCAGGAGTTGGTGATGGACAGGGAGGCCTGGCGTGCTGCGATTCATGGGGTCGCAAAGAGTCGGACACGACCGAGCGACTGAACTGAACTGAGGTAGATAGAGAGATGTATATTATGTGGTCAATATATATGCATAACAATAAAAATGATACATTCAAAACAATGATAATTCCAAATGAATTATGATAGTAGTGGCTTATAACTCGAGTAAAATAAAAATCCATGACTCCACACTGATATAAATAAATAAAATGAGGGAAAAGGAAAAACTTTTCCTTCAAAGAATGATGGAGTTAGAAAATCATCAATAGATGCTCAAAGTTTTCCGAAATAAAAAAGCAAATCCTGAAAACAAAGCTATTAATATAACACCTAGTGCCCAAATCTTGGTTTCTAAATGCCATTCTCAACCAAAAAGAACCAGAGCTTCTTGGAAAAAGTGGTTGATTCCAAGACTGGGTCAGGGAAAATATAAGATGAGTCTGGAGCATCTTGTGGTATCAGAAAATAAGGAAGTGCTCAGGAAAGATGGAGAGCTGCCAAAAGGGCATAGGAGTCATCTTCCTGCTGGCTAAATATGGGACATTTTGAATATCAAGATAAAGAATGATATTAATGTGTTATAACTCACCGAAGTGATAGACAACCATGAGTCCATGAGACTATAGATACATAAATGTAGGAGAAGGGAAAGCTCTTCCTTACACTGGAGAGCCAACTAATACAAGTTAAAAAAATGATGGCATTGGACAGTCACCATTTGGCCACCTCAAGAATCATCAGTGAATGCTAAAACTGGTGGGTGAAAGTTTCAGGAGTAACAAGACAAATACATAATGTTAATGCATCTCCCCTCAACATAATCATTCACTACAAAGGGAAAAATACTAGCTTTATAACAGAGATGCTATGTGGCCCAACATGTCACCTGGTCTTTCTTTAGCTTCCAAGGCCTGGGTGAGAAAACCTGTTGGCAACAGAGGAATGAGGATATGGGGACTGCCCACCTCCCCTTTGGGATGTGCCATGCCCACCACCTGGGCTGTCCTCTCCCATTCCTTTCTCATTATTTCACTAATATTAACATACTCACACACCTCCAGGCATATGCTGTTCCCTCTGGCAAATGTCTTTCTTTCCTGGGCTTATTCCTACTCACCCTTCAAGACAGCTAAAGGAGCAGTTCCAGAAATGCTCACCTGACCCCTCTCCCCTGCCCCAAGTTGAGTTTTCCCTTTCTTTGCACCCCCACACATTCTGTGCTTCCTTCTGGGCCTGCACTTACGGTGTATTGGCATTATCCCCCCAGACTGTCTACTTCTGAAAGTCTTGTCCTGCACTGTCCAATATGGTAGCCAGTATCCACATGTGGCAGTTTGCATTTTTAAAACTTCAGTTCCTCAGTTGCAACTAGCCACATTTCAAGTGCTCAGCAGCCACATGTGGCTAGGGTTTACCATAGTGAACAGCACAGGTATAGGACATTTCTATCATCACAGAAAGACTTACAGGCTACCACCGGTCTAGAGTAAAGACAAGAACTCCATAAGATTCTAGGATCTTTGTCTTTTGTTATGTGTCATCCCTCCTTATCCACATCTCCAAAAAGATTGGCAGTAAAACGTTTGAGGATGGCCAATTAACTCCTTGTCTTCAGGTCCTCAGGGAAATGGGGAGGTGAGGAGCCAAAGTCTGGATGGTGAGCTTCCAGGGAGATGGCGAGGGTGGGGCAGGGACAGCCCAGTGCTGGGACTGCAGGGAGGAAGGGAGGAGGAGGAAAAGATAGGAGACAGCTGAGAGAAGCACAAGGAGGTTCCAGAGGGGCCTGAAAGCTTGCAGGTCGCATCAATCAATAAATCAACCAATGCAAAGATACTTTAAAGATTTAGCTTAGAAAGAACTACTCATTCAAATCAACAAAAAGTTTAGTGTCATCTGTGCTATGCCAAGCACTGTGCTGGGGAATGCTCTTGACAGAGGTGATTCAGATCAGCGTCATGCCTGTGCCAGTTATGGTCTAGTGGGGAAGATAGATACTGATGTGAGGGATCCAAGAGAATGTGATCAAGGGCATACTTTGTGAGGCATGGCTTCTTTAAGATCATCTCATAAGAGTGAGAAAACCTTCATCAGGGATGTGGGGGGAGTACATCTTTCAGGGAGAAGGCACAGGTAAAATACTGAGTTTGGAAATTACATACAGGTCTTTTCAGGAAATCGTGAGTGGATGACCAAAATGTCGACGAGAAATGAGTGGATTACAGAGATCGTTCCAAAGTCAAGGCCAGGGGTTTGCACTTTTTTCCGTAGGCAGCCGAGAACACCTGACTGTGTGTCTGGCAAGGGGCAGGCATTTCACTCCCATCTATTAACAATTGCCCTGCAAGATTATTATCCCTATTTCATCAAAGGCAACAGTCAAGTCTGACTGACTGCTAAAAGCTCAGCTTTGGGAAGACAAAAACGAGCACCAAGCTGAAGGTGGGAGAAGTAGGAACAATCAAAGGTAGTCCAGCCTGGTCCACCAGAGAAGAAACAAAAAAAGTCTGATTGGATTTGATTCTGGACCAAACGCTTAGATGGCTCTAGCCGCTGCTTTTGTTTAAATGTGCATGTGAGGAAGAAAACAAAGACATTGATCCCAGCTGCTTAAGAGTGGGGCCATCCATAACGTGGGGGAAATAAGGACTCAAAAAAAAAAAACAAGTGGGGTCATCCAAACTGCTCCCTCTTAGTGGCCATCTCACACTCTAAGAAAGTCCCCCAAATATTTACTGACTGCTGCTTCCAGGGACCCTGCTGACCCTAACCAAGAACCAGCATCCCCCATTCCTCCCAGGCTCTGCTGAGCCCCAGGACATGATCAGTGGTGCTGGAAACATGTCCATTTCATAGGGAAGCAGCTTTAGGGACTGGAAAAGAGCCTGGGCTAGAAATCAGGATCCTCCATCCGGACTTGGGAAAGACCCTCCCCTTCTCTGGGCCTGACCCCTCCTCAGTAAACTAAAGGGAGCCCTGCTATTTGTCATCTAACATCCCAAGTACATACACGGAGTTCTTATAATGAATGTATCTAGCCTTGGCTTCCTGGCCCAGGTAACCCTCCACCCATACCCTCAAGGACAGAAATGCGGCCTGCTGTGGAGGAGTGGGGAGGGCTCCAGGGCAAAACCAGGCCAGTCCCAGGAAGGGTGAGAATAGATGCCACGGGCATAGAGGAAGTATCCAACCTGTGAAAGGAAGGGAAGAGAACTAACTTGCTGAGCACCGACTCTATGCCGGCTGCTGGACACTCATTACCTCATGCCGTCATCACAAACCCACGCGGCAATGGCTTATCACCCCAAGTTTTCAACTGAGGAAACCGAGACTCAGAGAGGTTGCCTTTCCCAAGTGCACTAGGAAGGGAAAGTCCCAGGATTTGAACTGGATCAACTCCAAATCCCAGACCCTTGCCACTCTGTTACGCAAACTGTTAATGAAACAAACAGGAAAACCTCCCTCACCACCCACCTCCCACCCAACCAAAGCCTCTCACCCACCCAGTGGTCTGAGCTTCTACCATCAGCGCCTCACCTCCCTGGGCTAAGGCCTCTCTCCCAGGGGCTCCACCATGGGGGAGGGGGCACAAGTAGGAGGCAGAGGCGGGAGGTGAGCACAAGGTCTTTTATGAGGCATCAAATATACATTCTTATATACAAGGAGGAGAAAAGACAATGCCTAAACCCCAGGTCCTCTCCATACAGCCCCTCCCGCTGCTGCCCTCCCCCACCCCCAAACCCCAGGGTCCCTGGCCCTTCATACAGCCAGGGTCTGTCTGTCTGTTTGTACTGCAGCCCATGATGGAGAGGGGAGAGGGAGGCAGGAGCTGAGAAAGGAGCTGGATATGCGGGGCAAGAAGAGGAGCTGGGGCTTGTAAAAATATATTTATAATAAATAAACAGGGCTGTAAAGGGGCTGGAGAGGCAGCAGAAAGTTTGACGGACAGAAGGACTCAGGCATCCTGGCTCCCAGCCCCCACTCTGCTAGCTTCAATCTCTGCCTCAGGCTCATGGTGGCCCTCTGGGAGCCCCTCTCCCCAGGGCTGATGCTGGGTGCCCTGCCCTGGCGGGGTGTGTGTGGGCAGTATCTGTAAAGTGCACTGTCTTCAGCTGTAGGTGGGGTAGGTGTGAGGGAATGAGGGGCATGCAATATGGGTGAGGGAGGGCTGCGCCCTTCTCATCCCAGACCTCAGCCCCCCCCGCCCCAAACCTGTCTGGACTTTGATCAGGATAAGAACGTTGCAAGGAAAGGCAAGGTCCTGAAGCTGAAGAGGTCTGGGCTGGGGCCCACTAGACAGAGAGCAGAGATCAGCTACAAAGAGGAAGTACTGCCCCACCTGGGAACCAGCATATGTGGGGGCCCACTCACCGAGTGCACTGACACCCCACATCCTTCAGCAGGTGGAGAGACACCTGGAAGTATGTGGCCAGGCCCTGAGGTCAGAGAGAGGGCCGAGCCAGCTGGGATTTGGCCACAACACTGTAGAGTCCCCTCCTAGCCCCACTTGGCCAGAGGTGCCCTGGGGAAGCCTTCACCCTCATTGCTCTCAACACCTGCCCTTCCCTACCAGCCAGAGCTGATGGGGAGCTCACACTGGCCCAGAGGTCTGAGGCCACCCAACTAGACCTCTGGGGAGAGGGAGGGGGGAGGGTGAAGAGAGGGAAAAAGGACGAGGATCTCTGAAAGGTCCTCACCACTCCCCAGAGCTCAAGAGCCCTGCACACAGGCTGCGAGTGGCAAGGAGTCTCAAATCTGGGAGGAAACCCCAAGGAGACTGTTGGGGGTTAGAGGAGGGGTCCCAAGGCAGGGAAGAAGTGGGGAGGAGGACATTTCTATGTGCATGTATATTTTGGAAAAACTGAGGAAGCAGAGAGGTCCCTCTCCTGCAGATTCCCCAGACCTTCCCAGTCCCCAGCTCACACACTCCATTCATCAGACCACGGTGCTGATCCGGCTTGGCTTGGCCTTGGGATTTGCAGTGGGTGGGTTGGCCGTGCCGGGGGGCCCAGAGGCGTGCAGTGGGCCATGGGGAGAGGTGGGTGGCAGGGGAGAGTGTGGGGTGTGGGGTGAGGGTGGGGGCAGGGGTGGGTAGGAGGGGTGGGGTGGGATGGGTGAGTGCGGTGACAATGGTGACTGGGGGTGGTGGGGGTGGGAGTAGGAGCCCCCTGGTGGCCGAGATCCAGGGCCCCCAGCGGCCCCCGCTGCTGGCATCATCTGTGGGTGGTGGCTGAAGATGAAGTGCTTGGGGCCCTGTTTGTGGGCTGGAGGGTGCTGGGGGGCAGGACTGTACAGGGGCAAGGGGGAGGTGGGCTGGTGCAGGGGGTGGCGGCCATGTGGAGCAAACTGAGGGTGTCCTCCGGCCCCCCGTCTGGGAGCTCTGCCTGGCCGGCCCAAGGTATAGTGCTGGGGGCCTGGGACTGGGCCATGGGCATGGAAGTGGCGATGTGGCCCCACAGGAGGAGCTGAAGCGGGAGGTGGTGGAATGGAGCCCAGCTGAGGCAGGGGCGGGGGCTGCTGAGGCGGTGGGGGGAGAGGGGGTTGCTGGGGTGGTAGGTAGGGCGGCGGGGCCGGGCCTGGTCCTTGGCAATACTGGGCATGCAGGGCCTGGAGCTTGGACTGCCCATCAGGCAGCACCCCCAGGCCACCGTGGCTGTGACCGTGGTGGTGGTGGTGGTGGTGGTGGTGGGTGGAAGAAGCAGATGAAGAGGAGGCAGAGGCCTGGCCTGTTGGTGGCGGTGGCATCTGGAAGGGCCCCTTGCCCCGCTTGCTTCCAAATAGGGAGCCCAGGAAGGATGAGGAGTTGGAGACGGGCCTCTGGCTCTTGTACTCCTCTGGCGGCGGGGGTGGGGGTGGAGGTGGCATCCTCTGGTGAGGGCGTGGACTGCTAATAACAGACCCCTGGAAGGGGGGAGGGGTGGAAGTCAGGCCGGTCTAGATGTCCTAAACCCCCAACCCTAAGCCCCACCCCCCTGGTCCCTGGGGGCTGGGGAGACAGGACCCCCCTCCACGGCATAATGGAAACCAAGTCACAGTCCTGTACTTGTACATGGAGCGCCCCCAGCTTGCAGAGCTCTGCTGTCACATCCACTATCTCATCTGAGCTTCAGCTGGGAGAGGAAGATTTAGCAGTACCTCCTCCTTATCCCCATTTTGCAGGCAGGGAGCATGTTAGGCCCAGAGAGACAGAGTGACTTGGTCAGGCTCAAAGAGCAGGACTTGGAAGTAAGAGCTTCTCTCGGCCCAACTCCAAGAGTATCACTACTTGGAGTCGGCCCTGGGGTTGAGAGGGGCTCGGGAGAGTGGAAGACAGACTGAGAGACAGGCAGAGTGAGGACAGACAGAGGTGAGGACAGATTGAGAGAGTGGTTGGCTGGGAGAGGCAGCCGCAGGGTTCCCGGCAGGGAAGAGGGGGAAGCAACAGGTCCCCTCCTCCTCTGGGGCGCCAGGGTGGCAGGGCAGGGCTCATGCAGAGAGTGGGGCAGGAGCTGGCACTTACTTCGATGGTGCTGTCCAGCGATCCCACGCTGTTACGCCGCCCCCGCTTCCCTGCGCCCACAAGCAAGGAGCCCAGCGTCAGAGCAGCAACCCCCCCTCCCCACCGGGCTGGGCTCCAGAGCTGGGCACCAGGTCTGGGCCCCTCCCAGGGACAGACACCCCTATTCCCTTTCCCCCATCGGAGAGGGGGAGGTCGGGAGGAGGAGAGGTAGA
Organism: Moschus berezovskii; assembly: GCF_049115385.1. NCBI lineage: Eukaryota > Metazoa > Chordata > Mammalia > Artiodactyla > Moschidae > Moschus > Moschus berezovskii. The sequence continues at coordinate 50,975,677 of NC_142488.1, read as the reverse complement.
GGAGGAGCGAGAGGAGGAAAAGATGGAGGAGGAGGAGGAAAGGTGGTGCCTGAGAGACAGAGGAAAGAGGAAAGAGGAAAGAGAGGAGAGGTGGAGCAGTGAAAGAGAGGGGCTGAGACTGTGGCCCCATTCGCACTCCCTGGCCCAAACCCTGGGCTCCGCCTGTGCTGACCCAGCTCCCAGGTCCCCTGTGGCGTGGCACCTAGGACTCTGGATGAAGGCAGGGTGCGTGCACGTGTGGTGAGTGCAAGGAAGGCTGGCAGTCAGTGATAGGAAGCGAAGAGGACACCCAGTCCCACGGCTCCCCAACCAGGGCAGGGGCCCCGGGAGACTTGCCTGCATCTGAGAGGTCTCGCAGGGAACTGCTGAGTGCACCCCGTTTGAGCCCATCGCCTGCCCCGTAAGTGTCCTCCAGGCTGCTCCGGGCCAGTGTGCCGTTCACCGAGTCCTTGGCCCCTCCGGGCTGTGAAGTGTTAGGCCGCATCATACCTTTCTGCTTTTCCAGCTCCGCTGGGTGGCGGTGGGGGAGACAGGGAGCAAAGGTCAGGGACAGGAGTGAGAGGCCACCTGACTGACCCCAGCCCTCTGTGGGCCTTCCCCTTCCTCACCTGCTCTGTCCTCAGGCCTCCTGCTTCGCCCCCTGGACAGCCAAGCCTCAGTTACATCTCCTAAGTGCGGCAGCGCCCAGCCCATCTTGTACCATCTCCTCTGGCTCAGTCTTCCCTTGTCCCTCTCAGTGTCTGCTCCACTGGCTCCTCTCCCCTTGCTTCTCCCTCCTGTGTCTGGTCTCCCAAACCACCCCTACCTTTCAAAACAGAGCTTTACAGTGGCTGCTTTGTTCCCAGGAGGGGCAGGAAGGCCTTTCGAGCCTATGGCGAAGGGCACTCATTCCAGAGCCCGCTCCATTCTCAGATACCTTGCTAAAGAGCAGAGGGCTCCTGGAAGGACAGGAGTAGGAAACCAACGGAAATCAAATTCTCTTATTAATGTGCCAGCCGTGTGCTGGGTGCTATGCTTACTCAATCTCTCTCAATCCTTATACCAGTTCAGAGTTAAGTATTAGCAGCCACATTTTCCAGAGGAAGAAACTGAGAATCCGAGAAGTCACAGAGCTTGCCCAGGGCAAGTCTGGAAGTGGGGTTGCTGACATTCTGGAAGCAGGTCTGCCTGAGGCCAGAGTCCATGTTCTCTGGCATTACACTCCCGCCTCCCTGTGGAGGTCATGGAGACTTCTGTTGATCATCCATCCCTCCTCCCGGCATGCTCACCCTCTCTCTGAATGTCCCCAGGGTCTCAAGGACCTGGTGAGCTGAATGAATGACCCTGCCTTGCTGAAGAGCACAGCAGACCCCAGAACCGTGAAGGCCTCACTGAGGAGCTGTCCACCACATCTCTTTCTCTGTCTCTCTATCTGCCTGCCTTTCTCGTTAACACCATGTTACTTAACCTGGAGAGAAGAACTTAGAGGGCACTGGGAGGAATGAGATGCAATCACCATTTTCTATTATATATGATCAGAATGACCTGATGTTGCCCCTGAAGGCCAGGAGGATGGTCATCAGGACTCAGTTCAGGAACAAGAATGTGGGGAGAGGAAAGGAGCGGCTGGGAAGGGGAGTAACATCAGTTGGACACTAACGATGTTCAACACTCATGTCCTGTGAACATGTAGGACACATCCTCAACTTTATCTCATTGAATCTTCACAACTCTGTGAAGATTTCACCACCCCAATTTCATGTATGAAGAAACTGGGGCTCAGAGAGTCAGGTGCCTTTCCCCAGTTTACCCAGATAATAAGCAGCATACCTGGCATCTGAAACTAGAGTCCTACCTCCGATACCCTGCTTCTGTTCCCTGCTGCCTTTCAATAGAAGGAAGTGCTGGCTCATAATTAGGGCTTGAAATAATAATGAGGTTGAGAGGTAATGAGCCTCTTGTCACTGAAGGTATTCAAGCAGAGGCTGAAGGGTTCCTGGAATGAGGGTAGGAAGTTTGGACAAGCTAACCCCCAACTCTGAGTTTCTCAGAGGACAGGATTCTTAATGTCTGCAAGGCACTGTATTAGGAGTCGGGGAAGGAGATGTGGCTGGGTTACTCACATTCCACGCGGTATTTCTCCATCTCCTGCACCTCAGCGATGGATTCTCGGAGGTCAGATGTGAAACGCAGCCGGTCTTGGAGGCTGGGGGCATTGAAGATGATGAGGACTTTGCGCTCCCCACCAGGTACTGCAGACAGCAACTTGATCCCAAACTGGTAATCTGTGGGGAAGGGGAAGGTCAGGCACCCCTGTCTGAGGCAAGGTGGCTCATATGTGAAATAACTTTTCTCATGTCCATCTCTGACCCCGCCTCTTCTCTGCATGAGCATCATCAGCGGGCCCCCTTTGCTCCAAAGGCCCCAGACTCCTGGTAGTCATGGAACTCCCTATGCCCCAGGATGGAAAGGCAGGCTCAACTCTAGCTGTTTTCTAGAACCCCTTCCTTCACCCCTCTGGCTCTGCTCACATTGCTTCTGATGCTCAGAAGTCACCCATCAAAGCTCCTCTGGCTTAGTCCTTCAATGTGTGGCGTGATCACCATCACTTTAGCCCATCAGAAAATATACATGCTGCAGTTCTCTGCCAGCTTATGAGCTCCCCAGGGCACAGACCCAAGTCATACTCCACTCTGGCCTGCCTTCCATCCTGGGACCAAGGAGGTGCTTTGGAGACCTCAGCCCTGTTGTAAAGGAGTCCCAAAACTGGAGGCTGGTGTGGAGGAAGGATGAGCATGAGGGCCATGGCAAAGACTTTTGGGATGCTGGGATCCAAGAAGGGACTCACATGAATTCTGGAAGAGCTGCATGTGCATTTCCACGAGGGGAAAGGACTGACGGAAACTGTATGTCACCAAGATCTTCTTCTTCTGGAAAATTTTGGTGACCTTTGGCAGGGGTGGGAAAAAGACAAGAGGCAGGGTTTGGGGTGGGGAATTTCCCATGGCATCTATTGATTGTTACTGCCTACCCCATACCCCCACCACCACCACTAACAGACATATACACACAAACACACATACCCACAAGTTGGGGAGAACTGAAGCTTGGTGGAGCAGAACAGGAGACAGGAGAGAAATGCAAGTTCCTGATGTAATGATGATGTGCAACAGGCATTCATGATTTGTATAGGAACTAACTGAATGCTGCTCCCCTCAGGAAGCCTCTTCTAATACCGCACATAGAGTCCCCTTCCCACCATTTTCTGAGCTTCCAGAGTGCTGGTTCAGTGCCTTTCATCATTAGGCTTGAGGAAAGTGCTATGAGTGTGTGATTGCTGGACTGGAAACACCAAGAGGAGTCTGGTTCTCGTCTATCTTGCCCACCTGGGCCAGACCCAGCTCACATTGGAAATCTTCAATAAACCAATGCGTAGAGTTAATGAGTCTTCTTCTCAACAACCCAAGGTTTTTATCAAGTACTTGGGTGTTCCAGACTCAGCTAACATGGGTTGGAAACAACTCAGACCATCTGCAAGTGGCATTTAAAAGCACATTATTTGATTTCAGGATGGTTATGGTACACACTTATGCACAGCATCTTTTTAGCCCTTTGGATTGTGAGAGAACAAGGACTGAGTCTCCCTCATCTCTGGGAACCCAGTGCCTAGTATGGGGCGGGTAACCCACAGGTGTCAGTGCACGATGGATGGTGAAACCTTTACTCAATACCCATGTGGGTGAGGCCCTCCTCTGGGTTAGGCGAGTCCACATCTGACGTGTTATTTCACCCCCATGACAACCCTGAGCTGGGGATTAGCTCCACTTCACAGAAGAGGAAATAAAAGCTCAGAGAGGGCACTGGAGCAGCTTCATCTAAAGCAGCAATTCTCAGCTAGAGGTGACTTTGCCCCCTAGAGGACATTTTTAGTTTGAGTGCTACTGCTATCTAGGAGGTAGAAACCAGTGGTGCCGCTAAACACGCTACAAAGCACAGGCCAGCTCTCACAACGGAGTATCCCACATCCGCCCCAGATGCCAATAGTCCCGAGGTTGAGAGACCTGCTCTAAAGGAGAGACCATCAAGGGAGGACAGATCACTGTCCTCAAACCCCTGAGGAGCTGTCTAAGAGCAGAGGGAGAACACTCATTCTCTGGGATCCCAAGGGTTGAGTGAAGACTATTGGAGGAAACCCATTGGGAGACAGATTCTAGCAGTCAGAGCTGTCTGAACAGAAAACTGGCTCCCTTGGAGGAAGGCAGCTGTCTGTACCGTACTCATGCAAGCAGAGGACCATGCGGGAATCTGGCTCTTGCCTGGGATAAGAGGTTGGACAGGACCCTGAACTTCCCTTCCCATCTTCAGAGTCCTAAGAGTCCCAGTTCTAAAAGACATAAGTCTACACTGGTGATGAGCTCGGTTTTAAGAATTACTTCAGGCATCCTAACCACCAGAAGGTTTCAGACCGACTCCAGGGTCACAGGTTCACTTCCTCCAGTCAACCTACTGGGCTATTAAGGTGGGCGTGGACTTTTTCTACCACTTCCCAGATTGTAAGCCTGTTATCTGCCCTGGTCCTTACCTTTTCTGTCCGCCTGTGGCTGTCACGACCTCCAAATGGATCCTCCAAATGGTGAAGTAAAGGAGGGGCAGAGGCACCCAGATCACATGGCAGAGCTACTTACCCACCACACCTCCACCCACCAATGTTAACACCCCACCCAGAGCCCAAGCTCACCACTTCCCTCCTTCTCCTCCCCTCAATGCGCATACCACAAGGAGATCGTTGAAGAGGAAGACCTCCCGCTGATGCAACCCTAGCCTCTGTGGGCGGTTTGGATCTGGCACCTCATAGAGCTGGCAGCAGCAAACCAGTCGACGGTGAGGAAGAGATAGGACCTAGATAGGCGTGAAGAAATAGGTGTCCGCAAGGCCAGCCCACCAGCTTTAGGCATCTTAACATTAACTGCAAAAGTAAGTTCACTTCTGGTATATATCACTGTCACTCTGATTCAAGGAATCTAAGCAACTAAGCCTAGGCTTATCTTTGTCCCTGCAGCTCTCTCTGTCTGGAATGCTTTCCTTGCTCAGCTCCCTATGGCCACATTCTACCACTCCTCCAAACCCCAGTTCCAGTGTTCTCTTTTCCAAGAAGCCATTCCTGATCTCGCTGGGCTGAAAATGATCTCTTCCTCCCATGCGCTCCCCCTAAATTAGCCTAACTATAAGGTGGAAGGATTGAGTTTTTGTCTGACACCTCCCCACCCTGGTCTGTGCTACCAAGGACAGAGACCATATCTTATTCGTACCTGTGTCCCCAGTGCCAACTGAAATGCTAGGCTCAATGGAAAGGCATCTGTCAATGTTTGTTGACTAAAAGACTAGAGTGTGTTCGTGGCTTCGGTCATCAGCTAACTATTATCTTGGCTGCTCACTTGGGATGGACCAGCCAAACCAGAGGCGAGAGGCATGTTAATATTTACACAGCATCCACAATGTGCCTTGCCACGCGCCAGATCCATTCCCACAGAACATCCCACTCAAGCTTCCCCACCACTCCTGAGGAATGCATCACTACCCACTCCATTCGGCAGTTGAGGAGAGCCTGGGGCTCAGAGGGGCATGGACTCACCTCCCCAACCTTGTCCCTTCTTCAGCCTCCCAAGGCACTTACTGGTTTCTTGCCTACAATCATGCGCTCCACGGCCTGCACTTGGGACACATGGTCATCGTTGGTCCGCAGTTCGCGTCCCTGGATGCGCTGGTAAATGCCCACTAGGAGGTCTCGGGGGATGTCTTCACCATTGTCAACCCCTGGTGGAGGGAATACACAGGAATATATAGTACACATGTGGGCAGTGGGTGGCAGGGATTCTCCACAACCCTCCACACCCAGGCGTGGGCCATAACGATGGCCAGGACTGGAGGGAACAGCCACCCTCAGTCCCTTGGCCAGGATCAGGGCAGGAGAGTCAGTTGCTTTCTTCCCCAGGATGGGAATTTTGTCTAACAACTCAGAGCACAGTGTGATTAAAACAATGAAACTTTTTTTTGGCCTTTCTAACTAACAAAAATAATGTTAAATGATAATATCCAGTGTTAGTAAGAGTTCAGGGAAGCAGGCATATATATTAAACATAACTGTTTTGGAAGGTAATTTGGCAAGCCTAACTATTCAGTGATTTCTCTTCTAGGAACCCACTGTAAGGAATTACTCAGAAATATGTGCAAGATATGTATAAGTACAGCTTATGATAAAAATTTCAAACAATCTAACAGCCAAAGAATACTGAAGTAAAGCTGAATATATCCATTTCATAAAATAATTTACAGCTGTTTTAAAATTTGGATATTTATTTAAAATATCATAAGAAAATTCCTATAGCAAGTGGAAAAAAAAGCAAGAAAATAAATTGCTTGTACAACCTGATCTTAACTGTATAGTTACACTTGCTGTGTTGTTTAGTCACTAAGTCAAATAAATGGAGAGAGATTCCATTTTCATGAATTGTTGTTGCTGTTACTGTTTAGTCTCTAAGTTGTATCTCATTCTTTCACAACCCCATGGACTGTAGCCCACCAGGTTCCTCTGTCTGTGGGGTTCTCCAGGCAAGAATACTGGAGTGTGTTGCCATTTCCTTCTCCAGATGATCTTCCCAACTCAGTGATCAAACTCGCATCTCCTGCATTACAGGCAGATTCTTTACCACTGAGCCACTAGAGGAGCCCATAGTTACATGTGCATAGGAAAAAAAAGACTAGAAAACACCAAAATATCAACCATGGTTGCCTCTAGGGGACAGAATTTTGGATGGTTAAAATTTTTAATAACTTCTATATTTCTAAAATTTTTGGAATGAACAGGGATTCATTTCATTTGCTTATTTAATAATTGGAGGGTGAAGATATACACATATACAATATATGTGTATTGTACAATATATGTACATATATAAATATAAACACTGTACATATACAATATATATGCACACATATAAAATATGTGCATGTGTGTATATTATACACATGTACATATACACACATATATATACACACACAGACAAGGAGGGGAGAAGGGAGGATGGATGAAATGAGTGAACGAACAAATGAATGGCTAATGGCAGGATCCTGGGAAACAGCTCCAGATGGCCTCTCTGGTCTGTCTTACTCCTTCCTTTGAAGTCTACCATCCTTCTGATAGTCTGCTGAGCAAAACCCACTCACTCCTCTAACAAAAACCTTCTGCTAAAGAAAACGTTTTCTCCTTAGGAAATGCCAAGCCACCTCCTTGGACACCAGGTACTAAATGAACAGCCTTCATCACACCTTTTAACCTCAGCAGTCAGACAGCTTAAGAGCCCAATGATGCAAACCCCTGACAGTTAGCAAATCTGTCTTGTCTGTTTGTTTTTCCTCAATTATACTTCCCTCTTTCATTTCTGTTTAAATAATCCTAACATCTGTGCCATTTCTAGTAGGCTGCTCTTTGGTGAGAGGCAGGGCTTGACATCAATACAATAAACCAAGAAAAAAAGTCAAGGGGACACCTTTCATCTGGCACGTCAAGGCCCCTGGAAACTGGTTCTAACTGACCTTCCTAACTAGATTGTCCACCTCCTCTCGATTGTTCTCCAAACAACTTTGTTTTCCTACCTCTGTGCCTTTGTTACTCTTACTGATAGGTAAGCCTCCTCTATCACTGTTCGGTCATATTATCCCTTTTCCCTGAGCTCTGAATATACTTTTGGCCTGTCTGACATCACAGTTCGTTTCCTGTCTTGTCCTGGGTATCTGGTACTACAAGTCAGTCTCTTGCGCACAAACTGGGAGCCCTTTTGGGGCAGGGACTGTGGCAGATGCCCCTCCATGGTCCGTTGCTCCTATCACAGGGACTGGCATACATGAGGCACTCAGTGTCAACTGCCTGGCTGGCTGATTGATGAATGAATAAATGAATGCATGAATGGAGGAAAGGGCACCTAAAATAAATAAGTCTTTGTGGGCAAACAAGGGATGGGAAACAGGGAGCGATGAGTGAATTAGTGTAAGTTCCACGGATTTTACCTCCCGTTCAGGACCTCCTGTTTAGTCAATATTCAGTGTGGAAATGAATGGACAGACAAATGACCATTTGAGTGATTTAACAAGTAAATGCTGAGGGAACATCTAGCCTCGGCAGAAAGCGAGGTTAAATTTTCAGGGAGCAGATGTGATCTCCCTCTTCCTTCCCACCCCTGCCACCTGGCCCACTTTCCCTCCCCAGGTGAAAGACAGGAAAAGCTGATGGGAGGCTCTGGGGTCACCTCGCAGGTTCTTGATGAAGTCATCCAGTTTCATCTTGCGTTCAGCCTTGACGCTGGGACTGTACATGTCAGTGTTGAGGAGGATGATGGCAAAAGCAAGAATGAAAATGGTGTCTGGATTCCGGAACTGGCGCACGAGGGCTGGGTTACACACACAGTACCGCTGGCTGCAGGGCAGGAGGGGTCAGGACCAGGGTCAGGCACCAGCAGTCTCCGCCTACCCACCATCCTCCCATCTGGCACCACCAATTCTCTCCTCCAAGACATACTCCCAAACCCTTTGGGTCTCTCCCCTTTCTTCAAACTTTCCTCAAGATTAGCATGTAAAAATCACAACAGCTACCTTTCATGGAACTTTGCCAGGGGATTTATGTATGTCATCTCCTATAATTCCATCATAGTTTTGCAGCCCCATTTTACAGATGAAGTAACTGAAGCCCAAAGTGGCCTTCAGTGTCTAGGATAATAGAGCTGATAAACGGTGAAACCAGGGTGAAAATCCAGATCTTTCTGACTACAAAGCAAATCCTCCTATGTCAGAAAACAAGTTCCCAGTAACTCTTCTATTTCTCTTCTAAATACCCCAAAGTCAGGGCTTATAACCAGGTCTGATGCCTGATCCCCGCAGCATTCATGGAGGAAGATAATAGTTAAGAGCATGGGTCATGGAATCAGACACACGAGTTGAAATTCTGGTTCCACTGCTTATTCACCATATGACTCTGGGCAAGTTACTCAGCCTCTCTAAACTTCTGATTTCTCATCTGCAAAATGAGAATAATAAGAGAAGCACCTACCTCACCAGGTTGTTGGGAATATTCACTGAAATAATCATGTAAAGTGTCCAGCTCAGTAACCTAATCAATACCTGATGAGTATGGTATCAGCTCAGGGAACAGGAGTTGTTGTTGCTGATACTATTGTCACTTATTAGCTGCCCATGTCCCAGATGCTAAGCTGGATACTTTAGGCACATTACCTCTGATCGTCACAACTGCCTTGCAATATAGGATTTATAATTTCCAATTTCTAGTTCAGAAAGTATGAGGCTCAGAGAGATGACTCATAGACTCATCCTACACTGCCCCCAAAGCAGAAAGTACTGGGAAGTGGGCATACCTGAAGGCTTCGATGAGTCGTTCCACTTTCTGGGCCTCACCCTGAACCCGGATGTGGGATTGGAACTTCCGGAGCGCATCATCCAAATCCATGGAGGAGAAGTCCATTTCATCCACCACACAGCTGAGGAGCAGAGAAGGGGGTGTGGCGCTCTCAATTCCTCTGCAAAGAACCTCTGACCCACCCTGACCTGCTCCAATGAACCAAATCCCCCACGGATAGACTTCCAAAATCTGAACCTGTGGCCCAAGCAAGTACTTATGAGGATGAAAGTGGAAGTCACTCAGTCGTGTCTGACTCTTTGTGACCCCATGGAGTATACATCCATGGCATTCTCCAGGCCAGAATACTGGAGTGGGTAGTTGTCCCCTTCTCCAGGGGATCTTCCCAACCCAAGGATCAAACCCAGATCTCCCACATTGCAGGCAGATTCTTTACCAGCTGAGCCACCAGGGAAGCCCAAATGAGGATAGAATGTTTGAAATGGAACCCATCCCAGAAAATCCAGGCAAGACACATGGTTGCTAAGGGTCTGTTCCATCAGCCCACTGATATCAGGGATGGGAAAACTGAGGCTCAAAACAGGTCATAGGACAAGCATGCCTTGCCTGGGGCCACCCAGAAGACTTTAGGACTAATGCCAAAAGAGATCAGATCTCTTTAGGGCAGAGAGGTATGGGAGCAGGAAGGTCTATTCATCCTGTTTTGCAAAGTTTATCTCCCTCCTGCCCTCCTTTTCCAGGAACCCCTGGCCTAGTCTGTCCCAGCCTGGGGTCCTCACTCCAACACATCTCTGTTGAACTGCTTCTGCCGGTTCCCTAGGAATTCCCCTATCATCTGCCGGCTCAGGCCTTTCCGTTCCAGGATGAAGTGAGCCACTCCCACCGGCGTGTCTGACAGGAAGCCCCGCTCAATCAGATACTGGATACCCTTCTCTGGCTTCCTGCAGAAAGAGGGGAGGGAGATGAGATGACAATCCTCCTGGAACTCTGCCCCCTGCCCTATATCTTGAACTAATTTTGGGCCCAACCATGGCCTCAGAGAGCCAAGAAGGTCCACTCCTTTCATGTGGTCCACTCACTTCATGGTACACATAAGAAAACTGAGGCCCAGGCAAAGAAGCCACTTTCCCATTTCACAGAGCTTCAAAAATTCCAAGGTATCTTCAACTCAACTTCCTCCTTCACTGGAGCCACATTACAGTTGAAAGAAAATTAAGATCTGATGAGAGCCTGTTCTGTGCTAGGAGCTTTGATATTCTCCACAGGCACTGAGGAGTCCTGGGAGAAGGCCTGAGTTCCAGGCTAAGTCCTTCTCTCCAAGTCACAGACCCTCAGAATAGGAAAGTAGTAAAAAGATTACTTTTTCCACATCCTACTCAGGCAGGCACCACCAAGCCTCTGTGAGTGTTTCTATAGATCAGTTGCTCCCTACTTTCCATATCTGGGTCTGAGCTATTCCATATTCAGAACCCCAGAGCCTTAGGGCCTCATGAGGCCAGAATTTGGGAGACTTTGGTGCCACAGATGGAGTCTCAGATCCATTACTTACCATGCATGAATGGGGACAACTCCCTTTAGTTCTCCAAGCCTCAGTTCCTTCTCCATAAAATAGGGACACAACTACCCACCTTGCTGAGTTATCATGAGAACTAAATACAGATGGCCATGTCTAATAGGCTATAAAGATGTAAGGCATTTGTTCACACTCGTATTCCACTGCTAAGCACCTGGCACAAGACCAGGTACATAGAAAGAACTCAGTCCTGGTCACTGACTAGTCCAGCACAGCACCCTGCCCCCAACACCTCAAACATCCATACACTGCTAGTTAATTGATAGAAACACTGAAGCCCAAGGAAGGGACACACCTTGCTCAGGGCTACCCAGTGAGTCTGGCCCAAGTCTCCTGTTTCTGAGAGCAGGGTTCTTCATATACATCGGCTATCCCAAAGGGATAGCCTAACCAAAAAGGGAAGGTGGGAGACCCAAGGTTCAGAATCCATCCTATATAGAGAGAACTAGGGCCAGAGCGCAAGACGACACAGTCAGAAGCAGAACCAGGACCACAACTGCCTCTCGTGGGTGTGGGGGCAGCTTTCCATTCTTGTCACCCTGTTGCCAATTCTTTTCCCTGAACAGCTAGAGAGAAACACCATCCACAAAGTGGAAGGATGGCAGCAGCAGGATCACTGCCTCCAGGAGTCTAAGTGCCTGCAGCAGGGTTGGTAGCGCTGACAAGGCAGGAATGGGAACACGTACTTATTGAACAGGTTGAGGCCAATTCGGTAGTGCCGCCTCTGCACCACATCATTGTTGAAGGCTGGCGAGTCCCAGCTGTGCCTGGTCTCCCGCTGGTAGGTCTGCTTGCACAGGCCGGTGGCTGGAGGCTCCCTCAGGCTGTCCCGCGAAGAGGAGCCAGAGCTGCAGTTGATGGTCTCGTTGGAATTGCTGGAGCTCTCAAGGCTCTCGTTATCTCCACCATCAGAGTTCTCGCCTGCTGCCTCGCACTTCCCCAACCTCCGACCCCCAGCCACACCACTGGGCCCAGTGCCACTGTTGGGGGCTGGTGGTAGGGGCCCTGGCGGGGCTGGGGCTGGGCCCTCCGGGGCCGGGTAGTGGCGGTGTGGGATTGGGGCCCTGCCTGGAGGCCCCTTGTGCTTCAGGGTCCCATGGGGGCTGCAGCCATCAGCCTCATACACGAGCTGACGGTGGACAGAGCCGCGATCTGAGCGGTCACTCAGGTCCACGGAGCTGTCACTGGGAGGTTCAATGGTAAGAAGGGGCAGGTGGGCAGCCCGCAGCCGGAAATCCCGACATTCCAAACACCCAGTACCCCTGCGAGTGCCTTCCTCACGGCTACCATCTTCCCGGGACCCTGCTGGCACTGGTGGAGGAACTGGAGGGAGAGGGGCTGGTGCCCAGAACTCAGGTCTGCCCTGGGCAGGGGGCTCTGTGCTAGGCAGTCGTTCAGGGGATGGTGGGGGAACTGGGTCATCCAAGTAGAGGGGAAGGTCACTGAAGGATGTGGCCGAGCTGTCTTCTTGCTGTTCCTTTGACTCTCGCTTCTCCAGCTGGGCTGACCCTGGTTCCTCAGACATAGGCCCCGATGGGTGGCAGTTCAAGGCCTCGTCAATGGATTCAGCCAGAGACTTTACCTGAGGTGGAGGGGAAGGGGGAGGAGGGGAAAGGAGAAAAAGGAGGGAAAGATGAAGGACAGTGGGATGGTGAAAGGGTGGGAATGAGGGGGGGAGGGAAAGAAAAGGTGGGGGGATCTTCCCGGTGGGGCAGCCAGAAAAGGGCTTCCGTTCCCCCACCTCCCCAGATTCTCTGCAGGACATAACTCCCAGGGAGCCATTGTGAGCTCACAGGAGCTGGAACTTATGCCCACAAGTTCCCTTCTCAGATATCCCAATGCTTTCTTCAAGTCCATATAGACCCAAGCCAAATGCCACCTCCTCACTAATCCCAAGCCACATTCCTGCCTCTGCCTTCCCTTGCTGCTGCTGCTGCTGCTAAGTCACTTCAGTCGTGTCTGACTCTGTGTGACCCCATAGACGGAAGCCCACCAGGCTCCCCCGTCCCTGGGATTCTCCAGGCAAGAACACTGGAGTGGGTTGCCATTTCCTTCTCCAATGTGTGAAAGTGAAAAGTGAAAGTGAAGTCGCTCAGTCACGTCAGACTCGTAGTGACCCCATGGACTGCAGCCTACCAGGCTCCTCTGTCCATGGGATTTTCTAGGCAAGAGTACTGGAGTGGCTTGCCATTGCCTTCTCTGCTGCCTTCCCTTAGGGTAAACCAAAATCCCAGCTGCCTCTGGGCTCCCGGAGCCCTCTGTCTGGTTCTCTCTTAGGAAATCCATGATATTTAGCCTTGAGAATCTGGACTGAAGCTGGCCTCACTCTGGTATCTAGCCTCCCAACTGGTCCCTAATGATCCCCACCTCCTGCTATTCACACCCTCATGTGCCATAGTGTCCCAGGGTTGGTCTGTGGGACCGGCAGCATCTGGCAAATGTGATGGGATGTCCCTTCTGAGATTAGGTTAGGAAAGACTGCAGCTTCTATCCTGAGTACTCTCACTCGCCTGTGCTCCCTCTCTCAGATCCCCCACTCTGGGGGAAGCCACACTGTGAGCAGTCCTGTAGAGAGGCCCATGTGGTAAGGCCCTGAATCCTCCTGCCAACAGCCAAATGAGTGAGCTTGGAAGCAGACCCATTAACCCTAGTCAAGCCTTTAGAGACTACAGTCCCACCCTACAACTTGATCACAGCCTCATGAGAGACCCTAGGCGAGAGCCACCAGTCAAGCCACCCCAAGATTCCTGGCCCTCAGAAACTACATGGGAGAATAACCGTTATTTAAGCTCAGTCTTTACATTCAGTTTTAAGCTACTAAATTTTGGGATCATTTGTTATGCAGCAATAGATACTTCCCCATTAGACTTGACTAGCACTGAGAGGTGGGCCCAGGCCTGGTTCCTCAATCTCCCCACCAGACTATGAGGCCAGTACTTGAGGGATGGGTCCAGGCTGGGTTTCTCTCTTTTTAGCTCAGCTTGACACACTGATTGACACAGAAGAGATGTTCAATGAAATATGTCATATGAATGCATAAATGAGTGATTTAGATCTTCCCTTTACTACTTCTTTCCTGTCTTCTACCTGCCTCCTCTCCCAACCTCATCACTAACTCCAGAGAAGCATGACCAAGCTTAGGACAGGGCCAGATCACAGAGGCTAGAGCAGAATGATTTCTTCTCTTATACACTTTCATTCATTCATTCAACAATTTTTACCAAATACCTTTTTGGTTTCAGGAAGGAAACTAACATGTACTTAGCAAATGCCATATACTAGGTGCTTTCAGATATATTACCGAGTTGAACTCAATCTTCCAAACAACTCTAAAATGATGGTTTTATCTTCATGTTATTGATCACATTTCAGTGGAGTTAAACAGTTTTCCCACAGCCACAGAGCTGGGAAATGGCAGAACTGGGATTTGCACCTGATCAGCTGTGCTGACACAGTCCAAGCCTAGAATGATCTCCCACCACTATCACTGCCACTTACATTCCCACCCTTCCCTGCTTTTCCTGATGCAATGCTTATGCAAGCAACACCCTTCTGACTATCTCTAACTTGCTAACTCTTCGCTGCCTGCTAAGGCCCAGCTCCAGTGCTGTTTTCTCAAAGAAGCCTGCTCTCGTCCTCCCAGAAGAAAATTCCCTCTCCCTCCTCTGGGTTCCTACAGCACTATATGCAATCTCTTCGCATGGCTCCGAGCACACTCTTTCAGGAAACAGTCCTGTGCCCATGTGCCTGCTATTTCCTGCTCACTTGGGGAGATGCTTGAGAAAAAGAATCCTGGCCAGTTCATCTGTTTCCCCTACAGCGCCCAGCACAGAGCCTGGTCCACGATCGTGTGGTATAAGGGAAAGCTTTGGAACCAGACAGAGCTGAGTCCCAATACAATTTGGAAAAGTCACTTCACCTCTCAGGGTTGTGGGGCCTCAGTTTCCTCCTCTGTAAAACCAGGATAGCACCCCCAGTCTCGAAGGCCATTTTGAGGCATATAGAGGGCCTGATATAGAGTAGGAGCTGTTAGTTAGGCCTTAACCTGATAGTGGCTCATGTTCCAGAGTGAGAACTTGCTTGTTTGAACAATATAATTTTTCTCTTGTCAATCTTTTCTCATCACCCTCACAGTCCCTACTCAGATGGTAGCTATTTGTTGTTATCAAAACAACAACATGTTGGGCAACTTCTTTGAAGTACAGGTAAAAGGTTGTAGTAGTAGCCAGAGCATGGAGATGGAGAGGAGAGGCCCTTTTCAGGGATGCTGACCTGTTTGGAGAAGGAGTCCTCAAGCTCTGTGATGTCGTTAGAAAACTCTCCAGATGTGGTGACGGAGCTTCCCCCACCATCGATGCCCCCTCCGCAGGAGCCGCCATATGGGAGCCCCCGTTCAAGCCGGTGGCTCCGGGCCCCAGCCATGGCACCCTCGTCCAGCGAGGCAGGCTTGCCCTCGAAGTACGCGGGATTCTGTGCCTTCTCATATTCCTCAAAGGAGAACTGCATCCGCATGTTGGAAAGGATGATGCGGCGGGACATGCGACTCTCTGAAGCTGAGCTGCGGAGCCGCTCAAAGTTCTTGTTCATACGGTACTGGCGGAAGGCCGTCTGGATGGTCCTGGCGGCCCTGCGGCTCAGGAAGGAGCCCCCATACTTCCTCTCCAGCATTTCCACCTGGCAGGGGAAGGTGGAGGGGAACAAAGTCAGAAACTCACGACAGCCTCCTCACCTCCCTGGGCCTCAGCCACACCACCCACCAAGTCATAGCTAACTGCTTACAGCTGCCTGGATGCACCAGGCTGGGGCCCGTGTGGTGTTCTCACTTTAGTATTGGATAGCACATGTCACACGGGACTGAATTGTGGTTTTCTTTTTTTTTTATTTACAAAAAGTAGATGTTCACTATTTAAAAAGAAAAGAAACAGAAGCTAAAACAGGAAAGAAAGGAAGACATAAATTGAAGGCAAGAAGGAGAAAGAAGAAGAGAGAGAGGAAGGAAAGGGAAAAGGGAAGGAGGGAAGGAAGGGAGGAAGGAAAGAAAGTTGCTTTACTTAAACTCCCAACATCTAGGCATAATCACAATTACATTTTGGGATATGTCATTCCAGCTTTTTTTACTTCTGTACACAGTATTTTGTGCCCCCACTTTTGGCTAAACAATATCTTGTGTGATACATGTGTTCTGAATTTGTCAACCTACATGTGTGCTTCTCCCCTTACACTGAGATTATTGAGGACTTGGTCTTTTATCTACACATCTCCAGTGCCCAGCATGGAGCTCACTAAATGTTTGCTGAGTGAATACAAGACTCAGTGGATGGATGGTGAATGGGTCAGTGAGGTCCCGGTCAGGTGAAGGGTTCTTCTTCCATTCCAGTCTCACCATCCCTCCCTGGACACTACCTTCGAGCATCACATTCCAATCTCTCCCTTGGTCCTCTCACCTCCCCCATCCCCACCGGCACCCCCATCCCCGACCAGAGCCATCTCTTGGGTACCTTCTTGTCCTGCAGGTCCGTGGAGAGTTCATAGCTGTCCGACAGGGCCTTTGAGCGCTTTATCTCCTCCTCCTCCTGCTTCCTCAGGGCAACACTGGCTGGCTGGAGGCGCGCCCGCTGAGCCCAGGGAAGGCCCACCCCAGCAGGGGGGCCCCCCATGTGGCTGCTGGTAGGGGGAAGCTGGCTCAGCCGGTAGGGGGGTTGGCTCCCAGGACTATCAACCGCTGTGCTCAGGTCACTGCCTGGGGCATCACCCTCCACACTGTGGGGATGAGATAAGATGAGCCAGGATGTGGGAACAGGAGACAGGCCTGCTGGGCCAGACTGAGAGTGGGTGGACCAGATCCCTTCCCACAGCACCATCCTCCCCAGCCTCCTCACAGATACAGACCCTAATACTTAAAGGCCAGAGGATAGCCCTACCCCCAAAGTTGTCTTCTTATTCCCCTCACAGTCCTATCCCTTCCCCTTCAGCCCTGTCCCCTCCCCTTCAGCCCCGTCCCCTCACAGCTCCATCCTCAAATGCCCCCTCCCCCCTCACAGACCCTCACCCTTCACAGCTCCATCCTTTCAGACTCCTTTCCCTTGAGCCAGGTCTTCTCACTGTCTTGTCCTAACTCCTACTCTACCCTTACAGCCTGGGCCCTTCATGGCCAGGTCCCCTCACAGCCTTATCCTCAGACCCATTTCCTTCCACTCCTACCCCTCAAGTTCCTTTTTCTAATCATCTTAGCCCCTAAGAGCTCTGTCCCCAAATGCCCCCTCCCTTGAGGGACCAGTTCCCTTATATCCCCACCCCCTCAGACCTCTTCCCCTCCCAGCCCAATCCCCAGCACCATCCCAGATCAGCTCTGTCCCTAGACCTGAGCCTACTCCTACACCTTGCACACCCAGGCTCTCCCCTGCTCACCCAGCCCTGCCCCCAACAGCCCCACCTCTGCCCCCAGAGGCCTGGGCTCCAGGCCTGGCCAGTTCTCAGTGTTCCCTGGCTGCCAGGCCAAGGGCTCAGTGACAGTGGGAGGCGCCTCCCACCAGCATTCTCACAGGTAAAGAGCTGCCCTGCGGGGCAACTTCCTTTTTCTCCTCATGGCCTCCTCTGCTCAGCTCGGGGGAGGGGAACAAGGGCGAAGAGTGGTAGGAGCGGGGCACTGGGTCTTGCCCGCCCTGGTTACCCAGAGCTGTTGTTCTGCCAGACCTGCTCCCATGGTGCCATGGCAACCAGGCTGCCAGGGAACTCAGGTGGCGACAGAACCCAGCGCTCTGAGCTCTGAGCCCAGGCAGGCACGGTGAGGAGCCACAGAGATGGGAACAATGGAGGGGGTTTGGGAGGGGGGACAGGCAGGGAGAGGCATGGAGGGGGTTGTGGGGGGAATGGGTGTGGCTGAGGCCCAGAGAGTGGTCTGGTTTGGGCAGCACTGGAGCTCTTGGCCAGTGAAAGGGTTAAGGGGCCACTCCCTGGCCCCTACCTGACAGAGGGCAGGGCACAGGACCAGAATGGGGGGCAAGCTGGGGTGGGTGTAGGGAGGCTCCCAGCCATTTCAGGAGTTCGAGCTACAGTGGGCTTGCCAGCCTGACAGAAGAACACTTTGGCCTGGGGGCTTAGGGGCTGGGGGCAGTGGGTACAACGCTGGTGCTGGCTCTGCGCTAATGAGGGCTCCTGCCCACTGCTCATCCCCGACCCTCCCAACTGTTAATCTGCAACACTGTCAGGAACAAGGTGGAAAGAGACTGAGCGGCTGCCCTGAACCCCAATGCTCTCTCCTCCTGGGCCTCTGGGGCCTGTGAAATCCCCCTTCAGGGGTAAGACCCAGCCCAGTGCCCCCCAGGCATCTAAGATGTACCTCTCTCCCGTTCAGGACTGCAGGATCCCACCCACCAGCCTCTCAAACCTCTCCCCCACCAGCACATGCCTCCCAGTTTTGATCAACTGGCTCCTTTGTTCACGAACCATCCATGGTTCCCACTTGAATTCCTCCAATTAAAAAGAGAGAGAGAGAGAGAGAGAGATAACCCAAGTCCTTGTTGTGGCATTTGAGGCTTCTCCAAGACACAGTAGCTAATGTTTTGTTGCTGTTCTGTCGCTCAGTCGTGTCCAACTTTTTGTGATCCCATGGACTGCAGCACACCAGGCTTCCCTGTCCTTCACTATCTCCCAGACTTTGCTCAAACTCATTTTCATTGAGTCGGTGATGCCATCCAACCATCTCATCCTTTGCTGTTTAGCAAGGCACTATTCTTGTGCTTAGTCACTCAGTCGTATCCGACTCTTTGCAATGCTATGGACTGCAGCCCGCCAGGCTCCTCTCTCCATGGGATTCTCCAGGCAAGTATACTGGAGTGGGTTGCCATTTCCTCCTCCAGGAGATCTTCCCCAGCCAGCGATCAAACCCAGGTCTCCCACATTGCAGGCAAATTCTTTACCGTCTGAGCCCACCAAGGCTACTATTCTTACTGCTTCACATTTAATAACTTGCTTACTCTTCAAAACAACCCTATGAGGTAGGTATTATTAATCACCTTCATTTTACACGTAAAGAAACTGAGGCCCAGAAAGGTTAATAACATATCTATGGTCGCACAGCTATTAATGATAAAGCCAGGATTCAAATCCAGGCAGTGTGACTCCAGAGTTCACACTCTTAAACATTAAGCCACACTGCAGAGTTGGCTACCAGGCCCCCACCCCATCCACTCTTGCCTCCAACCTTGCCCAAATCCTGCTCCTCCCCAATACTCCCATTGTCCTTTCCACCTTCCCAACTGCTCATACAGTACTTTCCACCTGGAATGCTGTCCCTCTCATCTTCTACCATCTGCAATCTGAGAACCCCCCCACACTCCCTAGTTCCATCAAAAGTCACCACTAAGAAGCCCTCCTGAAGCCCGCCTCCAGCCAGAAATGACGGCTGATCCTGTTCAGGGCTCCCACACACAGCACATGTCTGTCCTTCTTTTTATGTAGCAGGTTAGCTTTGGCAAAGCGTGACAGCTATTTGTGTTCCTGACTCCCAGAATCCCAGCAGAGGAAGAGAGTTTGGTAATTTCCCTGCTAGGATAGAGCACAAGGCCCGGAACAGAATAGGTGCTCAGTAAAAGCTTCTGGAGGGAGGAAGTCAGTGAATGAGCTCTGGTGGCTGGGCTAATAAATCCTCTCACCTGAACTCTGACCTCAACTCCAGTCTCCTCTTCCCAATCCATTCTCCATTCTGTGGCTAGAGAGAGCTTTCCAAAGTAGAAATCTGACCATGTTGCTCCCCCACTAAAACCCTTCCATGGCTTCTCATAACTCATTCAACAAATGACAATTGAGCCCTTTCTACATGCCACAAACAGTGCTAGGTGCTGGAAATATAATCATGAGCAAGACGTGTGAGTTTTGTTCCCTCAGGGAGGTGACATTCTAGTGGGAGAGGAAGACTATAAATATATACTATCGTTTCAGGCAGGGAGAAGTGCTAGGAAGGAAAATACAGCAGGCTGATAAAAGGTGCTGTTTTAGATGTGGTAGTCAGAGAAGGGCTTTTTGAATAAATGGCATATAATCAGAGAAGTGAGGGAGCAAACTGTGTGGTTATCTGAGGCAAGAGCAGTCCAGACAGAGGGTAGAGCCAGTGCAAAGGCCCTTAGGTAGAACTGTGCCTGGCATGTTTGAGGAACAGCCAGGAGGCCGGTGTAGCTAGGGCAGAGTCAACAGGGAAGATGAGATCAGAGAGGTAATGGGAGCCAAATTGTGAAGGGCACTGAACCCATGATAAAGACATTGGTGTTTGTTATGATTGTGATGAGCAGAGAAGGGACATGATCTAACTTATGTTTTACAGGAATCATCACCCATAGGATAACCTCTAGCTTCCCTACCTCACCATAACCTCGCTTTCCTCCTTCCTCACCATAACCATGGATGGGTCTCCTGACCAGACCTCTGCCTCATATACCCTCTGCCCCTTTACCCCAACCTGGTGACCTCCTGCTCACTCTTCAACATTTAGCTAAGGTGTGACCTTCCATGTCTTCCTGAGCCCTTCACACAGGATGGCTTACAGGCCCCTCTTCTGTGCTGCCATAGGGCCCTATAGTCAACTCTATCCCTAGAGCAAGGGCATTAATTGGCTCATTGTGTGTGTGTGTGCTTAGCCGTATTCAACTCTTTGCAACCCCATGGGCTGTAGCCCACCAGGTTCCTCTGTCCATGGGATTTCCCAGGCAAGAATACTGGGGTGGGTTGCCATGTCCTCCTCCAGGGGATCTTCCTGACCCAGGGATCAAACCTGCATCTCATATGTCTCTTGCACTGGCAGGTGGGTTCTTTACCACTAGTGCCACCTGGGAAGCCCCTTGAAGGCTTACAATTTACTGAGGCAGGCACCAGTAGCCCCATTTTATAGAGGAGAACACTGAGGCAAGAGGTCACGTAAACTTGCTCGAGGTCACACAGGATGCAAATCCAGAGCCTGGGCTGCCTTCTCATGATATCTTGTTGCCTCTCCCTACTTCGGGCCCCACGCTGCCCCTGGTTTTCACCTCAGCGGCCGTTCTCCCCTCGAGAGCTCTCTCTTCTGCTTTGGTTGCAAAGGTAATAGGGACAGGGAGGTCAGGCTGTCAACACAGCCTCCTAAAAAGGACAGAGATTGAAGGCATCATACACATTGCTGAAGGAGTGGGACCTGGGAACGTGGGATCCCTTAACTCAGAACCCCCAGAACACCAAGGAACATACTAATAATGTGGAAAAATCTCTCTTACATAGACTCATATTCTCTCTGTGTGTCTCTCACTCACACACATGCACACACACATGCACACACACAGAAGATGTTGTGCAGTAACAAGCGGGGTGGACCTAGGTTCAGGTCCTGATGGCCATCCACCTGCTGTGTGAGCCTGGGTGTGTCTCTTTATCTCTACACACCTCCGTTTCTCATCTTCGTGGAGCTCAAAATGCTATTCCCTCTCTGGATTCCTGGACTTCAGAAAGGCCCTGGGAGACCTACCTCTCCCCAGACTCCTCCAGCCAGGAGCAGGAGCAAACTTGCGCATTACACAAACAACCACAGTATAAAGCTGCAAGTTCTCAGGGCTGGGGAACGAAGGAAGTGCTGGGGGAGCTCAGGAGAAATTTTTCTTGCTGGGGAGGGGGCCAGGGGCTAAGCAGAATAAAAATAAACTCTCACTTACAGCACACCTTCCCTGTGTCAGGCATTTTCTGCACATATTTTAACTGCATGGCAAATCGGAAAGAAGAATTAGGATTTCGATTTTGCAGGTGAGGAGAAGACTCCGAGGGGGAAATTTAGGCCAAAGGTCTCAGGACTAGCAAGTGGCAGAACAGGAATTCAAAGCCCAGAGCCTGTGCTAGTTCCCTTGCTGCCTTGAAGGCTTCCTGGGGTGGGTGGAGTGGGGGAGCTATGGAATAGGCCCTTGCCTAGGAGGAGTTGGTAGAGATGAGGCGTGAAGGACTGGGGGCCAAGGCACTATGATGGGGAGAAGCAGGGCAGGATGGGCTGTAGGGATTCGGGGTAGCATGCCCATGGCAGGGGCACTGACCCATTCCGGCTGCTGCCCCTAATGGGAGGTCTCTCTCCCTCCTCTTTATTGGCACTGCCCAGAGCCAGGCAGCCAGCAGGGGATGGAATCAGGATGCAGTTGCCATGGAAATGAATGGCGGCTGTTGCTATGGATACCATAAGATGAGGGTAAGAGGAAGCTAGGGATGCTGAGGACTATCCCCATGATGACTTGGGCTGAAGCGGGGGACCGGAAGTTAGAGACAAGAGAACAAGATAAGGAGGTCAGCACACCTAGATGAGGAAAGAAGTGTTGGGCTCTGGAGGAAGACTGGGCAAAGAGACCAGACCCAGCAGGGGCTGGGGGCAGAGGGGCGGAGGGGCTGAAGTCACCTCCCTCTCCCCTAATAGCTTTTCAGCAAGCTGTTTCTCTTGCCCAATCCCAGCGCCATGGAGACTCTGAACCTGAGGCCAGCCCAGCTTGGTACAGGGACTTGCAGGGAAGGGGGAAGCCATCGCAAGGGCTCATTGGGTACCCAGAGGGCGACGTAGGCTTGGGAGCACAGAGATCAGGTTTGAATCTCAGCTCTGCTTCCTTTGCAGCCCTAAAAATAATAGCTGTCATTTACTAAGGACCTACTTTTAGCTAGGCCCAGCAACTCTGCAAGGTCTGGGTTGTTTCCCTTGAAGGGAATAATACAGATGAAGAAACTGAGATGCAGAGAGATGAAGTCATTTGCCCCAAGGTCTGAAATGTTCAGCAGTGCAGGAGCCAGGAGTCAAATCATCACTCATGCCCGTACCCACCAGCCCAGCACCGAGCAGCCCCTCTGGAGCCATTCTCCAGTTCCCTGTGCCTTCACACAGTGACACACAGAGGGCCAGACGCTGAGTAAATATTTGTGGAGTGTTTGAGTGAGAAAGTGACCCAGGAGAAATCAGGAAAGACTGAGGTTAAATGGAAGAAGTGCCTGCCTTTGAGAGCAATGACTCACTGGTTTGCCTGGCCAAGGGTAGAAGATGCTCAGAACCGGCATGGACTTTTTGAACCATCTAATTCCAGAGATCCAAATGAAGGCTCACAAAGTCAAAGTGACTTGCTTGCTCAGGGTCACACAGGATGAGAACCCCAATTCCCTATCTTCTAGGCCAGTATCCCACTTGCAGCTTTTTAGCTGAATCTGTCTAGTCCCCACTCCACCCCCAGTCCCTGGAAGCTCCTAGATGTTGGCGACAGCAGGCCCCTTGCACTTTCCAGGCTACAGCAAGCTGATCCATAGTGCCACGCCTGTGCCCGATCTCTTGGCTTCTTCTGCCCATGGTGTCTTCCCTCTCTCCTCCACCTGCAACCTTCGCTGATCTGGCTGAGCTCATCTCATCTTGTGGCACTCCGAGCAGGCGAGGCCTCCTGGGAAGTTGGTTCTGACTCACTCCCACTCCCCACAGACCCTGACAGGATCAGATACCATCCCTTTATGTTTTGTGCACACTCATGTCACAGGCCGTCCTTGTCACTGGCTAACTTGAGATTCTCTGTTGAAGTGTTCATTGCCTACACTGCTCCTGTTTCCCATGGGCGGTGGCCTGGTCTGATTTACTGCTGTGGACCCTCCCTATGCCCAGGCCAGCGCCCCGCAGCTACCTGGGTCCCCTAAGACCAGAGCTGGCAGCCATGTGTGTGTGACCATCTAGCTTGACAACTGCCACCCTAAAAGCCACAGCTCCACATGCTCAAAAGCCACTGACACATATTCTTATGATTATCTCCACCCGGGACACACAGAGAGTCTGCCAGGCACAGAAATTTGCCACCTCACACAATCGACCTCACACATTCAGAATCCCTCACACCCAGTCTCATACAATCACATTCTCTCAGATACACAACCGTATATAACCTTTCATTCTTCTCTCACCTGCTGGCCTCATGCATACAACTGCACAGGCACACACGTTTCCCTTACAACTGAGAGAAACCTTCCCCATTCCCATACCATAGGCCCTCACCCACTTCAGTTGCCTATACAGGAGTCTACACCCCCATATCTCCCATGATAGCCATCTGATCTTCAGTTGAGCTCCTGTGCCCCTCAAGTTTCATCTCCAATCAAATGAAGGGTAAAATGGTCTCTCCCTCCACAGCCAAAGGTCACCGAGACTCACACACCCAGCTTGAACAGAGCAATCTACATACCATTCCCCAATACAACTCTGGAGCTCTCCACCAGGTTTTGGTCCATGCTGTACCTGACTCTCTAATGCCTCCTCACCTCTCAAACCATCTATTCAAACCCTTCCCAGCCTTCCATTCTTGCCCCTCTTCCTCCAGCAATTCTTGGACACCACCCCCACCACAAATGATTCAGACATCTCCCTCCTCTTTGGGCCAGGAACATAGTTTGCTCATTACTGAAGCCATATCTGCTCAATCACTTCTGCCCTTCAGGAAAGTACCCTGCCTACTTTCCCAAAAGGCATTTTCATTTCCCCTGAGAGACGGAGAACTTAAGGAGAACACAGTCACTGTCTTACTTTCGGTCTCTCATGGTATTTAGCTTGAAGCCTTGCACACAGTAGGTATTTGAGCAGTGTCTTCGGGAAGAGTAAATAAAGGAGACAGAAAGAGAGAGGGAGGGACAGAGTGAGGGAAGAAATAAACGAGAATTTGAAAGAGTGAGTGAGGAGCTCAGTTGAGTGCCTAAGTCAGTTAAGCAGCGAGTGAAGAGTGAGGCAAGCCTCTGGAAAACTACCTGAACGTGTGAAGGGTATGTTGAAGGGAGGAGGGAAAGAAAGGAGAGGAGAGACTCTCACCTGGGCCTTAATCAAAACAGGAGCCACCAATCACTGTGCAGTCGCCAACCATGCATTAGACCCTATGCTGAGCTCCTTGTGTTTCTTCTTGCTAATCTTCATGACAACCCACAGAGGTAGATCTATTCTCACTATACTCAAGAAGAAAATGAAGCTCAAGGAGAAGAAAATATTTGCTCAAGGTTATACAGAGAGTAAGTGGCAGAACCATAAGGTAAACTCAGATTTTTCTAATGCAAAAAAAAAAAGCAAGGCTCAGAAAGGGAAAACAGGGGCAACGAGCCCACTTGAAAGTCTCCTGGCTTTGCTCCTAACAGACTCATCACAGAAGGTGTAGGTCCTTCAGCTCACAGACACCTTCTGCCTTCCTGCCAACAGCCTCTGGGGATTCTTAGAACCAGTCTCTGGCAGGTGCAGGAAATATTTAGGGTCATTGCATCTGGAGGCAGCGGCTTTCCCTCAGACTCCGAGATCCCTAAAGCTGTAGAATCGGAACCTTGAAAGTACAAAATCAAGGACTCGTAACATCACAGAATGTTAAAAGCGTACCATCAGAATTTTTTAAATGGTAGAATCATGAAATCTTAAAACCACCGTATTGCAGAATCCCCAAATCACAGCATCATAGAAATAGAAACACATGGAATGTGTCACTGAATTATCCTCTCTTCAATTCATGTAATCATAGTTTCTTAAAATTGTACCATCTCAGATTCACAGAATGTCAGAGCTGGAGGAGCCCTTGGAGATCCTCTGGTCCAAATCCCCCTCCTCCTTTTACACATGGGGAAACTGGGTAGCAGAGAGGCCAAGCCACGTGTCCCAAGTTGACCAGCTCATGCCACCTCAGGCTGAAGAAGGCTCTAGGCCTGCCCATGGCAAGAGCACCTCACCATTCATTCATTTATTGAGTGCCTTCTGGGTGTTGACAATACCAGGAATCAAACCCTAGTCTCTTTCCCAGCCCCTGTTCCCAGCCCTAGATAGGAAAGAAGGTAAGGCCCTGGTGGAGATGGGGAGAGGGAAGTGGGTAGGGTGGAATATACATCAGACAGAGAGAAGAGATCAGCTTTTATTGATGGAAATTCTTTTGTACACAGCGACACGCACTCTGAAAGGCCTTTTCCTCCTGATCATATTTACAGAGCACTATGGGAGCGGCAGGGGGCACAGGATGAGGCCGTCAAGCAGAAGAGATGGCAGCAATGGCCACAGCGAGGGAACGAGTAGGCTGGGTCCCAACCCCTTCTGGTCCTCTAAGCCCTAGGCACCCTGCATCTCTGTTTGTGCTCACAGAGGACAGAGGTAGGTCCTTGGGATGTCATTTGGAGACCTCTCCAGGAGTGGCAGGCTCCAGGGTGCCTGGGAAGTGGGGTGCGGGTACGGGAGGGTCCAGGTTTCAAGCTCCAAGCTCTGCTGCTCCCACATTTTAGTCAGACCAAGGGCTCCAGCCTTTATAATTCGGGGGCTGAAGTCCAGGGGAGACAGCAGCAGGGGTGGGAATTCCAAGAAGGGAGTGGGCAAAGATGGGGCAGGATGCTTGCCCATCTGGTTCCTGAAGCAGGGACGGGGTCCCATGGGGGATGGCGGGGGTGGGGGCTGGTTAAGGCTTTTGCTTCTGCATAGAAAATGACCCTTGTCCTCTCAGTTACCGAGAGGAGGGACTACTGCACTCGGAGGCCGGACAGCAGAACTGATGAGCGTCTTCCTCTTCCTCTTCCTCAGTCTCCTCCTCCTCCTCCTCTTCCCTGGGGCCAGGAAGGGCAGGGTAGAGGCCACAGGCGGCGGGTGACAGAGAGAGGCAGAGGCATTAGTTTGCAGAGCAGGGGAGATACAAGAAGGTCTGGAACCAGGGAGGTGGGGCTAGGATGGGGGTTGGAATGGGAAGGCCAGCGTGACCAACAGGGCCACACCCATCTTAGTCTCCGAGGAGCCTGTTCCTAGTCCCTCTCTGGGGCTGGCCCTCCCCGACACTCAGGCTGGGCTCCAACTTAAGGTTACACCCAGAGTAAGTAAACTCCCTTTCTGATCAGACTGGTGCCCAACCTTCATTTTAATATAAATAGTAGCAACCAGCTCTGTGCTGGCACTTTGCATGCATCATCTCATTTAACCCCTGCAACAACTCTGCAACATTTTAAAGATGAAGGAATTGAAGCTCAGAGAGATTAGATAACAGCCCACGGCCACACAGCTGGATTAGTGGTAGAGTCAGGATTTAAACTTGGAAGTTCTTGGAGATCCAAGTCTCAGACTCTGCCCACCAGGTCCTTTGGGTGGACTTGGTACTATCTCCAGAAATCCATCCTGCCCTTGAAGGACAAAGATTTGTATCTCCTGAAGGCTTCAAGGTTTGGAATGTGGGAGATGTTAGAAATGGAGTGTGTGAAGTCCACAGCTTTGGAAGCAAACAGACCTGGGTTCCGAGACCAGCTCTACAAGTGTTTCTAGGCTGTGGCCCCAGGCATGTTAATGCCCCTCTTGGAGCTTTGGTTTCCTCATCTGTAAAAATGGGGCTTATGGTGCCAACCTCACAGGATTGTTGCAAGGACTGGAATACATATCAAGTGCCTGGCAAACAAGAGCGATAGGAACATGGTGATGGTGGTGAACTGTTCAGGAACTGAACCTAATTAACAAGGTGGCCCTTTGCACTCACACAGAAGCACCACAGTGGTGGGAGGAATCATTGCAGGAACAAGCACACGTTTCTCGGGTCTTGCGGAACAGTACCAGGGACCAGTCACTGGAGTTGGACTACAGTTTCATGGGGTGGATGGACAGGCAGGGGAGCTGGGGCAGGACCAGGTGTCTTGGGAGTGAAAAAGCTGACAGATCTCCTAGGGATAGTGAATGAAACAGTCTTACCCCACTCCCAGACCCCTTGGCTTGGGGGATGAAGGAAATATGGAATCCAGGGTACTGGAGGATCGGGAAGACATGGGAAGGAAAGAGGATAGGCAAAGGGAAGGCACTACTGTCCATGTGACAGACAAGGGTGCACGGGTGCCCGCATGCGCGTACACGTACACACACACACACACACACACACACACCCTCCTCATACTCAGAGCTCCCTCTGACACATTGCTCCACAGACTCACTGAGTCAGCAAAACCACATGAGCCAGGGCTCCAGTCCTGGGCAAACAGCTCTTCCTTTCAGAGTCTCCCATTCCTCATCTATAAAAGGAGACAGAAACTCCACACTTCTCAAGGCTGTCACGAGTAACAAATGATCTTCCAGTCCCCTAGCTCGCTCCCCTCCTATCCAAGTCAGGCCCCTGCTACCCTTCACCTGACAGTGCAGTCATCTCCTGATTTTCTCTCTCTACTCTCCTGGACCACTTTAGGCTTCCTATATCCCACCTTTGAGTATGAATCTCCTGCTCAGACACCCACCTCGGCTCCCCTTTGCTTCCTGCATAAAGTTCAGATTCCTCAACCTGACATTCAAAGCTCCCCCACCCTATGGCCTCACCTGGCCTTTCCTGTCAGATGGAAGAAGCATAGGCTTTAGAATTAGACAGACCTGGGTTTAAGTATCAGCCCCATCTACTATCTAGGTAACTCTGAGTCCATTTCTTCACCTCTCTAGGACTTACTTTCCTTATCTGCAAAATGAGGAAACACCTATTCTGTAGGTTATGGTGGGAGTAAGTGAATTCAAGTATGTAAAGCACCTGCCACAGGGTAGGTTTGGCGCCTCACACATGGTAACTATTATTGTGACTGTCAGCATCAGTGGCATCAATGTTATCCTGCTCACTCTAGCCCAACCTTCATGAAACTAGCTTGTCCGTTCTTCTGTCAACATGAACCAGCCTTTTCATGCCTCTCTGCTTTTGCTGACTCTTTCTTTCTCCTGCACAGAGCTTTGCCCATTGAAATCCTATCTGAACTTCACAACCCAGCTCAACTGCTGCTTCTTGCAGGAAGTTCTCCCTGACTTCCAACCAGAAATATTCTTTGCTTCTTCCTAGCACCAGCATCCATGCTCTCCATGTTGTTGCTTTGAACTTTTCCAAGGTATTTCTTTCACCAATTCCCTTAATGCTCTTGTATTCCCCCCCCCCACCACTATCTCTGCTTTCCTTCCCTGTGGGAAAGAGAGGACACCTATACTATTTAAGGCCAGTCTCTCCACCCAGGCTCTGGAGCCCACCCCTGCTACCTCCTCCATAACAATCATCCCCTCTCCCTCCAGTATTTCAACCTCTCCCTCTCTGTTGCCTCCTTCCTACCAACATTTATAGAAGCTCAAGTCTCTCCCATCTGGGAATAAAAACCCTCTGTCTGCCCCCACATCTCCCTCGAGCAATCACTGTCCCTCTCTCCTCTTCACAGATAAGCTTCTTGAGAAATTCGTCTACACTGGCCATCTCCACTTCAGTACCTCCCACGGGTTCTTCAACCCACTGCAATCTGCCTCATGTGCCCACCAAGCCACAGAAACTCTTCTTGGTAAGGTCGCCCAGGACCTCCCACTGGTTAAAGCCAATAGACTTTCTCCCACCCTCATCTTCTCCCAGCTATAACATTTGCCACTCCTAACAAGCCCCTCCTATGCGCAGACGGCTCTTCCCTTCCTCTGCTTCCCTGAGCCCACTCCCTGCTGGTTTTCCTCCTACTTCTCAGGACCACCCCCAGCTCCTCTTCCTCTCCCCATTCCTTATATGTTGGTACCTCTTCTCCAGTTCTGCTCTGGTCCTCTTCTCTTTCACTCCACACTCACTGTCCAGGGATCTCATTCCATTCCATAATTTCAGGTATGGCTGAGGACCCCCACGTCTCTCTCTCTCTAGCATGGACCTCTCTCCTGGGTTCCAGACCCACCAAGCCTAATGCTTGCTGGAAGCTCCACCAAGATGGCCCTTAGGGCCTTCAGAGCTCACAGGGACCTCTCACTCAGCATTTTACCACTGCAAACCTATCCTCCTGCATTGCCCACCTTCGTGAAGGGGTGCCACCACCCAGTGGCCCAAGCCTAGATTCTTCCTGCTCCTTTAGCAAGCGAAGTGAAAGTCACGCAATCATGTCTGACTCTTTGCGACCCCACTGACTATACAGTCCATGGAATTCTCTAGGCCAGAATACTGGAGTGGGCAGCCTTTCCCTTCTCTAGGGGATCTTCCCAACCCAGGGATCGAACCCAGGTCTCCCGCATTGCAGGTGAATTCTTTACCAGCTGAGCCATAAGGCAAGCCCAAGAATACTGGAGTGGGTAGCCTATCCCTTCTCCAGGGGAGCTTTCTGACCTAGGAATTGAACCAGGGTCTCCTGCATTGCAGGCAGTTTCTTTACCAGCTGAGCTACCCGGGAGGCCCTACCTTAGCTTACATCTCTTGGATTACTGGAACAGTCTCCTCCCTAGTTTCCCTTCCTTCTAAAATGCTAACTTGATCATGTTACCTTCCCTCTTCAAGAGCTGCTCGCAGCTCTCCAGCTGCCTACCATGACAAAGAGCCTGGACTCCGCAAACGGCTGTCTGAGGTATATCTAATCTCTGCCTCAGTGTACAGCCTTACCATTTCTCACCTCTAGGCCTTGGCATTCACTATCAGAGCATCTTCTCCCATCTCTCTCACTCACAGTCTTTACAGACTTTGGATGATTGGCTCAAACACTACTTTCTTCAGGAAAATAAATACGTGACTCACAAACCAGAAGTAATTCCTCACCAACATGCATAGAGAAATAAGTGTCTCCAGTGCCACTCAGGATCTCCAAGAACCAGGACGGTAGTTGGCAATTATATCTGAGACCATGGACTTTGGGTGCTGGGCGAGCATTAACAGAGGTTCCCTTTGCCTCCTGCACTATCACCCTGGATTCACATCCCTGGGGCCCTCTGCTAACACGGACTCATCCTTGCCCTCTAGCTTTTTCTCACCTGCTGTTGGGTCTATCTCATTAATAACTCTCAAAGGATTTAGATGCCATAAGGTGAAATTAAAATGCTTCTTTGTGAACAGTGTCCACTGGAGTAAAGCAACACAGTAGCACTGCTCCAAGTCACTTCTTCAATGCCAGCACCCCAGTTTAGGCCTTCCAGCTGGCCTCCATGCATATGATCCATTTTTCATACTGACTGCTAATGTGATGTTTCTAAAACACAAATTTTACCAAATTTTTCTATTTAGTATCCATTCACATGACACTTCATCACTAGCAATACTGGTTCTTAACTTTTTCTAGAGGAACACAAAACTCTTTATGCATTTAATAAAAGCCAGGAACCATCTGTCCAATAGCAAATCCACACAACCAGACAAACACAACATTTTGCATTCAATTTCAGGAGGTTTCCAGGCCACCTGAAGCCATTTGGGACCTGTGCAACCCAGGCTTGTAACAAACCTCTGGCTCTACCCAACAACATCCAGGTTCTTGTGCGTATGCTATTCCTTCTGCCTGGAATATTCTGGCACACTTCACCCTTTCCCCTGACTGCCTCTGAGTCATCCTCTAAGACTCAGCTCTTAGGCTGAGATGACCTGCACCAGCCCTAGGTAGGGCTAGATCTCTCATTGCTGTGGAAGCTACTCCACAGCACCTCCCACCCTGTGATCTCCTTTGTCATAGCCCTCCTCAGTCTCCCCAGCTGACTGGGAATTTGTGGAAGGCAAGAACCTAGCATAGGCCCTGGCCACAGCAGAACTCCCTAAGTGTCTACTGAAATGAACATTAATAATAGCTACCCATTTTTTTGAGCACTCATTATGTGCCAGGCACTCAACAAGGTGAATTCTATTTATGATCTCTTCTCTTTATGACTCTTTACAACCCCATGGACTATACAGTCCATGGAATTCTCCTGACCAGAATACTGGAGTGGGTAGCCTTTTCCTTCTCCAGGGGATCTTCCCAACCCAGAGATCGAACCCCGGTCTCCCAAATTGCAGGGGGATTCTTTACCAGCTGAGCCACAAGGGAAGCCCATGATCTCTTCTATCCCTCAATAAATAAACCCCATGATGCTGGTGGTTCTTTTTAACAGATAAGGAACTAGGCTCAGAGATGTAAAGTCAGTTGTTTAAAGTCACCCAGTTAGTGGGTGCCAGAGGTGGAACTGAAATTTGAGACCATTGCAAGTTTTGGTCCACCATGCTTCCCTGCCCATACTGTGAGATGGCATCAGTAGCAGAATAGGACCATGAATTAGGGCTAGAATGCCCTGCCTGGGCTCCATTCCCCAGGGCCATCTACATTTATTTTCCCTCCTGTGTCACCTTCATGCCAAGAGCAGAGACCTGGCTCTCTCTCTTCTTTTTCTTTCTTTTTTTTTTTTCCTTTTGAACATGCCACACGGCTTACAGGATCTTAGTTCTTTGACCAGGGACTGAACCCAAGCCCTAGCAGTGAAAACACCAAGTCCTAATCACTGGACTGCTGGCAAATTCCCTGGTCTCACTTTTTATAGTGCAACCCCCGGTCCCTTCCCATGTACTATATTCAGCCTCCTCATCTCAAAACCCCACTACAGTCAGGTCCATCCTTTGTCCAGAACCATCCCTAGACATGTACAGCTTTTAAATCCAATCCAATCCAAGGCTACACACTGTCTATCAGGAAAACAAGACATGGGTAGCCCCTGCTCTTCAAGAGTTGATAGTCGTCCAGGAGTTTTACATGTACCATCTCCAATCCTAAAATCAGTCCTGAGAGGTAAATAGGCATTATCCTCATTGCACAGATGAGGAAATAGAAGCTTAGAGGCTTGCTGAGAGTCAAGCTGGTAGGTAGCAGAATTTGGACTTTAATAAAGGTACTGACCCAACTATATTCCCCCATTAGGTCATCCTACTTAGAAGAGGTAAAAAGTAGGCAACCATTTCTGGCAGGATTGGAGGATAAAGGAAAGCTATTACTCTTTCAAGACTTAGTACACATCCACTTTGTAGGGGACAGGTGAGGTGAGGTACCCCTCCTCTGGCAGCACTCTGAACCTATCGTTGTCTATGGGTCTCTCTCCCTTCTAGACTTGAGCTCCCAGACTGTAGGATCAGACACAACTCATCCCCATGTCTCACCAAGGTTCAGCACAAAGCCTAACTGACAGCATGCAGGACAAATGCTTGCTGAATGAATGAGGTGGCATTTGAGCAAGTTATTAAAAGGAAAAATAACATCTGAACAGGTGGATACAGGGGAAAGGTATGGAAGAGGAAGGAAACAAGTTAGTAAAGGCAAGGAACTGGGGCCAAGAAAAAAGGCCAGTAATTTAAAAATTGTGACAGGGTATGCATAACATTTTTTCACTGTTGTTATGAGGGTTTTCTTTTCCTTACAAAAATGGATCATACTATAAGCTCTGTTCTGCAATTTGCTTTTTTTCATAGAATAATCAGTCTTGGAGGTCTTTTCAGGTGAGTATATAGAGATATATCTTATTCTTTTGATCTACTACAGAGTGTGGGTGGATCATGAAAGAAATCCTACTGATGGACAGGTAGGTTATTTTAATTGTTTGCTATTATAAGCAATGCTGCAATGAACATCTTTGCATATATCTGAAAGTAGTTTTGAAGGATTTCTAAAAGGTGAATTGCTGGGCAAAGAATGCACATTTTGTTTAAAATGTAGATAAAAGTTATTTCCGTAGCTTTAACATTTTTATAGACCAGCTAAAAATAAAGATTATTCCTACTCACATAATCCTGTCTTCATCTAAGAAGCATACATCATGCAACCTTTTCATTAAGAGTTGGCCGAGAATGCTGTCCTACAAAAGGGCATGTGATAAAGAGCTGCACAGTGTGGCTTATGTTTGCAGTTGGGGTTGGGGTATTTAGAAAAGGCCTCTAGCTGGCCACGTTGGGGTCTATCTAATAGTGAAACTCTAGAGAAATCTAGCTCCAAAACATAGTTCTCGGCTTGGAAGTGTATGTAAATTTAAGTTTCTGGGGGCACCTAACTAATTGGTCCCACAAGAAAATGGAACCAATTTGTACTCTAATCAAAGAATACACAATTTTGTTTCTTCACAACCATTTTAATCTTCTAAATTTTGGTACTTGAAAGTTAGTATTTTGTTGTTGTTTTAGTTACATTTCTTTAGTTACTTGTAAGCTTCAACATCCTTTCTCATTCATTAGCTGTCTACTTCTCTGAATTGTCAAATCACGTTATTTCTCCACTTTAAATGAGTTGTGCACCTTTTTCTTATTGATTTCCAGGAGATGATATAGATACAGACAGTGTTATTAACCTTTGCCTGATATCTATGTAGCAAATACTTTCCTCTAGCCTGTTATTTCTGTTTTAACTTTGTGTATAGTATCTTTTCCACACAGAAGTTCTTAACTTTATGGCTCCTGAGTTTTTAAGTCCTGCTCAGGAAGACTTCCCCACTCTATTATAAAAATATTCTGGATTTTGCTCTGGTACTTTTACAGCTTTATTTTTTGCATTTGTTTTTGTGCAAGGTAGGGATTTAACTTAAATTTTTTTCTTCTATTTTTTTGTCCATGCTGTGCAGCATACAGGATTTTAGTTTCCAGACCAGGGATTGAACCCATGCCCCCTGCACTGGAAGTGTGGGGTCTTAACTACTGGACCATCAGGGAAGTTTCTTAAATTTTTTTCAAATGGTAGGATTTTTTCCAAATCCTATCCCATTTACTGACTTCCCACTGATTTGAAATGTATTCTTTGTCATAAATTGAATTCTCATATGAATACATGAGTTTGTTTCTAAATTCTCTATTTTGTTCAATTTATGTATTCCTCTATTTATGATATATTTTTTATTTCTGTACATTTATGGTAAGTTTTTAATCTAATAGGGCAAGTCCCCCCTCATTGTTTTTCTTTTTCAAAATTTTCTTAGTAATTCATGGACATTTACTCTTCCAAATGAACTTTAAAACCCAATTACCTGATCCGCAAAGAAAATACCATTAAAATTTTAATGAGAAATACATTGAACCTTTTGATCAAATTGGAGGGGGGTGGAATGTCATTTTAAACCATATTGAATTCTTCCCATCCAAGAATAGGATATGACTCTCAATTTATTCAAGCCTTACAGCCTTTGATGAAATTTTAGTTTTCTACAAATAAGTATTTTAAATTTCTTATAAATTTGCGGGAATTTTCTTTTTTTCTTTGCTATTGTGAATGGAATCTTTTTCTATTATGTCTTCTAATTAGTTATTGATGGTATTCAGAGAAGCTAATGGTTTGGGTATATATTTATCTTGTATCTACCCGTCACACTGAATTTTCTTATTAGTTCTCATAATTTTTCCTTTTATTCTCTTTGATTATCTAAGTAGACAACCATATCATTTTCCAATAATGCTAATTCTCTGATATTTATACCACTTCCTTTTTTTAAATCCCAATGATTAAAACTTCCAGAAAAATATTGGTTAGTGACAGTGATAGGAGTCATCCTTATTTTGTTCTTGAATTGAATGGAAATTTATCTAGCACTTCATTGTTACATTTGATGATTGATTTTGGTCTCTGATAAAAATTCTTACCAAGTGAAGGAGGTTTTCATTCATTCCTAGCTTACTGTACTAGTTACCTATCGTTGTTTAACAAACTGTCCTAATGCAGCAAGAGATAACTAAGGCACTAAGGGTTTTTAAATCAAGAATGGATGTGTAATTTTGTCATTATTTTTTCAGCATTTATGTAGACAGAGTAAAAAGAAAAGATTGTATAACTATTAGTATAATCAATTATAATAACAGCTTTCCTAATGTTAAACAACCCCTGCACTCCTGGGACAGACCTTCAGCTGTCATGAGACAGCCTTCTTTTAATACACTGATGGGTTCAGTTGGAGAATCTGTAATTTAAAATATGTGTTTCTCTATTAATATGTGAAGTTAGGCTATATAGTTTTCTTGGTGTTTTTTTTTTTAATGTTTCCAGTGATACTAGAATGAAATAGGAAGCTGTCCATCTTTTCCTACTAGCTGATCATCAAGACTGGATAGAACCTCCATCATACCTGAACTACCATGTCTGAGGAGAAAACTTTGACCATCTTTTAAATTTCTTCTATACAGTTCTATTCTATTCAGGTTTTCTGCCACTCCTTAAGTGATTTTGGTAATTTATATTTTCCTAGGAAACCACTCATTTCATCTAGATTTTACATTTTTTGGTATAAAATTATACAAAGCACTTTCTCATGACTTTTTAATATTTTCTGAATCTGTGGTTAAATCCCCTTCATCATACTTCATGTTTTCTTGCCTTTTTCTCAATCATATCTGCCAGAGCATGGTCTGTCTAGTTTATTGGTCTTTTCAAAAAACATCTCTTAGTTTATCTCTGTCTTTTAAAAAATATTTGCTTATTTTGGCTGCACTGGGTCACCGTTGCTGTGCAAAGGCTTTCTCTAGTTGCGGCGAGTGGAGGCTACTCTCTAGTTGTGGTGCATGGGCTTCTCATTGCTATGGGTTCTCTTTTTGCAGAGCACAGACTCTAGGGCGTTCAGGCTTCAGTAATTGCTACCCACAGGTTTAGATGCCCCGCGGCATGTGGGATCTTCCTGGACCAGGGATTGAACCAGTGTCCCTTGCATTACAAGGTTGATTCTTAACCACTGGACCACAAGGGAAGCCCAATTTCTGGTTTTATCTATAGTAATTATTTAATTATACTTTCTTTTGGTTGTCCTTTTTATAGAGTCTTGATTGGAATAGGTAGTTCATTTAAGCTGTCTTGTTCTCTAATAAAAGCATTTAAGACTACAAACTTTCTTCTGGGAACCCCCTTGGTCATATCCCATAGGTTTTGTTCTATAATATTCTCAATTGACATTTGCTCTAAATAGTTTATAAATTCCATTCTTGTTTCCCCTTTTACACAAGTATTTTTAAACTTTCAAATGGACCTAGCCTTTTTTGCCATTGCTATTAAGATTTCATTTTATACATTATAATCAGAAAATGTAAAATGTATTTCAGATTATCTTGGAAATAATCTCCTTCCACAAAAGTGCAGGCAGATGGTTTCCTCTGCCTAAACACCCTAACCAATCCTATCCAACAGGCAGACTCTTACTCATCCTACAAAACAGCTCAAATATTACATATTCTAGGACCAACCACTCCCACTTTGGGGGGAAAGTATCTAGAAAAGGGTTTTTAAGGAAGGACAAGCTACAAACAGGCTGTGAATGTCCTCTTTGGTCTCCTGGCCTGGTCCCCCAGTCACTCTCCTCACCCGTTCAGACACCCATTCCACAATCACTCCAGGGGCTAGAGGGAGATGGGGGAGGGGCTGGCAATGATATTCATATTTGTCTGGAGGGGTGAGGGATTGGGGGCGGGGTCTAGCTCTTACCTGCTCTCTGCCAGCCTGCCTGAGGGGGTAAGCTTCATGGAGTCAAGGACCTGAGTAGGACAGCAATACTGGTGTAGAGTATGAGACGCTGTGGACCTGAGAGACAGCGAGAGACAGAGAGAGAAAGAGATACAGAGAGAGAGACAGGGAGGGAGGGGAGAGGCGGGGTGGGGAATGGGGACAAGGAGGTGAAAGTGAGCGGGTACGGGAAAGGGGAGGACTGGGAGGAATGGGGGGGTGGGCAATGGAAGAGGAGGGGTGGGAGGCAGGGAGGGAGGGAAGGAAGGAAGGAAGAAAAAAAGAAAAAACCACAAAGTCAAGAAAGAGAGGACGGCACTCGAACCACAAACAGAACACAACGACAACAGGGGGCAGCAGAGACGAAAGAGCTGGGCTGGGCCTCCTGTGTTCCAGGTGACTCCGTGGGGACCTCGGCCACGGAGACACTGGGACACCACAGTAGGGAAGGGGGAGGGGGCCCTCCTCACACCAGATGCCACACGGGGATGGGAGAGGGCAGGGGGACGGGTGGATGAGAGAGAAAGGGAAAAGGTGTGTGGGGAGGGGGTTGTTCCCCCTCATAGAAGACCCCTCACAAGAAGGGAGGGAAGGATGGGGAGAAAAGAGGCTCTGGGTCTAAAGAGGGTGAAGAACCCAGGCTGGGGCAGGGTGGGGGAGACACTGGAGGAGGAGAGGGAAAGAGACAGAGAGAAACTGAAAGAGACAAGAAACGGGTGAGACAGAAGAGGAGAGACAGAGGAGGGAGACAGGGAAAGGGCGAGACAAAGACACAGAAAGAAGACAGGGGAGAGGCAGAGTGCCAGAGCAAAGGACAGGAGAGGCGAGGGCGGAGGAGAGCTGACAAGGTCTCAGTGGTCCTGGTGACAGGATAGGACTGAGTGGGAGGACGGGGCCCAGCGAGCCAGGGGACAGGGTGGTTCTTTGCTTCCAAGGCCAGTGCTGCACCCCCAGCCTGGGGCAGGGCCCAAGCCCCGCCCCCCAGCGCTGTCCCCCACCCCTAGAGCGGGGTCCAAAGGCCCCTCTGCCTCCTGCTTCCCAAGATGAAAAGTCCAGAGAATGGGAAGGAGGAGGAGAGACAGCAGGGTAGTGAGGCCAAGGGCCCGGTCCCTGGCCTCCCCAGTGCAGGGCAGATGCTGGGAGTGAGTCCCCAGTCAGCCAGCCCCTGTCCCCCACGAGCCCCTGAAGGCTGGTTTTGGTCAGGGCCTGGCCATTCAAGAGCCCAAGTAAAGGCCAGGAGATGCAGCTGCAGGCCAGGCCAGCTGCCCACTATCTTGCTTGCTGCAAATTAGAGGATGCCTAAATCTCAGAACCTTACAGAGAATCCCGGAATCTGATAACTCTTCTTATCAGAGACTCTGGATTAATCAGCAGCAGCAGAATGACTGTTTCTTAAGGACCATTTAGGTGCCAGTTACCGGCCCAAGTCCTTGACTCATTAAACCTGAGACTCAGAAACCCACAGGCTGCTGGAATGTTGGTATCAGAGTCTCAGCTGCTACAGAGCCCCACAGTGCCAGGCTAGGCACCCGGGCAGCCACCAATCACACCCCTCCTGGGTCACAGACTGTGCTGCTCAGGGTTCCAGGGTCCTCACAGAGCTGGGCACCCAAATGTCCCTGGGCTCACCCACTCGAGCTGCCTCCCTCCCCCAAGCCAAAGGCCTCCAAGAGTCCAAGAGGGGAGCCAGGAACCAGGAAGCCAGGAGGCTGCTGAATCAGCAGCCCAGGGACCAGGTCCAGGCTTGGGCAGGAAGGGAGAGGGTCAGGCTGCAGGGCTGAGGCTGGGGGCCAGGTTCCTACCTGCTACTCCTCCCGGGGGGCTCCATGGGTCTAGACCTGTCCCGAGGGCAGGCCCCCTGGCCAGGGCGGTGCCTCCACTGTGTCACCACCCTCTCCTCCCCAGCCCTTCCCTAGAAGGAGGAACCAAGGAGGCGGGGCCAGGCCGGCTGGGCTCGGGGCCAGACTGCAGCTGGAAACTTTGCTCCTTCCCCTGCTCCCCCAGGAGGGCTGGGAACTCCTAGTAAGAGGAAGCAGCTTTGAGAGCTTGAAGAGACTCCCCTGGGCCAAACCTCAGGCTGGTCTCACTACATGCACCTCTGTTGGAATCTCCCCCAACACCCTGTCAAGTATACGTCATTAGCCCTATTTTCCTGAAGAGAAAAATGAGACGCAGAAAACATTTAAGTAACTCGGTACAGGTAAGAGAGCTAGTAAGTAGCAGAACCCCAAGGTCAGGATCTGTTTTCGCCATTCCCAAACCAGGACTCCATCCCCTTGGCCATATGGTTGCCCTATAAATACAGAAACCTTTCCATAAAAGCTTTTCACAAACATTCTCATCTTCCACAGATTTAAAGAGACTCTGTGTGGTGGTCATGCTAGGATGTTCCAGATCAAGTAAAATACAAATCACCCATTTTGGGAAGTCAAGATGAGGCCCAAGCCAATATTCTCGACCACTGCAATAAGCTCTCACTCTCTTCTGCATTGTTTTCTGGATTGGCTAAGAGAAATGCTCCCTGAACAGAAAAGCAAAAATCAGAAGAAATGCCATTCACAATCTAGAGGCTGTTCTAAGGAAACTGCCCCTCCTGACTTTACAGAGGAGGAAATTGAGGCCTGGAGAAGGGAAGAGTCTTACTAAAGTTCATACCGCCTGTCAAACTAGAATCCAGGTAGCCTGACTCCCCACTGACCTACCACAGTAACCTCTCTCCTCCTTATGTGGAGGCTGGAGAAAGGAGA
This sequence comes from Moschus berezovskii, assembly GCF_049115385.1. NCBI lineage: Eukaryota > Metazoa > Chordata > Mammalia > Artiodactyla > Moschidae > Moschus > Moschus berezovskii. Next base: position 50,935,812 of record NC_142488.1, on the reverse strand, counting down.
GAATTTGGAGGATTTGAAGGGTATGAGGTTCCTGAAGAGTATCCCAGATCCAGCTCAGAGGGTTCCTGTCCTTTCATAGCCCCAGAGCCCAGGCCCCTGGCTGTTCTGAGCAGAAGGCGGCCCTGGGAGGGGCCAGGGGGCCAGTGATCTAGAAGGAATAGGAGCTGACAGGCCACGGGCCAGTCTTCCTGCCTTCCTGCTGGGGCAGCTGGTTCCTCTCAAGAAAGCCAAAGCTGCTGAGAGAGATTGGCCCTCCGGACCACCACAAAGTTGGCATCCATGGGCCCTTCGTGGCCTCTTCTTCCTCAGCCCACCCCCTAAAGCCCCATGGTCCTTAGGCTCTGGTCTCAGCCCCTGCTTATTTTTTTTTCTCTCTCTCCCTCAGCAACTCTCTTGGCCCCTGTGGCAGCCACACCTTGTGCCCATTTACAATTAGTCTTAAAAGTGCCACCTGTGGCCCAAACATTCATTTGGCCTGGCAGAAGTCAAGAGACATAAATTCTAGTTCTGGCCCTAAGGCCGGTGCTGTGTGACCTTGGGCACGCCCCTTCCCCTCTCTGGTGAGGCGAAGAGCTTACACTTTGGTGCCTGGCAGAGCTAGGTACAAATCCTGGCTCTACTACTTTTCCACGGGGGCTTGGTTTGTTCATCTGTAAAAGCTGAGTGGCAACTCCTATCTCACAGGTTTTTGTGAAGTTTCAGTGAGACAGATAGGCACATGCTGAAAAGTCTCAGTTGGAGCCTGAGTTGGTCCTTCTGCCAGGGAGGTAGGGGAGGCTCTTGGGAAACCTGTTTGTTTCAGGCAGGGGAAGATTTCTAGGAAGATACCTTTTCATTTGGGCCACTCTTGGAATTCAGACATATCTGAGCCTATTGGCTCAACTCATGTGATAATCCTCTAGGGGTTGAAGGGAAGGAATTAAGGGTGAGGAGCCTAACCCAACCACAGGGCACTGGCAGGGGAACGGATATGGCAGTGATTAAGGGCAGTCAATGTCCTGATCTCATGGAGCTCATATCCAAGTGAGAGGAGACAGACATTATTCAACCACTAATGGGATTAAACTGGGCAAAATTGGAGGTAGCAGGGGGAGAGTGTTCCAGGAAGAGGAAACAACCTGGGCAAAGGACCTGAGGTGGTATTTCCAGGAACTTCAAGGAGGCCAACATGGTTGACTGGAAAAAAGCAGAGGGGAGATTAGGGATATAGGCGAGGGCCCAATCACGCAGAGTCCAGAGGCCATGATAAGGTTTCAGTATTTATACTAAGAGGAATTTCGAAGCCTGTGGTTCATGGATAGGCCTGGAGTGCAGAGTGTCTCTGAAGTCCCTTCAATTGTATGAAAAACATGAGTATGAGTGCATTTCTTGGGAGAACATTGCTTTTATCAGATCCTCAGATGGGTCTGTGATCCCAAAAGGGCAGGGAAGCTCCTTATATGATTCCATTCACTAACTGCCTGTCAGGCATCCCAGGACCTTCTATGAGCTGCCCCCCACCCCACCCCCGCCGCCGCCTCCAGGTGGTCTCAGCCTCCCCTCATATCTCCAACCTGTGCTCCACCCAGACAAAAGTGCCTGCAATTGTCTGCCACACTCTGCTCTCTGCCCTCACCTTTGCCTCTGCTCAGAAGACTCTTCCCCACCACCCTGCCCCCACTGCCATCTCTCCACCTTGTGAGAGATGGAGTCTGCCCAGAAGTGGTGCCCTCTGGGAACCTGACTCCCTTGCGTCCTTCCCACCCTGCGTTTCTCCAGCTCTGTTCACATGCTGTTTCCCCTTCTGGCCAGGAGCTTGGTGGGGACAGGGGCCGTGTCTTATTCATCCCAGTGTTCCCAGCATCCGGCACAGGGCACCTAGTCACAGAGGTCAGCTGGTATTGGGAGACAGACAAACCACACTGAGGTGGAAACTGCAAGACAGGCTGTTGGACACTAGAGGGCACTGTGGCCACTGGAATCCTGGCCTGCTGCTGGCACTGGCCAGGCCCACCCAGGCCGGTGCTGGGAAGAGGCAGGCAGGGAATCATGGAAACTTTACTCCTGGGTTCTGCAGCTCCTTGGCTCTGGGTCTGACTGACCAGGGTCCTGGCCCCAGTCTCCCAATATACCTTCTACCCCCTTTTCAAACTATTTCTCATGATAGCCCCATCCCACTATAGATATAGCTATGTGCTCAGTTGCTAAGTCGTGTCCAATTCTTTGTGACCCCAGAGACTGTAAGCCTCAAGGCTCCTCTGTCCATGGGACTTCCCAGGCGAGAATACTTGAGTGGGTTGCCATTTTCTCCTCCAGAGCATCTTTCTGAGCCAGGAATCGAATTGAGCCTGCGTCACCTGCATCGGCAGGTAGATTCTTTACCACTTGAGCCACCTGGGAATTCCACAGATACGGCTATAGTTTTTCACAAATGCGGGTACCAAATACTGCTCCCACAGCCCTGGCGCACTTTTTTTGCTCTGCCTGCAAAATACTCCACTTCACCTCACCCCACCTCCAACCCTCACCAGTTCAGTCGCTCAGTTGTGTCTGACTCTGCGACCCCATGGACTGCAGCAAGCCAGGCCTCCCTGTCCATCACCAACTCCTGGGGCCTGCTCAAACTCATGTCCATCGAGTTGGTGATGCCATCCAACCATCTTATCCTCTGTCATCCCCTTTTCCTCCTGCCTTCAATCTTTTCCAGCATCAGGGTCTTTTCCAATGAGTTAGTTCTTCACATCACGTGGACAAAGTATTGGAGCTTCAGCATCAGTCCTTCCAATGAATATTCAGGACTGATTTCCTTTAAGATTGACTGGTTTGATCTTCTTGCAGTCCAAGGGACTCTCAAGAGTCTTCTCCAACACCATAGTTCAAAAGCATCAATTCTTCGACACTCAGCTGTCTTTATAGTCCAACTCTCACATCCATACATGACTACTGGAAAAACCAGACTAACTTCAACTCATCCACCAAGTCTCAGTTTAGAGGTCAGTTTGGAGAAGACTCCTTGACCCTCAGGCTGGGTTGGCATACTTCTGAGGGTCTCCCACAGCACCCTACACTTCCTCTGTTAATTGTCTGTTTCCTTCTCTGTTTTCCTACCAGAGGGTGAGTTTCCTCACAGCAGGATTCTACCATTCATCACTGTATCAACCGCATTTACACATGTTGTATGTGAAACTAAACTAGCATGTTGTAGGTACTCAAGAAATTATCTTTGAGTGAATGAATGACTAAATGGATGGATGGATGGATAGGTAGATGGATGGATGACCTTGGGCAAGTCATCTTACCTCTCAAGATTTTGGTTTCCCCCCTCTATAAAGTGGGTCCAATCACCCCTACTTGGCAGAGCTGCCAGGAAGATTAAAGATAAAGGTGTGTGGAATGCTCCCTAACAGTGCCTGACACATAGTACACATTTTCTAAATCAAAACATTTGTTAAGTTGAAAGAGGCTTTGTCCTGGGCCTGGGATGATCTCTCCCACTCAGGTTTACCATCTGTGTGTGGAAGATAGCTTTAATAATAAGAAAACTATCATTTTTATTAAAAAATAACAAGAACACCTGATATGTGCCAGACCTGAAGTAGGCACTCCCCAAGGAAGTAGGGGGCAGCCTCCAGTCTCAAGCCAGAGGATGGGAGGCCAGGGCCGAGGTCAGAGCCATGGGAATTGCACCTGCTTCTGGAGAACAGTCATTATGCACACAGCTGGTTCCAAACTCCTTACTCATAGGTGAAAACCTGTCTAAGGGGTCATTAATTCCCTCTGTAATTAATGTAAAAACAGCAGGGTTTGTATTAATGGAAAACTAAGCTCAAGCGTCAAGCTGATAATATTGATAATGTGTGCTTGTAGTTATATACTTCAGATAACTATAAATTCAGTTGCTATGCTAATAAAATGTGAAAATTCCTGAAACAATGAAGAACTTGAGAACAGTTCTATCCTGAGTAGTATTATGCCAGTTGTTCTGAGACTATGAAAATCACTGTACACTGGGAGCGATGGTAATACCCACCATGCACTTAAAGGCTGTTTTGGCACAAAATAAGGGGAAATTTTTAGATAAAATAACATGTTCTGATTCAAGAGCGTGGAACTTGAAAGCATAGTGAGCAAAGGTCGACTTGCATTAGAGTATGAACCACAACCTTGATGGATGAGCAAGCTGACAATAGTGGGCCTCTGAGTAGATTGCTCCCCAGGCTCTGGCCTCACTTGTGAACACATAAAAGCTGTGGGCACTACAGAAGAAACACCAAGTCCTTAGTATCTGACCTCTACCCTCACCCACTCCTGGGCTTCCCAGGTGGCTCAGTGGTAAAGAATCTGCCTGCCAATGCAGGAGACATGGGAAATTCGGGTTTGATCCCTGGGTGAGGAAGATCCCCTGGAGAAGGGAATAGCAACCCACTCCAGTATTCCTGCCTGTAAAATTCCATGGATAGAGGAGCCTGGCGGGCTACAGTCCATGGGTTGCAAAGAGTTGGACACACCTGAGCACACACGGGCACACACTCACCCACCTCTAGGAGAATCCATTTCCACCTCCAACCCCTTGTTGCCTCATTTTACCATAGGGTGGACAAAAACGCTGCAGTCACCTGGGGTGGGCCCCAGAGCTGGAAGGTCATATAACTTCAAGGTTGATGGCCACATCAGGCCACCTGAGAGCAGAGGAAGGCACTCCAGAGAGAGAAGTCAGTGACAAAAAGATGACAGGGACCAGGCAAGTCATGAAAGATGGAGAGAGACAGGCACGGGCCAGAGAGATGCAGAGAGAGAGGGGGCTGGGGTGGGGAGCAGTCTTGCTCCTTGACTTCTTGGCCCCATTTCCAGTTGGCATGAGGCCTGGCTATATGTCATTTACTGCTCTTAGATTCTGTGAGATGTAGTCTCACAACAGTCTCCCGCCACCCCACCCTTTATTCTTGAGCATGTTTGAGTGGGTTTCATTTCCCTGCAACAAAGTGTACCCAGACTAAGACGAGAAAATTGGGGATATAAGTGCAGGGCTTGCATAAGCAAAAACGCATAAAGAACACTTAGGTAGGGAGGGGTGAATACAATTACAAAGCGTTTGTGTTTGTTCACCCAAATGCTTCCTCATTTCCTGACACACACGACTACGGATATGTCCTACAGCCGCACACACACACATTGACATTCAGTGGACACCGAGACAAATACAGCAGCAACCAGATCTGCTTCTATACAGACAGCCTGCTATGCAAGGACACTGGCCAGCACACAGCTCTGTCCCTGTACTCCGCACACCCGCACAGACGGGGAGCCACACCAAGAACACAGCAGTGCTGCCTGCGAGGTGAGGGCCAGGAACTCAGGCTCGACTGAGCTCTCAGCAGCCTCCTTCCCCAGCTGCCAAGTGACTCATCCCCAGGGCTGCTAATTAAAGCCAGGACAGAGGGGACGGAGACAAGGGGAGGGGAAGAGAGAGAAGGCAAGTTTATTTTGGTGCCAACCAGGCATGCAGCCAGCTGAGGGGTCACCCACTTCCTGGGGCTGGGCCAAGAGGGGGCAGGGGAACATAAACAGGAAGGAGAGGGAGAACCCCATTACCTCTTCTTTCCCCCTGTGAGCTTCCTGGGAAAAGGTACGTTCTTTGGGAAGATTACCCATCTCCCTCCCCACCCCTACCCTCTCCCTGCATCCCACTATCAGAGTCAAGTGCTGCCTCTTCCAGCCTCTTGTCCTTAGAACTGGCTTCTCATCAACAAACTCCCATTTTAGCTTGCCAGAGCTGGCTCATCCGTATCTGTAGCCCACTTCCATCTCCACCATGGATCACCCAACACAAGACTGGTACATAGGGAATGCTCTGTACATGCTTCTGGAACACAACTGGGTTAACTCTGGTATAGCATGGTGACCACAACTCTGTATTTGAGTTCTATGGAGGGGGGGTAGATTATTTTAACTTTCTAAGCCTTAGTTTTCTCACCTGTAAAGTGACTAAAATATATACTCTATAGGATTATTGTGAAGAGAAAATGAGAAAACACAGGTGAAGTGCCCAGCACGGTGGCCAGCATATATGGACTTTACCTATCACCTGTAAGCACTGCTGGAGCTGATAAATCATAACCTACCTGGGGCCTGGGGCAGCAGCAATTACACAGAGCTAAGTTCCAAGCCTGGCTCCACCACATAGGACCTGGGGAGCTCAGACAAGCCACATAAGTTCTCTGAGCACTGGCTCATATGTAAAATGGGGATTTACAATATGACACCATAAATTTACAGAAAAGATCTGAATCTGTCAAGGGGAGCCCAAGCTCTCAGAAGCAGCTCGATGCAATGCAGCAGCAAATTACTAAGGAGAGCAGGAGAAGCATAGACCTGTGGGGCCAAGGAAGCAGGCTGGGCAGGCTAGAGCAGCCAGGGAAGGCTCTCCAGAGTGCACAGGGCTGGAGTTGGGCCCACCGGAACCAGAGAGCACTGAGCAGGCGGTAAGTGACAAGGTTCCAGGCAAAGGAAGTGGTATCAACAAAGAGCTGGGCGGGGCCAGCAACCAGGCTGCACTGAACAGGAGGTCGCGTGGAGGGAAGATTTGGAAGCAGCTGGGGCAGCTCTGGTGTCTGGTGGTGTCTTGGGCATGTGGGGGAGCCATGGAAAGTCTGTGAGGTCTCAGCCACCCCAGATTGCCAGGAGGTCAAAACAAGGAAGAATCTTTTAGAAATTATCTAACCCAAGCTCCGGTTGGATAGATGGGGGCACTGAGGCCCAGAGTGGGAGGCCTCCTCTGGGAACAGAGCCAGCGCTGGCTCCTCCTCCCACTTCTCCTCCCAACAGCAGTGGCTCCGTTGCCATGGGGACGTCCCTGGCTCTTCGGGTGTCAACAGCTCCCCCACCCGCTCCCTCCTTCCCTAGCAACAGGCCACCTCCTCTGGCTTTCATCCTTGCGTGCCTGGCAACCCCAGCCTGGTGCCCAGGGCCCCCAAGTTCCAGCTTCACCCTCACTGCAGTGGCAGTGCCTCTAGGCCTGGGCTCCCTCCCCTTCTGGGTAGCAGGGGTATCAGCTCCTTCTGCCCCTCTGTTTTCAAGTTCTATGCTCCACATTTCTCAAGCTTGAATACCCCATAAATGACAATGTATTGGGTTAGGCGTTGGCTAAGGGCACTACAATGTGTTGTACCACCATTTTATGCTGAGCATTGTTTTAAGTTCTCTCATTAACCCAAAGAAGTCAGAATTATTGACCTCATTTTACAGATGAGGAAAGTAAGGATCAGCAAAGCTGTAAGTGACTTTGCAAACAACACACAGCTAGGAGGCAGGCTTTGCTGAGCACTAGTTTGTGACCTTGAGCCATTGCCCATCCCTTTCTGGACCTGGATTTAAGGTATCTCTAGGTCTGACAACTTCTCATGGATCCACAGGAAGTTCAGGCACCTTCTTCTGCCCACAGCCCTCTCACAACACCAGCTGTTCAGCTCTAATTAGACTCCACACTTCCTCTGGCACCCCATACTTGAAAGCCCTCATGCCTGGGGCCTTGCCATCGTGGGTTTTCAATCCACTGACCCTACTTACTCCTTCCTGTTTCATTTTCACAACAGCCAAGGTCTAACTACTCTCCTTGATGTTTTTCTTCTACCCTCCTAACGTTTCCCCTCCACATACACAATGTTTATTAGATGAGAAAGGACCCTGGGGTTCCTGGGGGGAAATAGATCTGTTCAGTCACGTAACTAGAAGGCGACCTGTTCATAAATGGAACCCTTTGCCCAGATCCAGTTGCTGCCCTTAAGTTGCAGATCCCAGCCTCCCTCCTCTAACCTCCCCTGGCTCTCACTGATGACAGAAGGTGTCTGTGACCCAGCCCCAACCAAACTAGTCCTTTGTTAAGGAGCTTTTAACATCTCCTTTCCTGCCCAGATCTGTTTTAGTCTGACCAACTGCCCCCACCCAGCCCCCATCACCTCTGATGCCTGCTGGTTTCTTTTCCAAGGATGCCCTCCTCACACAAAGTCCGTGTGTCAGTCCTCCATGATCCAGCTCAGACACCGCCTTCTCCAGGAAGCTCTCCCTGATGCCTAACTGAAGTGAGCTCAAGAATTTACACGTGGGGCCTGAGAGCATCCTCAGATGACCCCAGCCAGCCCAGGTTTCGAGTTAAAGGAACTTCCCACTATGTTTACAGGATTTTGCCCCACAAGTGGTATTTTAGGCCAGCCCCTTCCACATTCCAAGTTAAACCCTTGCTTCCACAGTTGCTGAATCCTCAAGGTCCCTGTCATCTCCTTGACTGTAGATCCAGGGTGGATGTCGGGAAGCCTATCTTAGTAAAACAAATGACAGCTTTGGAAGCAGGCAGCCCACAGTGTGAGTCAGAGTGATGCCGCCCCGCCCCATTGCTTTTATTTCCTTGGGCAAGGTGCTGACCATCTGAGGAAACTCATTTTCAATCCATGCCTAATGGGACTGTTGTGAGCATTGAATAAGATCATGTTCAGAGTTCTTAGTAGGTGAGGAGCAAATGATAGCTGCTATGACTACTAATACTAGGATGAGAATGAAATGGCTATTATTATCTGCAAGGCTGTTAAGAGCTCCTGCCGTGGTGGCTCAGCCATAAATTAGCTGCATGGCTGTGGGCAAAACCTATAACCAGCCTGAGCCTCAGTTTCCTCAACTGTAAAAGAATGATGATAAGGCCAATCCAGCTTCCACTTACAGTGTCGCTGGGAGGATCAAACGAAAGAAAGCCCCTGACAACTTCTGTGAGTCGTAAAGGGCCAACATACACTACCATATGATATATGATTATGCTATTAAATGCCCTGAGCTATAGGTCCTTGGAACACCCGTGCTGGGAAAAGCTAGAGACGCCTTCCATCGGGTTCCTTGACAAGTCGCAGACATATTAATGGGGATGCCTGGGGGCCTGTGCTCAGAGTCAGCCCAAGTTGTCTTGTTCCAAACCCACAGTGGGGCACTGGAATCAGTGTTCTTTGCTAGACCAGTGCCTTCCTAAATGCTAGGACAGGTTGTACTCAGGTTGTACTTTGGCTGCAGGCCGGGACTAATTGTTTCTCGTCATATACCCCTTGCCTAGTCACCAGGCCTGACTGCATCGATCACGCTTCCCACTTTCCTGTTGGCCCAAGTGTGCTCCCGTCCCACAGCCTGTACCTTGGCACAGGGCACCAATGTGCTCACCCCGTGCCCCCTGCCTGGGATGCTGGGACATAGCGTGTCTCATTAATGCACCTTTGTTTGGATGCTGGGATCCTTTGTCTCTCCCATATCTACTGCCTGGATGCCAGGACCTGGGCTGCTGCATATGGTTGGACAAACTGTGCCTTGCACAAGGCTTTACAACCAAGAGGGCATGAGTTGGGGCTGAAATTCAACCTGTGCTCTGCTCACTGAGCCAGGAACCCTGGTGAGGGGCTGCAGGAGCCCAGTGGAGATGGAACATTCCTCCTACTGATTCACTCAGTGGATTCTACTCTTCACATAGGTGCTGTGTATGTTAGTCGCAGCCCTGACTGGAATTGAGTGACCCATCTCATGCCTCTGTTGCTGGGACCCATCTCCTTTCAGAGGCCCACCCCTGGCCTGGATGCTGCCTAACTGGGCCATATCCTGAGTCCCCCATCATGGTCCCTATCCTTAACACTTGTGTTTTTGTGAAGCTTCTGATGGGTTAAGGCCTGGGAAATGTACTAATAGTCCTTGTCTCTAGCCCAGTTTGACCCCCACCCTCCTCAAATGGCAGATTGATCACACCCTGAAAACTCAGTGATGTTTGTAAGCCTTTTTCACCAAGTGTGCAAAAAAAATAAAAAAGTCCACTGGTTACCATAAGGTATATTTCTAATGTCTAGATTGTGTCACATCAAAAAGTCCATCCAGACCCCACTACTCAGGGCTAGTGCAGGCCAGGGTGCAGCACAAACGCCAGACAAGGGAAGCTCCATTTCCCTTGTGTCCCCTTCTCCTGGGAGGAGAGAGGGAGAAGGTTCCTGGTCCAGCTTTCCCACATGGGCCGCTCCAGTGTTCAGCCAAGCCCCCAAGTCAGTGAGGGTCAGAAAGACTAAGGAAGAGTTTTCAAACCCCTCCCCATGCTTGCCACATTCACCCTGGCCCTCCCACCCCATTCCATCCCCACCCCTAATTCTAATGGGACAAAACCCCTGGAGTTGGCCCCCGCCCTTCCCATGGATCCCGAAGTGACAAACCAGAGGCCCCCACCCCAGTCCCTGCCCCCACCCCAGCTCCTGCCCCATCTCCCAACTACTGCTAAAGAAAGGAGGTACTGACCTGACTGTTCTGGAATTCTCACCATCAGATCTGAAAGAGAAACAGAGAAAAAAAAAACCAACAACAGTCAGTATATGCTCTACTCCTTTCCTCCCTCTGCTCTACACAGTGGCCTTGACATCTTTTACACATCATGAAAATGAGGGTTGGGGCATTTCATGCAGACAGAATAGCCAGTGCAGAGGCCATGAGATGGAGGAGGGGCTGGCCAGTTGTTGGGATAAGGAGGAGGAGAGTGTGGCAAGGGTGGAGTGAGTGAGGGGAAGAGTGGTTGGAGGTGAGGTCAAGGAAGTGCCCGGGACCAACAATGTTCTAGCCTACTGGGTCATGGTTAGGAGCCTTCCTTGGAGTGGCTGTGGGCAGGGGCAGAGTCCTAGGTTTAAATCCAGAGAGATGGAGCCTCAGATACTGGCTCTGCCACTTACCAGCCCTGTGACTTGGGCAAATCACCTCCTTGCTTAGAATCTGAGCCTCAGTCTCCCCACTTGTAACACGAGGCCAATCCCCGCAGCGCTGGTAGGATGATTAAGCCCTTTGGAACCCAGCAGACAAATGCCAGGTATTATTAACAACACAGAAAAGGCTTTGCCAATTGCCTGGTCCAACCTGCTTATTTTCCGGATGAAGAAAATGAGGCTGAGAGGGTGAGTGAGTCAGCTGCTGGGCTCCTTTCTACTACACTGGTTTGCCTTCTTCATTATGAGGCCCCCTCAGAGGCAAAGGAAGGACAAGAGAAGAGAATAGCACTGGGGACAGCTTTGAGGGGACTGAGAGAATGAGTGAAACCGGATCCACACTCTGTGTGTGTGTGTGTGTGTGTGTGTGTGTGTGTGTGTGTAGGGGAGGGACACTGGGGCTGTCATTAGGGGTGGGGAAGAGAAGGAAGAAGAACCAGGGTGCTAGGAAGAAGTGGGGAGAGTGTGTGAAGCGACTTCCTTGTCCCCCTCTGTCCTCTTCCTCCTTTTCTCCCCTCCCTCCCCACCTCCACCCCCACTTCGGAGGAGACAGAGATGGACACATCACAGGCTCTGTCCTCAGGTGAGAGAACCGAACGCCAGAAGTAACCTTAGTGAGGGCCTGAGTCAGGGGCGAGCCATCTATGCTGAGTGCAAAGTGAGAGGGACACGCGGGGAAGGGAGATGGAGCCTGGCGTGAGTATCTGCTGGAAGAGTGAATGGAGCACCCACCGGCCAGGTAGGGCAGGCAAGCATCTGGTTGCAGGAGCACAGACAGTGGGTGAGGCCAGTGCTTCCAGTTCTGCTACTTACTAGCCATATAATCCCGGGGAAGGCACTGTCCGATGTCCCGCCTCAGCTTTCTCACTTGTAAAATGACATGACAGGGGAAGGGAGGGGGGCAGGAGGGTGGGGTGGCTGTGAGGTTCAGCCTGGCACAGTAGACAACAGTAGGTTCGATCTTTAGCCTCTGCAGCCCCCTAAAGGGACAGAGGATTAGGGCCACGGAGCACCTTTTCACATTTATTAAAACTTCCATCTCACCCTGCCACAACAAGATTGCTTCTGAGGCCTGGCTCAATCATTTGCAGGTACCAGGTTGGATGGCCCTAATTCAATGACTCCCCAACTGTCGACAGAATGGAGGCCAAGCCCCTCAGTGTCTCTCCCTAACACGAACTCTCTACTCCGGGCAGTCTGGTCTCCTCACCACTCCACCCCAAAATCTCCAGCACACACGTATTCAATCTACTATATACCAGGCCCCAAGTCAGGAATACAAGCCCTCAAGTTGCTCACAGACTGGCCCCCTGCCTCGATCTACTTTAGGGCATAAGCCACATATACAGTCATCTGCACTGACACGTGGACAATCACTGGGCACCTACTATGTACCAGGCAAGGTGGCAGGCTCTTTTGATACATGACCTCCTTTGATCCTGCAAAGTGGGAATTACTCATCCACTTTTAAGATGATAAAACTGAGACCCACAGAAGTTGAAATGAGTTGCCCCATAGCACACAGGTGGGGGGCCTGGCCTGGACCCCAGAGTTCTCAAAAGGCTTGGCTATACTGACTCCCATCCTCAAGAGTGATGCTCAGTAAACGGTAATTGACTGAAGTCTATGAGTATAGTGACCATACTTTTTGAACCTAAGAAAGTGGAGTCGCTCAGTCGTGTCCGATTCTTTGCGACCCCATGGACTGTAGCCTGCCAGGCTCCTCGGTCCATGGGATTTTGCAGGCCAGAATACTGGAGTGGGTTGCCATTTCCTTCTCCAGGGGATCTTCCAAACCCAGAGATCAAACCCGGGTCTCCCACATTACAGGCAGACTCTTTACCATCTGAGCCACCAGGGAATCCAGCCTGAACCTAAAACCTAGGCATGTAACGAGACCAAGGATTTTGACATTGCTGCTTCCAGGTACAAGGGGCAATCTCGCAGATGGAAGAATAAATGGCAAAATATCGACAGTCTTGAACCTTTGGGGGATGTATAGGGACAGCAGGGCAGAATAACTGAAAAGAATATAAGCCTTTAGAATGCCATACTGGGGTTTCTGCTCTCTCCTCTTGGATCCCCTGCCTCTCATCTTGCTCCTCCAAGTCATCTATAAAAAGTACCTGGGGAAGAAATAAGGTGCCTCTCTCCCAACAACCCACAATTACATAAACAAGGCTGTCCTCTGAGAGCTACAAGAAATGCATCAGAAATGAGATATGCAGTTACCTGAAAAAGAGAGATGGTTTCTTAACAGCATTTGGGCAACATGTCTACAAGATCAGCTGTCCAACAGAAAGGAGATTGGACACAAAGAGAAGGTACATATTTTTAAAGGAGATTTGAAGAGCTACTGTGTACAGGGCTCCTCCCGGAAGCATCCTGAGGAGAAAGGAGTATGCCTTGGTCCAGAGAAGCATCTCCAAAAGCTAAGAACCTAGCCTGGCACAGCCAGCGACCTCATCTCCCAAACATCAACTTGTCTAACTGCAAGTCTCTTCAATGGACAACAACCTTCTCTCACTGGCTGCCAAAGGAACATCTCTCAAGCACAAATCATGCATGTGTGCTAAGTTGCTTCAGCCACGTCCGACTCTTTGCAACCCCATGGACCATTGACCACCAGGATCCTCTGTCCATTCGATTCTCCAGGCAAGAATACATGCCCTCCTCCAGGGGATCTTCCCAACCCAGGGATTGAACCCGAGTCTCTTACATCTCCTACATTGGCAGGCAGGTTCTTTACCACTAGGGCCACCTGGGAAGCCCAGTTTTATTCAGTTGTATGATCAATTCTCCCCAAACTCTGTGAGAAGTGTATTTCTCCTCTCAATGCAATCTGACACATCCAGTAATCCATCAGACTTTTTTTTCTCTTTGAGACATCGTCCTCACGGCAACCCAGACTGGTTACTCTCCATGCCTGCACAAAGTTGCCCTAAGGTCTCCTCCATCACTTTGGGATTCCCTTCAATTCTCTTCTGTGTTAATTTTCTACTTCCTCAATTTTGCTGGAGCACATTCTCCAGTGCTTCCTGAGAAAGGAGACCTAAATAAAATCTTTAGATTTCCTGTCTGAAAATGTCTTAATTATGCTCTCACACTTGATTGATAATTCAACTCTGTACAGGCTTCTAGGCTGGAAATTATGGTCCTTCAGAATTTTGAGAATGCTTCTCCATTGTCTCCCAGTTTCAAGTGCTGCTTTTGAGAAGTCAAATACCATTCTTTTTCCTGATCCTTAGTACATGATATGTTTTTTTCTCCGGAAGCTTTTAGTTGCTATTGCTGTTCAGTTGCTTAGTCGCGTCAGAATCTTTGTAACCCCATGGGCTGCAGCATGCCAGGCTTCCCTGTCCTTCACTATCTCCTGGAGTTAGCTCAAACTCATGTCCATTGAGTTGGTGACATCATCCAACCATCTCATTCTCTGCTGCCCTTTCTCCTTTTGCCCTCAATCCTTCCCAGCATCAGGGTCTATTCCAATGAGTTGGCTCTTTGCATCAGGTGGCCAAAGTATTGGAGCTTCAGCATCAGTCCTTCCAATTAATATTCAGGGTTGATTTCATTTAGGATTGACTGGTTTGATCTCCTTGCTGTCCAAGGGACGCTTGGAGTCCCTTGGAAACTTTCAGAATCTTCTCTTTATTCTGCTATTCCAAAATTGTGCAGTGGTGTACCTTGGTGGGGGTCTTTTTATCATTTATTTTGCTGGTTACTTGGTGCGATTTTCATTCCTTCGGTTCTGAGACATGTTCTTTGATCCTTTCCTTCCTGCTGTTTCCTCCATACTCTATTTCTAGAACTCTTATTGTTGGATGTTTGAGTTCCTCAGCTGATCCTCCCATGCTCTCATCTTTTCTTTTGTCCATCTCTTCGTCCTGTTTTTCTGATTCCTAGGATACTTCCTCTGGAGAAGGAAATGGCAAGCCACTCCAGTACTATTGCCTAGAAAATCCCATGGATGGAGGAGCCTGGTAGGCTGCAGTCTGTGGGGTCACTAAGGGTCGGACACAACTAAGTGACTTCATTTTCACTTTTCACTTTCACACATTGGAGAAGGAAATGGCAACCCACTCCAGTGTTCTTGCCTGGAGAATCCCAGGGATGGGGGAGCCTGGTGGGCTTCCATCTATGGGGTCACACAGAGTCGGACATGACTGAAGTGACTTAGCAGCAGCAGCAGCAGCAGGATACTTCCTCAACTTTTATTTTCTAATCCTTCGGCTGAAATTTTGAGTTGGCTCTCATTATCTTAAATTTTCCAGGTATCTTCTCCTCCCTTCATTACCTCTGCTCCAAGATTTTTTGGTTTGTTTACTTTTTGGGTCATTCTTGCAGGTTGATGGTCTTCTTCAAATAGCTTTGTACTACCTGATCATCTCTGGCTACCTACGCCTTTTTTTTTTTTTAATGTCAGTTACATTAAGGTTTAATTTACATAAAATGAAATATACCTATTTTAAGGGTCCTCAGCTGGTGAGCCCTGGCGATCAGTTCCCATGACACTAACAATCTCTGTGTGTAGGTGGAGCTGGCCAGGTGATGGGCTTCTCTAGAGAGTTAATGGACTAAGAGCCTACTCTTTGGATGGAAGACTCCCAAATATCATCTTTAAGAGACCTTTGTCTAGGGTCTTTCAGTTTCCCCAGAGAAGAATCCTTTTCTCTTGTGTGCTCCTGACTTTGATGTCCTAAAGTAGGTAAGTGGAAAGAGGTTGGGGTTCCACTGGTTTAGGGTGCACATCACTTTGCTTGCAGCCCTGTTTCACCCCTAGAGGCTTATAACTTCAATTTTGCCAAAGAATCACCCTCCATCTGCAGAGATGGAGCCAGTGGAGGCAGGGGGCATCCCTGACTGAATGGGGTTGGGGAGGAGCCAACACGGTCTGTTCACACTCTTTCAATATTCTCCCTGTTTTTGGTTCCATGCCTCCTCCTACTTTCCATGCTTCATGGTACCTCTGATCCCCAAGCATTTCTGGGGCTCATTGTGTGGAATAGTTTACCTCTGGTCAGCATCCCAGACCTCATGTTTCTACCTTTTTTATTCCTTTACTCATATTTCAGTGGAATTTGTGGAAGCAGCAGAGATAAATAAGTTTATTCAACTCGTTGTATTTAACAAGAAGTTCCCCTTCTTATTCCAGCCAACCCTTATTCATCCTCCGTGACTCATTTAGGCAAGACCTTCTCCAGGAATCTTATCTTAAGAGCCCCTCCTGGATGAGGGACCCCTCCTCTGTTCTCCCACAGGACCCTTTTCTTGCCTCTATCACAGCCCTGACCGAACTGTTTTGAAAGCGTCCGTTTCCAAGCCTGGCTCTCCCTGCATACTGGGATCTCCTGGCAGTCTGGGCCATGTCTTAGTCATGCCTGTGCCCCAGTTCCCAGGGTCTGATCCACAGGGGTACACAGTAAATATGTGGGGATGGAATGAATGAATAAATGAATGACTATAAGTATGAATCAGACCTAGCCAGAGGGACCATCTAGAAAGGGAAATAAGCTGAACACAATTGTTCCTATACAAGACCAGTTCCCTAAAAGCTCTAAGTTCCCTAAAAGCTGTTATGTGCAAAGATGCCTACTGCAGCATGATTTGAACCAGTGAAAAAAACAGGCCCAGGGTCTATGCCCTACATTGAGAGGATGGTTAAGTACATTATGGTATATTGGCTGCCATTAAAAATGATGCTTCTAAAGAATATGCAATTACATGGGGAAATGTTCAAATGAACAAAGCAAGAAAAAATTGCATCTGCTGTATTATTTCAAACATATGAAAAGAATGCAGAGAATAAAGGAAATACATCAAATGTTCAGAGTAGCTGCCTCTGTGTGTAATTATGGATAACGTTTTTCTCCTCTATTTTTCTAAATTTTCAAATGGAAGAATGCATTAAATGTATAATTTTTTTTAATTTCCTAAGAAATGAAGGTAAGAATCTTATGATACTCATGAATAAAATATTGTGAAGAGGACCCAGGAAGGCTTTGGCCTTCACTGACCAGAGACACAGAAGGCCCAGTCCCTGGCCCCACTGCAAAGCAGGACCTAGTTCAGGAAGCCAAAGGAGGAGGATCATGGAGTTCAGCTTATTACAAATTTCAATATCATAAGCTGTACCGGGAAACGGACGCTCCTACACTGGATATTAGAGGCCCCTTCCTGTGAGGTAAACGGTCTGTGGGGCAAGGGAATATTCCCATTAGGATCTCTGGCCTTTTCCCTTCTAGACTTCACTCAGGTACTCAGAATCCAGAATTCTCTGTCTATATTTCTTGAGCTGACTTGCAGGAATTGTGTGGTCTTATTATCCAGGTTCATCTGCTAGGGTGGCCAATGGGAAAGGAAAATAGTCGGGACTCGGATGTGGGCTGGGATATCCATATACATCTCAAGGTTCCATCTGAGCTACAGGTGGTGAGAGAAGGGGAAAGGGCCAATGGCCTCAACTGGTACCTTGTATGGGCCACATAAACATAGAAGTGGGCAAGTCCATAGGTCCCTAGGCCTCAACGTTGGTAGAAGGGCCTAGCTTTGAGTCGTAGACAGATCTCGGTTCAAATCTATTTATTTGCTGTACACCATGGGTGAATCCATTCCCTCTCTGAACCTCAGCTTCCTCAACTATAAAATAGGTACACTAATTCCAATCTCAGAGAGTTGTTGCAAGGCTTACTGGGGGCACAATGGCTTAGAGGTATTGAGTACAGGTTTTGTGGTCAGACAGGTCAAGGTTTGAATCCTAGCTCTGCCCTTCCTAACTACATGATTTACATCTCTAAGACACAGTTTGTTTACCAATATGATAAAGATAATAACAGTACTGATAAAGTTGTTGGAAGGACTGTGGTTGTAATGAATACATAATAACATTAGAAAACACTCAAATGAGAAAAGGCTGCTTAATAATGGGTATGCAAAGACTGGCTATGGTAGGGCTGATTGGGCCTTCTGCACCCCCATCCTCCTGACCAGCTTTATTTTTCTCCATAGCACTTACCACTATTTGATATGTTTTGTATCTTCTTGTCTATTTCTTTTCTGTCTCCACCCCCTACATTCACACACTAGAACGTGAGCTCCGCAGGGCAGAAATCTGTTTTGTTCACTGTTTCCAAGTGCCTGAAATAGTGAGAGAGTGAAGATGTTCCTCAACAGTCGAGTAGATATCCGCCGTGTAGACACGGGTATAAGGTATTCTCAGCCAAGAGAACAGCCAGGATACAGGCACAGAACTACAAAGCAGTCCACTTTGCCAAGGGTATCCTAGACAGTTCTGTACAGTTTGAATGCAGGGTGAGGAAGGGAACAGAGTGGTTACAAAGATGAGTGGGACTGTGGCCTGACCCAAAGGAGCACGTGAGAGCTTTCCTAGACCACAAGCGGTGTGAAAACCAACTTGTGACAGCCAGGAAGTAGCAAAGCACTAGTGGCCTTCCAAGTTCAACTGTCATCTAAATCATGATGATGTGGAAGGCCAAAGTTAAAACATTTTGAAAGATAGTTCAGGTGGAAGGAAGACTCCTTTCTAAGGGGCAATCTGAGCCAGGAATCAGACCTAGAAAAGATAAATAGGCAAGGAAAGAAGTCATATGGAGGAGGTAATAGTGATATGCAAGAAAATCTTATAAGATTAATTAAAGAGAATAACAATTAGATGAACCGCAGGACAAATCAGAAACCTTGCTGGATAACATTTTTAGCAACAGATCCACATGACACTGAATGGAGCCACGTGATCCACAGGCCAAAATGGTGGTGGGAAAACAAAATGAAAGCCATGGTGGTTTCAGTTGCCAGTTATCTTTCTGTTGATGATTACTCTTCCTCTAGTCATTTGTTACCACCACTCACTGAAAAGTCCTGGAATGACAATGATGATGATGAAAAAGATTGCTATGTACTTCAAAGGAAATATTTGCCTATCCCTTTTCAAATTTCTTCTTCAGGAAATAAAGAGGCAAGTATCACTTTACATTTTTTATTTTAAAGAAAAAAAGACAGGCAGAGACTACAACAAAAACAGCACTGAACAAGAGTGTGAACTTCATTGTATAATTGCAGGGGAGCCCCTGGGGCTCGGCCTAAGGAGTGACAAGGGCAAATGCTGCCTTTCTAACCTCCCTCTCCTTTCAATCACTGAAGCAGGCTTTATTTGGTCTTCAGCATTTCTGCCTTCTAATAATCCAAAAAGGATAAAGTGATTATTAAGCACCTACAATGGTCCAGGACTTGTGTTATCTTCATAACAGCTGTGCAAGTTCATTATTATTCTTCTGATTGTACAGGTTGAAAACTGGGGCTCAGAGAAGTAATGTGATTTACCTAGAGTCACACAAATAATAATAAGTAGTGGAGTCGCGATTCAAGTCTATGTTTGTCTGATTCCAAAACCAGTGCTTTTCATTGCTACAGCTGTGGCTTCCTTCTGTCATGCCAGAGCACTTCGTCTTCCCCAGCTTGGCCTCTTTCCCTCACCTGGCTCTGATACCCACTCCACACCATGAGCATTCAGGGGGTGCTTCTGAAAGAGACAATACTTCAAGGATGGAAGGGGGCACCCAAGAGGGAAGGTGGGGTTAGGCACAGGTACTGCAGCCCAAAGCAGCTTAGCACTATGACAAAAAGAGAGAGAGAGAATGAAAATGAAACTGGCTCTCCAGCCCTCCCTTCTTCCTTCCCTCTGCTGGAGGCAGAAGGACGGAGGTTCAGCCATGATGGGAGAGAAAGTGGGCGGAAGGGAGAGCAGTGAGAGCAGCCTGCTATTGCAGAAGCCTCAGCTCAGCCTCAAAGCCCCCTCCTGTGCATTTGGGCCTATTGCTGGCCCACCTGCTCCCACTGCCTAAGCAAAGGAGGCCAGGCTGTTCTCCAAGCACCCACCCGATCCTGCCAAAGCACAGCTCACAGCAGACTCAGACCCTCTCAAGTCACAGTGAGGGCATCCTGAGAGGTGGAGGGACTGGCCTGGGGGTTCAGAGGGAGGCAGTGGCAGAGTGGGGGTCAGAACACACGTCTCCAGCCCCTCGGTGGAGGGCTCTCTTGACTGCAAGGTCTAGATGGCAGAGGTTGAGGAAAAGGAGCTCAGGAGACTGCCACAGGAATGCTCATGACAGGTCTAGAGCCAGAGGCAACACACGCCAAAATGAGGCCTACAGAGCTGGGTATTTTGGGGGTTGACTAATTATTTTCCATCTCAATCTGGATTGAGAAAGCAAAACAACCATTTTTAAAAGTCGCATTAGCCTTAGTTTGGACCTCAAAAGCATAAATCTTTATCTCTTTCTTCTGTCAGGACCCTGCTAAACAGAATGAGAAGGAATAAAATAAGGTATGAAATCGTAACAGTGAAGAGGATGGAAGAAGGTGATATCAAAAGGTGAGGGATTTCAATAAATTTCTGGGAGCAAAAAACAAAGAGAAGAGTGTTTACAGTTGAAGGAGAGCCAGCACCACCACTCAGGGGGTTGCAGCTGGAGAGGGAGCCAATCAGGCCATCAGAGGCCCAGAGAGAATCCAAACTGGAAGATGGTAGATACGAAGGAGGGTGGGCGTGATCGGGGGCTGAAAACGGGGGCATGAACTGAAGGTAAGCACATGAACTCCTCCCCCATGCCCTCCCCCCAACTCCCAGATCCAAAACACAAGCTGCCTGGCATCCATCCCTAGGCAAAATGTCAGAGAACTCCTGGTTAAAGGAGTTAGACTCTGTGGTATTACTTAGGGCACCTAGTGGCACACTGTTGCTACCAGAATAAAGTGCTTTTCATTCTGGTATTTGGGGGCCACCCATTACAACTGTCCGCTCCTGGTAGCTCACCTAAAATAAGGTCGGGGAGTGAACAAGCCAGTTGGATATACAGACATCTCACTCAGCTTTGTACCAACTCATTTGCAAACTATAAAAGAGGAACTATGAGAGAAAAGGTAAGCAGCCTAGAAGATCAATCCAGGAAGTTCAACATCCAACTAACAGACACTCCAGAAAGAGAAAATGGAGAAAATGAAGGGGAGAAAAATACCAAATAAATTATGTAAGAAAAGACAAGGTGCAGCAAATTGAAAGGGCTCACTGAGTACCTAGTAGCGTGAATGAAAAACAGACCTTAAGCCGAGTGTTGTTTACATTGGCTTGGCTTGTAAAAAACTGACCAACCTATTCATTTGTGATATGAGCACTTTTCTGTATACATATTATATTTCAGTAAGAAGTTTTAAAAAATACTCTCCTAAAAAATCTGTAAGTAAAATGTCCACAGAAGATGTGCTATGATTATCCTGTGGTTTCAAGGAACCCCACACAACAGTAAGTTTAAGTACGCACATAGATTTTTAAGGTGGAAAATCCAAGTCCAGATATGAAACAAAGTAAAAAGTGGCATGACTTTGAGCAATTCATAGAGCATAAGAAAGGAAAATTCATTTGATCTTGATGCTAGGAAAATTTTCCTAGGAGTACAGAACTTGGAACAGTGGACCCATGAGAAGTGAGGTGTAATTATAGTACACTATTTGACCATGCAATGAATAATATGACATAGTCATAATCATATAAACACAGTGTATTGGTGGTCAATTTTTAAAGTTCATTTGTCCAGAAAAGCACTGAAGACATAATTACTATTACAGAACAGAATGCAAATTGTAATCAATCTTGCTGGATGTGAAAGTACAGAATAGAAAAAGTGGGAGGTGGAAAGAAAGAGGAGAGATGGAAGGAAGAATGGGGCACTAATAGCTCTATCTTATAAACTGAGTGGTCAAGAGATACTGTGGCAAAATGATGGAACAAGAAATTAGTCTAAATTGTACCTAACAAAGTTATAAAGGTAAAACAGAGGACCAAAATAGTAATATAACGATTAAAGTTTGGGAGGGGGAGAAAAAGTCAGGTGTAAAATAAGCTAAATTCTCACTTGTCATAGTAGTTCAGTCATATCCGACTCTTTGCGACCCCATGGACTGCAGCACACCAGACTTCCCTGTCCATCACCAACTCCCGGAGCTTGCTCAAACTCATGTCCATTGAGTCAGTGATATCATCCAAGGAAGAAGTCAGTAGATGATGTATGATATTTGAAGTTGATAAATGAAGAAGTTAGCATCAAAGCATGTTTATTTAGAGATATGAAGTTACCACCAGAAAACCTGAATGGTAGAAGTGGTCACCTCTGGGGGTTGGGTCCTTGGTGACTCGACAGTAAAGAATCTGCCTGCAATGCAAGAGACCTGGGTTCAGTCCCTGGGTCAGGAAGATCCTCTGGAGAAGGGAACAGCAACCCACTCCAGTATTCTTGCCTGGAGAATTCCATGGACAGAGGAGCCTGGAGGGCTATAGTCCATGCGGTCACAAAGAGTTGGACATGACTGAGTGACTAACACTTCTACCCAGGAGGCTGGGAAGTGGGGGACAGGGAGACATTGGTTTTTTACTATATATGTCCTTGTGTACTATCTGCCCTTTAAAAATTATGGCTCAGTGGTAAAGAATCCATCTACCAATACAGGAGACATGGGTTCGATCCCTGATCTGGGAAGATTCCACATGCTGTAGGGCATCTAAACCCATGGGCCAGAACTACTGAGCCCAGGTATGGCAACTACTGAAGCCCTAGAGCCTGTGCTCCACAGCAAGAGAAGCCACTGCTATAAGAAACCTGCATACCACAGCTAGTCCCCCACCTGCCTCAACTAGAGAAAAGCCCACAAAGCAATGAAGACCCAGCACAGCGTGAATAAATAAATATAATTTTAAAATTGTGTATATGTACTGCTTTGATTTAATTTTTTAAAAAACAAGTCCCCCTTCTTTCTTTGGACCCCAGTCTCCCACACAGTCCATACAAAATGGGGAGGTTGATGACTCAAGGTGATGTGAGGTCTTGTTCTCCAAAATCTATGCTTCTTTCTAGAGCAGAAGCAAGACAGGCGAGCAAAATACTGATTCTTTCCTAATTAACCCCTCGACTCCTCACAGTATCACAATCATCCTGTGCAGATGCCTTCTGAGTTGCCCCAGCCTGCACCACCCTCTGGTCTCCTTCAAATCCCGCCATCACTAGTCCAGCCTCGCCAGTCTGCCATTCATTCAACTGTTTACACCCATTAAACTTATACCTGCCTGAGTCACAAAGGATTTGAGGTGGCTTACTCTAATAACACAGATAAGGAAAGAAGAAAAACTGAACTAGAAAATAAGAACTCAGAAAAAGAGATCAACAAAGATGCTAGAGCTGTACTTCAAATTAACCGGTAGCTGAGGCAGAAAGCAAGATAAAATGAGCCATGACAACCTCATATTAGAAAGGAGGAAATACAGCCATTTTTAGGGGAAGCAAACCTTTGCCAAGCACTGAATTCTTCAAGTCATTGTCCATGGGAGATTTCACGAAGGAAAAGGAAATGACTGTTTTTGATTTGTTTTGTTAAACTTCAAGTTGTCCTATTTTAATGATTTGCTCTCCAGGTATTTGGATGATTTATCTCCTACAAAAACTGAAGGATCTTAGGTAATATCATGATTATGAAATGAAGTATATAAGAGCATCTGTTTTGGCATAATCGAGAATTATGTCATTGGTTTTCTTCCCCTGGAAATGACTATTTATTGAGCACATACAAGTATCAGGGAACGCCATTCAAATGATCTTGGTCAATCCTGAGAGATGGGCATTGTCATCTCATTTTCCAGATGAGGAAACTAAAGGTCAAAAAGGTAAAATGACCCCAACCCAGTTGGTTGGGGCAGAGCCGAGATTCAAACTTAGGTTTGCCTGTCTCCAAAGCTCATTCTTTATTTTTTTTTTCCACTTTTTTTTAATTGAAGGATAATTGTTTTACAGAATTTTGATGTTTTCTGTCAAACGAAAGCTCATTCTTTACGTTTCATACCGGGGGGGGGGGCCTCAAAACCAAGGCCCCCAGGCTAAAGATACCCTGCCCAAGGCAATGGGGACACAGTGGTGACACAGGCCAACCCTATTCCATGAAAACAGAAAAGGGGGGATTACAGGCCTTGCTGCCAAGCCAGAAACTGCCTCTGAGCTGCCTCAGTGACATTAAATGAGGACTTCCAAGTCAGAAAGAAGGTTGGGCCTGGTGCTTCTAGAAAAGGAAACCACAGACCCCAGCTATAAAGCTAACCAATCTGACTTCTGAGGGGCTGAACCGGAGCACAGGGTCTGTCTCTCACTGAAGCAAGAGATCCTTTATTCAGGTGATGCATCATCTTTATTGCTTCCTCTCCGAACAAATCACCCAGCCTCCTGGAGGCCCAGCTTTCTCATCTGCGGGACAAAGATAATGATCCCTACCACCTTCATGGGATTTCAAGGCAGAAAATAGCACATTTAAGGAATGATGCTTTAAACACTGGCATTAACACTAGAGTGGCATTTCAAATCAGAGCTCTTCTGCTCACACACATGGAGTGGCCTCCTATTAAATCCTTTCTCTCTCTGTCAGCCTCAGTCTTATCATCTGTAAAATGAACAGCCTGAGCTGAGTGATTCTGATATTATTAAAACCCTGCTGGTCACGAATGGCTTAAACTCTGCTATGTCACAGCATTTATCAATGTGCTGTCACTGTCTTTCTCCCCTAGTAGATTATCTCTACTCCTACCACCCAAGCTCAGGCCTTGTCACCTCTCATCTAGCCTGTCACAGCGGCCTCATTACTGAATGCCCTCTAGTCTACCTCTCAAAGTGCAGAGATCTAGCAGAGATCTCTCCAAAACACGGCTCTCAACAGCCACCCCATACTCTGGAATACACACCTATTCCCTCAGCTTAGAACTCCATGTTGGTTCCCAAGTCCTAACAGAATAAATCTCTTCATGCCGCTACTCATGTCCTCCTGATCTGGGCCAGCCAAGTCATCAGACTCTTCTCTGGATCTTCCCGGTTTGTGGTGTAAGTTGTCCTGACCTGGTAAATATCTTGACCTGGTAAATGTGCTCCCCTCCCCAGCTCCATACACCCTGCTGGCCCTCTGCCTTAACCACCCTTTGGCTCCCAATTCCCACCGACCGAGATGCCATCCTGCTTCACCCAGGTAACCCCTGCTCACCCTCCAAGCCTCAGAAAACCCATCAGGAATCCCTCCCCATCAGTCTGGGTAGACGTCCCTCCTTTGGGCACCCATGGCCTCCTGTGTTCCCCCCTGGCATAGCACACAGGACCCACATTACATTTGTCTTTTCCACCCGACTGTGAGCTCCCTGAAGCCAAGAAGAGTATACTATCCATGACGGAATTCCCTTACCTGCAACAGCACAAGCTGTGGCATATCCCTGGTGTACAATATTCACTGGACGGCCCTCTCTCTCTCAGAAATGTGGTGAGCTCCCTCATGGCCTCTCCCCATGCCTTTCCATGGCACAGAATTTCACAAAGTTATTATTATTAATAATAAAAATGCCTCTGGCTGAGTAAACACACACTCTGCTGAACATTTCTGTATCTGTCATCTCACTGAAGTCTCACAACAATCCCAAAATGGGTCATTTATGAATTGCCTAGCATAGCAGGTGTACAGTTGTGAGAGATGCCTCCCAGTTTTATAAAGAAATTTGAGGGAAGGAAGAAATTATGTACTTTTTTTAGCACAGATATAATGACAATATTTT
The DNA here is from genome assembly GCF_049115385.1 of Moschus berezovskii. Taxonomy (NCBI): domain Eukaryota; kingdom Metazoa; phylum Chordata; class Mammalia; order Artiodactyla; family Moschidae; genus Moschus; species Moschus berezovskii. The sequence goes on along the minus strand of NC_142488.1, from coordinate 50,910,438 downwards.
TAAAGTGGTTCTATAGAGGAAAATATAGGTTTTCTTCAGGTTAATGCACTAAACTGCATCTGGAATCCATCAGGAAATCACAAGCCTCGTCCAGATATGCAGTCTTATTATCACTTAAAATATATAAATATACACACACACACACATACATATCACAGCTACAAATACATTTGACATTAGTGAAATGGTACATATCAGGTGATGATTGTGATAAATTTCCCTCTAAAATGTTAAAGGAATCATCCTGATCTGTCGTGTAGCCCTGGGTGGTCATCTTTGTTTTGAAAAGGATGTGATGAGACAATCTTTGCTGGGTCGTTTTGTTTGCAACACTTCACCTCTAGAGGGCAGGGCAGGCTCACATATTATTTTCCATCCTTATTCCTGTTTTCCATCCTGATGAGGACCTTGCTGAATGTGGTAGACAGTCAGGAAACTTTCTGATACATTTTTGTGGGGTAGGAGGCCAGGGGCAATGGGAATCTCACCCATCAGAAAATACAGTTTTGTCCCCGTTTACTACTTGAGAAAAAGAAGGCTCTGAAAGTTAAGTGACTTTCCTTAAGTCACGTGAAGTCCTCATTCCCATAACACCACATTTTCTAAATTCAAAGGTCCCAGGGAACTTCAGCTCCTAAGTGCTTAAGAACAGGCCTCCTGGGACTTCCCTGACGGTCCAGTGTCTAAGACTCTGTTTTCCCAATGCAGGGGGCACGGGTTCAACCACTGGTCAGGGAACTAACATCCTACATTCCACACTGCGTGGCAAAAAGAAAAAAAAAACACCTAAAAACAAACAATAAAACGGGCATCCTTGCATGAGTGCTTTTCAACATGGATGCCTGGAGAGAGACCCAATACTACAAGGAAGTGAGGGTAACTAGCAAATGATTTCGCCCTAAATGGCTTACTGCAAAAGAGGAATAAGTCAGTTACTCACCATTCTTCCCTGAGACCAGTGTTGATTCTTCTGCCAGGGAACATAGCAGAGAATGAGCTAGAAGGGCTGTCTTATTCTGACTCCAAGACACTGTGCCCAGCCCAGGGTCAGAGCAAAATAAAGATTTGATGGCTAAATAAGTAACTTCCCACTGGATGAGGCAGATGGTACACAGTCCTATGCAGGCCTCTTTGCTCCTTTCAGGACAGAAGGTCTCGCACTGAGGGAGAAGATCATGGTATGACATGACCATGGTGTGGGAAGGACAGGTAATTGTGAGCAGATTGGCTTAAATGTCTCTAAAGCCTCATCTGACTCCGCTACCCTGACATCCTATGAACTGGGAGATTGGTAAGTGGGAAGAACACAGAGGGCAGAGGCCAAACAGCTCCAGGGAGGAAAAAGCCACGCAGAAGCCAAGAGAACTCTGGAGTTGAGTCATCTCTCTACACAGGAGTCCTGAAAGGAAGAACACCTTAGCCGCCCCTGGCTGTTAGTGTCCCAGGACTTAACCTGACATTCATTTGTCTGCTCAGCATTTACTGAGCAACTACTATATGGTCCGCCATGCATTTCCAAGCTTCTGGCTCCTGCAGTTACACCCACAGCACCTAGCAGAGGGACTGACACAACATGCGTGTGATAAACATCTATGAAATCTCAATCTGAAGGGGCCCTCAAGCTAGTAGAGATGACACAAGATATAAACAAATAAATGTATAAAGAGGGATAAAGTGCTCATTCCAAGGGTCGGGGATAGATCAGTGAACAAACATGGGAGAGGTGACAGCAGTGGAGTGCAGCCTGAGCACTGAATGGAACAGCCCGGGAGAAGGAACAGCGTGAGCAAAGACCCAGAGGCTTGGACTTCCCTGGTGATCCAGTGGTTAAGACTCTGCACTTCCAATGCAGGGGAGTCTCAGGTTCTATCTCTGGTTGGAGAACTAAGCTCCTGCATGCCGTGGGTGTGGCCAAAATAATAATAAAGACTCAGAGGCTCTCAGGGGGCTGAGCGCACTGACAACGGGACACACAGGCCAGGCTGGCTGTAACTCAGTCTGTGTGAGGGGGTCTATAAAAAGATGAGAGGAAAAAGGTAATCTCCTAAAGGGTCCATGCATGGCAGGCAGAGCTGTCTGAAACCTTCTCCTACAGGCCAGTACAGCAGGAAACTGCTGGAGCCCCACAGAAAGCTTGGTCTGGCTGTACCTCATCAGGGGCCCAAGGGAACAAGAGCAGGAGGGCATCGATTAGGAGTCTGTGGTCAAAATCCAAGAGGCTACCAGGAGAGGGAGCTTGACTGAAGCAGTGGTCCCAGGAGCTCTGCGGGTAGAAGCCCAGAGCTACACCCAGAACGTGTTAAACCATCTTCACGCCCACCTGCAGGAGGCAATGGTAGACCAAAGGCTCAGTAGCCAGATAGTTCTGGGCCTCATGCAGTTGTGTAACCTTGGGCAGGTCACCGTACCTCTCTGATCTCCCATTTTCCTGTCTGAAAAATGAGGATAACATGAACACCCACCTGGCACAGACTCTGTGAATGAGATAAGCAGCAGCACGGAATGGTGGGTGAGAATGCTGTGGATGGGCTCTGGAGTCCAGCCACCTGGACTCCTAGCTCCTTCTTAGTTCTGCCGTTTATGCACTGAGTGACCTTGGGGAAGTTATCCAACCTTTCTGGGCCTCAATTTCCTCATCTGTGAAGTGGACTTAATAACAGTATCTGTCAATAATACATCAAGGGATTCGTGCGGTGATTGAATGAATTAATATATGGAACGCACTTGGAACGAACTTGGCACTTGGCACACAGTAAATGCAGGTTAAAACAATGTTGGCTACTGTTACATAAAACCACATAGGGTGGTGCCTGGCACACAGAATTCAGGCTCCCTCAGCACATGTGTGGCCCCTTCTCCAGGCCTCTTCTGTGCTCTCAGAAAATTCAGAGGCCATGGGAAGCAGAGGTGGGACAGATGAACGAGTAGCAGAGAGCAAGCCTGGATGGATTTGGTCTTCTTCCCCTTACCCATCCACCCAACGCCAGGTGATACCCACTCTCTTCAAAGCTCCCCCTGCCCCGGGTCCCGGCCTCCACTCCTCACTGCCTGTGCTACTCATTTTGTCCTAAGCACCGGCACTATGATGGGTCAGGTGTGGTCCCCTGTGTCTCTGGCCAGGGGAAGGGGTGGGGGGATCTCAAGAACAGAGAGTGTGGTGTCTGCTCAGCCTGGAGGCCCCTCCTGCTCTCTGCACACAGCCAAGAAATGTTTGTGGATGACAACAGCCCCATTCTTGCCCCAGATCTAGACAGAGAAGCAAGATTCCTCTAATTCTCATTCAATTCGACATTATCATTGCCTCCCACACAACTATAATGCTCCCAACACAGTGGCGGGGAGAGAAATGGTATTCCCTCCTGAGAAAAAGGAGAGGACCCCTACCCTGGGAAAAGCGCCCAAGACCCCAAAGGAGACAGACTTTCCTAGGGCCCCTCCCTGGGCTCCCTCCCTGCCCCAGCATCCACAGCCCCTGCGGGGAGCACACTGTCAGTCCACTGCATGCAAGAGATGCCACAGCAGTGCCTAGACCAGCACTGCCCTGGCTGACAAGAACAGCAGGCTAGGCCTGCTGACTGCTGTCCCCTAGTGCAAGCCAGCTTGCTGGGTGGGCAGGGTGGGGGGGCAGGAGATAGAGAGTTACCACCAAACAGGCTTCAGCCCACCACTGCCTACGGCAAAGCCAGAGCTCGGCCCAGGCAAAAAGAGTGGGAAATGCAGCTCTCTTCAGCGTGGAGGACTCAGCAGTGGCCCCCAGCACAGCTGTAAATCATTCCAGGCACCAGGATGGCAAGGGGGCCCAGGCCACGATCGACAACAAAAACAGAGATCTTCTCTAATCGTGATGGGTGAGGGGTGGGGGAAAGGGTGGCAATTCCAGGGGGAAGGACCTGAGAGTGGTGGATATCAGCAGCTGCTAAACAAACAAACAAACAAAAGCAAGCAAAGACTTCACATCCAAAGGCCCAGAGGCCAGAAGGAGGTCGGGCCTTATCATGCGCTATGCTGCACTAGGAAGGCCACACCCAGAGCACAGCAGAAGGCAGACTGGCATCTGGGAACCTGTCCAGAAGAGGCAGTGCGGGAGGCTGTGGGGATCCGGGGTGATGACATGGGTCGGGGTGGACATAACAGCTGCCATCAACTGCAGTAGAGGGCAAGTTCCCAGGCTTGGGAGTCTGTCTCATGGCTCTGTGACCTCTGGAGTGTTGCTTCACTTCTCTGAGCCCTCAGTTTCTTGGGCTGGAAAACGTGGGTTGTGAAGACAGACATACAGGGTAGCCAGGAGGACTGAATATGCCCCTGGGTGAGGGGCCCTTCCATGCTGGGCCCAGGCCCCCCTCCCTCCCCTCTTTCTCCACCAGAGGGAGCCGGGGGACCAGGAGCGCCCCGCTTGTACCAGCTCTACCTAGCATCCTCCAGTGCTGCAGCCTCTGCTGCTCAACTCCCACCCTGCCTGCCCCGGCTTCCAGCAGCAGCCTCTCACCCACTCCTTACAAACCCAGAGCAGGCCTGGCAGGGGAGGAGCTTGCAGCAGCTGTGGCGACCACAATGGCTACTGCATCAACAGGCCCTCCTGCCACCTGGCTGAGAGAGGGAGGGAGAATGGAAAGGAGGGAGTCAAGGCCTTCTGCCCTCCCCCATCAACTCCCCCTCTCACCACTCATTCCAGAGTCATCTCCCCCTGCTCGAATCCTCCAGAGGCCTCAGGCTCTCTTGGCCTCTTCCAGTTTGTGACCTGGTCAGGTCCTGAGGCTCCAGAAAGCTCCAGTGGAAAAATAACAGGCCTTGGAGACAGGTGGACTCGGGTTATAGCCCTAGCTCTATTAAGAACTGGCAGTGTAACCTTGAGCAAGGTCCCTTCGTTTTCTGGAGCCTCAGTTTCCCCATCTCTAAAATGGAGTTGCTGGTGCTCACTGCACAGAGTCTGTTGCGAGGGCCGAAAGAGGTAATAACGGATGTGCAAATATTTATGGTTAGGAGAAATTTGAAGTACCAATCTAAAATCCCCTTATTAATCCATTAGGAAATGTGAAGCAACAAACACAAATGTGTTTCACAAAATGTGAAATCCGACGAACAGCCTGGAGGCTGCACAGAGGAAGGACCGAGAGGCAAGCCTGCCCAGATGGCAGAAACCGAGAGCTCAAGAGCAAACAGGCTTCCAAACCCACATCTGCAGGGTGGAGTATAGGAGGGGAACTGAATCCTAGAATTTTGGAAAGCCTTGGCCATTTCATAGGGCTTTCCACCAGTTCAGGAATTATGTTTTCTCTAGCCCTTCCCGATCCCCTTGAGGCAGTCCACTGCATCACCAGACCAGGTTGGAAAGTTCTTCCTGATTTATCCCCAATTTTCCCATTGCTCCCGGTTCTGCTACCTGGAGCACACATAACGAGGCTTCTTCCTCTGTCACAGGCTTGACCACTCTGGAAGTCTTCCGCAGCCAGGCTCGAGGACCACAGTGCCCATCTAGTCCCCCTTTGCCTTCACCCTACCATGGTCCTCTCCTGAAAGGGTCTTGCTTGGTTGACCTGGCCCCTCCCTCCAGTGTGGGGCCCCAAGCTGCACAGTCAGTTCTCCTGGAAAGGGCTCCAAGCAGCCCCCCCACCCCCTCCCCCAGGCAGAAGAGCCCATCTCCCTCTGGGGCAGCCCACACCAAACCTCAGCTGAGGGTGCACTGCAGTGAAGCCCAGCCGAGTCCTTGAGCTGCAGCTGCTGCTCCTGGGGCCCAGCCATCTCAACCCAGCACCCCAGCCTGCTGCCTCACCACGGGGGAGTTGCAGAGAGCTGTCTCCCGGCAGATTTCCTGAGGCAGAAGGCTTCCCCACCCCCAGCCCAGCCTCCAAGAGACACTCCGCTGGTTGTGGCACATGGTAGGACCAGCTGAGCCGTGAGAGGAGGAGGAAAGCTGTCCATTTGCTAGAGGACTTCAGACTTGGTCTGTAGTGGTGGCTGGTTTAGTCACAGAACTATCAAATCTAAGCTGGAGGGGCCATTCAAGAGCATTCAAGGCAGATCCTGCCTTTTATAAAGATATGGGGGAACTGATGCCCTAAGAGAGGAAGGGACTCAGTCAAGGTCACAAAGCCAATCTGCAACAGAGCTGGAAGGGGAACCTGGGTTTCCTAACTCCCAGTTCAGTATTCTTTCCAGACCAGCAGAAGAGAAATCAGGGAGCATTTAAGGCAGCCCTGTGAGCCTGCACACCCTTGGTCCCCTCAGCCTGACATTTATCCCAACCAGCTCACCACGGTATCTGCATGGAGAAGTGGACCCAGCCCATGCCCCACCAACCCAAGAGATGTTGCCAAGGTGTCCCAAATAAGCAGACACACAGACCCCAGCACAGACACTGGCACTGATCCAACAAGAGGGAAGATCTGTAGACTTCCCTTGCTGGTATGCTCTTTAATTGGGCGGTGTTTTTCTTGAGGGTGGAGAGGGGGTGGTCTTTGAGGAACTAGCCAAGGGCCGGGCCTCCATCTTTGCTCCCCCGGCCAGGATGTGCTGCAGTTCCCCCTCAGAGGGACGCCTCAGCCTCCAGCTGCCATTCTGGTCCCCACCTGCCTCTCTGGGAAAGGATGGAGCTGAGGCTGCCAGAGGAGAAAAGATCAGGCCTGCGCTCAGGACCTGCAGAGGAGACCCGAATGGTGGGGGGAGTAGCGGCCGGGGGTGCGGGGGGAGGGCTTTCGTTCCCCTGCGGCTCTGAGCTGCCATCGTGACAGACAATAAATATCCCAACCGGCACATCCAAATAGAATAACGAAAGCAATGAAAAGCCATCCTCTGGCAAGGATACAGGGAGGGGGGTGAAGAAGTGGATGGGGTGACGACTGCTCCAAGCTCTCACTGGCCACGGTTTTGAGGAAGAAGAGATGCCTGCACTCATCGGGTCAACCCACTCTGCGGAAGCTAGAGAAGGGGTATCGGCTGCCTGAGGGGGCGCCCGGCTCCTCCCGACAGGTTGGGACAGGAGGAGGACACGGAATCAGGCACTGGCTTCTTACTTTACTAGCTGTTCAAGTTGAAGAGGGCACTAGCGGGGAAGAACCGGGGAAGACAAGCACGCGTTCCTTACTTTCTCTGGAGGGTCGTGGCTGGGCTGGTGCTGGTACTGGTGCTGTGGCCGCCGCCGGCCCCGGGGCTGGAGCTCCTGGACGCGCCGCGGCTCAGCTGGCCCCGCTCCCGCGGCGGCCGGGGCCCCACGCCCACCGCCGCCGAGTAGCCGGCTTCCTTCTCGCGGCCCGGGTGCGCCGGCCCAGCCTCCCTCCCGCCGCGCTCGCGACCCAGGGCTGGGTTCTCGTGGTGCAGGTGGCACGGGGCCACGTCGCGCTCACGGGCAGAGTAGGCAGCAGTGTCCTGGAGTGGGTAGGAGGCGTCCCGCTCCTTGTCCCGATACACAGCCTCCCGGTTCTGGTAGGCGCCGTCCCGGTTCGGGTAGCCCACGTCCCGGGCCGCCTGGTGGAACTGGCTCTCCCGCAGCTCGCGGTGGTGGAACTGGGTCTCGCGCAGGTTCTGGTACTGGCTCTCGCGGCTCGGGCTGTCCCGCGCGCCGTGGGGGTCCCGGTGCAGCTCCCCGCGGTGCAGCTGGCTCTCCTCCCTCAGATCGCGGTTCTCCTGGGTGAGCTGGTCCAGCTGCCCCTCCAGCTCCTCGATGCGCCGACGCTGGGTCTCCAGCAGCTGCTGCTGGCTCTCGATAATGTTGTTCAGCTCCAGCAGGTACTCCACAGCCCGGTTGGGGCTCTCGGATCCCGGGCCGCCCGGGGGACCCGACCCCGCCTCCATCCTGGCAGCCCAGGGGCAGGGGAAGGGGCAGGAAAGCCCGATCCCAGCTCGCTCACGGCGCCACCCTCCCCCGGGCCCAGCCGGGGGAGGGGGCCGGCGGGACGCGAGGGCGCGCACCGGGCTCGAGGGCCCGGGGGCCCGGGGGGGCCCGGGAGACAGCGCTGGGGCCGGCGGCACGGGGAGCAGGAGCTGAGGCTGCCGCCGCCGCCGCCGCCGCCGTCGCTGCCGCCACGGCTTCAGAGGACGCGGCCCGCGGCGCTCCGCCCGCTGCGGAGTCACTGCGCAGCGCGGCCGCGCGGGACCGCCCCGGCCGCCGGCCCGCCCCTCGCCCCTGCCCCCACCCCGCGCGCCCGGCCCGCCCCCGCGCGGCCCACCTGCAGCAGCCGCAGGCGCCCGAAGCCGGACCCGCCCCAAGGGCCCCAAGGGCTAGCCGGAGATCTCTCCATTTCACCGGTCCCAGGGTCCTCGCTTAATGCAGCCTAAAGAAGCCCTCCATCCCAGTCCGTTCCAACGTCCTCGGGTCCACCAGGCCCAAGATCCTCATCTAAGACCTTCCAGGAACCTCCATCCCAGGCAGCCCCCAGGTCCAGGAATCCCTCAGACTCCCCATCCCCTGGGTCTGCCAATCCCAAGTGTCAGTGTTCCTATCCCATCCAACCCCTGGACCTCCTACCTCTGGAGCCCTCTCTCTAGCCCATATCATGGGCAGTCCCCAGGATCTCCCACCTCAACAAGCCCTGGGACTCCCTATCACAACCAGTCTTAGGCTCAAAGCTCCATTCATTCATTCAGCCCTCATTTTCTGCTCTCCTTTGGAAATGCTCATCTCCATTTACTCCATCACCTCCGTCCAATGAAACTGTACCCATCCTGCAAGACAAACACCACCTTATTGAAGCCAGCCCTGATCTCCCCAGCCAGAAGCGCTCACTTCCTCCACACTTCTTTTGTGGCACTTGTGGAACTCTGCTTTACAGCCCATTTGTTTTTGTTCTTGTTGCATGTCCTCTGCCAGACCAAGCTCCTTAAAGCCAGAAACATATCTTCATTCATCTTAGTTGAGCAGGATGGGATAGAAGAGAAAGTTTGAGTTTTACAGTCATACAGAACTGGATTTAAATTTCATCTCTCTGAACTTCCTTTTCCCTCTCAGTAACACCTACCTCACAGCGGGTGGTCTTGGGAAAAGCATGCAAAATCATTTGGCACAGAAAAGACAACACAGAGAATGAAAGAAAATATTTGCAAACGATATATCTGAATAAGTAAAGAACTCTTACAGTTCAACAGCAAAAAGACAACCCATTTTTTTAAATGGTCAAATGACTTGAATAGATACTTCTCCAAAGATATACAAATGACCACTAAGCACATGAAAAGATACTCAACATTATTAGCCATCAGGGGAATGCAGATAAAAACCACAGTGAGTGTTCCTTCCTAATGTAAAAGGAAACTTTCACAATGTCCAGAGCCCTTGATACCTTACAGATGAAGGAGGAGGATATCCTTAAATTCCTTGCAGCAGGAACCCACTTAGGTGGCACCAACCTTGACTTCTAAATGGAACTGTACATCTACAGAATGCAGTGATAACATCTACGTCATAAATCTGAAGAGAACCTGAGAGAAGTTCCTGCTGGTGACTCATGCCATTGAAAACCCAGCTGATGTCAGTGTCACATCCTCCAGGAATACTGGCCACCAAGCTGGACTGAAGTTTGCTGCTGCCACTGGAGCCACTGCTATGGCTGGCTCCTTCACTCCTGGAATCTTTTGTTAATGAGATCCAGGCAGCCTTCCATGACCCATAACTTCCAGTGGTCACTGATCCCATAGCTGACCACCAGCCTCTCATAGAGGCATCTTATGTTAACCTGCCTGCCATTGCTCCGCGTGACACAGATTCTCCTCTGCTCCAGGTGGACATTGCCACCCCAGGCAACAACAAGGGAACCCACTCCATGGGTCTGATGTGAATACTGTCCTGGGAAGTACAGTGCATGCATGACACCATCTTCCATGAGCACTCATGGGACATCATGCCTGATCTCTGTTTCTACAGAGACCCTGTAGAAATCGAAAAGAATAAATAGCTCACTGATGGAAAGGCTGTTACCAAGAAGAAATTTCAGACTGAATGGACCGCTCTAGTTCCTGAGTTTACTACTACTCAACCTGAGGTCACAGGCTGGTCTGAAAGCATGTTGGTGCTCTCTGCGCCTATTGAGCAATTCTCTGCCAAAGATCGGAGCACTCAACCCACCACTGAAGACTGATTCCAATTCTCAGGCCAGTGAATTGGTAAGAACAACCATTGGGTAGTATTAAGCTGTTCTCCACAGGCTCTTGAACAGAAAACGGAAATAAAGCTGTTGAAAAATAAACATCAGTTTCTTAAAACACACATATACATATACCACTTCACATCCACTATGATAACTAAAATAAACAGGACAGACAGGGACTAGTGTTGGTTGAGCATGTAGAACGATTGGAACTCTCAGTCATTACTGCTGGAAATGTAAAATGGTGTGGTTGCTTTGGAAAACCATTTGGAAGTTTCTCAAATTGTTAAATATAGGATTACCGTATGACCCAGGAATCCACTCCTAGGAATAAACCCAAGGGAAATGAAATCATGTTTATATGAAAACTTATACATAAATGTTCATAACAGCATTATTCATAATAGCCCCAAAGTGAAAACAATTACATGTTCATCTGTTGATGAATGGGTAAACAAAATGTGGTATATCCACATGGAGGAATATTATTCAGCCATAAAAATGATTGGAGTTCCAAAATATATAAACAGCTTATCCAGCTCTGTCTCTATATATAAAAAGAACAACCTGATTTTTAAGATGGGCAGAAGACCTGAATAGACTTTTTCCCAAAGATGTACAGATGGCCAACAGGCCCATGAAAAGATGCTCAATATTACTAATCATCAGAGAAATGCAAATCAAAACCACAGTGAGATATCACCTCACATCTGCCAGAATGTCTATCAACAAAAGACCACAAATAATAAATGTTGATGAGGATGTGAAGAAAAGGGAACCCTAGTACACTGTTGGTAGGAATGTAAATTGGTTCAGTCATTGTGGAAAGCAGTATGGAGTTTCCTCACAAAAAACTAAAAATAGAACTGCCATATGAGCCAGCAATTCTACTCCTAGGTAGATATCCAAAGAAAATGAAAACATTACTTCAAAAAGATATATGCATGCCAATATTAACAGAGGAATGGGTAAAGAAGATTTGGTATATGTACAAGATGGCATACTGTGCATCCATAAAAAAAACGAAATTTTGCCATTTGAAACAATATGGATGAACTTAGAGGGTATTATGCTAAGTGAAATAAGTCAGACAGTGAAAGACAAATACTGTACGATATCATTTATATGTGGAATGTAAAAAATAAAACAGACTAATGAGTATGACCAAACAGAAACAGACTTACAGAAAACAAATTAGTGGTTACCAGTGGGGAGAGGGAAGGGGAGAGAGGCAAAAGAGGGGTAGGGGGAACTACTGTCTATAAAATAAGTAAACAAATAGTTAAAATGGATAACCAACAAGGACCTACTCTATAGCACAGGGAATAATTCTGAATGTTATGTGGCAGTCTAAATGGGAGGGGAATTTGGGGGTTCTCCCCACAAATTCTCACCCATGGCTGAGTCGCTTTGCCAACCACCAAAACTATCATAACATTGTTGATTGGCTATACACCAATACAAAATAAAAAGTTTTTTTAAAATAAATAAGCTATAACAATATATTGTACAGCACGAGGAATATAGCCAATTTTTACAATAAATATAAATTGAGTATAACCTTTAAAAATTGTGAATTACTGTATTGTACACCTGAAACTTATATAATATTATAAATCAACTATACCTCAATTTTTAAAGAAGGGATGAAGTACTAATACATGCTAAAACATGGATGAACCTTGAAAACACTATGCTAAATTATGCTAAAAGAGACACAAAAGTCCACATATTGCATGATTCCATTGAGATAAAATTCCAGAATAGGCAAATCCATAGAGACAGAAAGTAGAGTAATGGTTGTTAGGGACAAGGGCATGGGTTGGGAGAAGAGGAGTGACTGCTATGGGATTTTGGGAAGGGAGAATGAAAATTTTCTAAAATTAGATGGTGGTAATGGTTGCACAACCCTGTTAATTCAAAACCACTGAACTGTACATTTTAGAGCTTGTTTGGAGGTTCTAGCAGGGGAGTACAGCTACTCGTATACCCTTGACCGAAGACCGGTCCTCCTCTATCGGGGATGGTCGTCCTCTTCGACCGAGGGCGCAGCTTCGGGAGGGACACACATGGAGCGGTGAGGGAGGAAGGGGACACCCGCCAAGCCAGCCAGATCAGCCGAATCAACCCTGGCGATCAATGGGGTGACAGATGTCGCAACAGATCGCCCTCACATCCATGAACTGTACATTTTAAAAGGGGAGAATCTTATGGTATGTGAACTGTATCTTGATAAAACTGCTTTTTAAAAACACTTTGCAGAGTCTAGCATATAACAGCAGCTACAGTTAAAAAAAAAACCCAACACATCTATGGTGCTTACCATGTGGCAGGCCCTGTGCTAAGTACCCTACATGCACGAACTCAATCTGAATGACAGTCCTGTGAAGTGGATGATGTTATTACCTCCATGTCATGGATGGGGAAAGCGAAACCCAGAGGTTGAATGACTCACCCAGGGTCACACAGAAGCATAGCCAGGAAGCTCAGGTGTTTCTTTTTCACATCTTTGTATCTTTCCTTAATACCTTGTACAAAATAGGTGCTCCATAAGAGTTAAATTAATATAGCTATCAAATACTTCTATTTCCAGCAAATATTTACAGAGTATTTATTATATTCCAGGCAAACCTGTGTTCCCTTTCCTGTCCCTGCTTCTCTCATTCAGATTGTGAGGCAGCAGGCAGATGGGTACAAAGTTTCAGTCACAAAATATTTATTGTCTACTATGTGTCAAGCAGTACTCTAGACACTGAGGATATAGCAATGAACCAAATAGACAACAGTTCCTGACCTCGTGAGCTGACATTGTACTGGGGCAGAGAGACAATAAAGAACTAGAATACACAGAACACGCCAGATGGTGTACTGAGTTGAATAGTATCCCCCCAAACTTGATGTCCACCCTGTGAATGTGATCTTTTTTGGAAATTCAGATCTTTGCAGAGGTACTTGAGGTAAAGTCATATTCTATTGGCATGGGTCTTCATCTAATGGATTAGGAAGATCCCCTGAGGGAAAGGTCACCCACTCCAGTATTCTGGCCTGGAGAATTCCATGGAATACAGCCCATGGGGTTGCAAAGAGCTAGACACGACTGAGTGACTTTCACTTTCACTCCATCTAATGACCAGTGTCCTTAAAAGAAGAGGGAAATTTGGATGTTGATACACACACACAGAATACCATGTGAAGATGAAGGCAGAGCTTGGAGTCTCCATACTAGGGAACACAAAGGATTGCTGGCAACCACCAGAAGCTAGAAGAGGCATGGAAGGATTCTTTCCTTCAGCCTTCGTAGACAGCATGTCCCTGCTCTCTATGACGAAGTCCCATTTCAGACTTCTAGCCCCCAGAACTGAAAGAGAATAAATGTTGGCTGCTTCAAGCCACCCAGTTTGTGGTACTTTGTTATGGCAGCCCTAGGAAATGACCCCAGATGGTGCTCTGGAGAAAGGCAAAGCAAGGAAGGATGATGAAGAGCTCTGGGTGAATTAAACATAGCCTGAGCCCTAAGGGAGCTCCCAGTCTAGTCAGAGAACTACAATCAATCCTATGTCCCAAAAAGGAGTAACAAAATGGAATGTGCAAATCACAAGAGTGGAGTCACCAGGACTAGGATGTTGGGAGGTCTTTATGTATTTGAGCTGGGCTGAGAATTTCAACAGGTGGAAATGATAAAGCTGAGAAACCCCTGTTGGAGTCCCGTGCCGTGGAAGGAAAGGAACAGAGTCAGGAAAATTGTGTTTAGAGAACCATGCATAATTTGATTGAAGAGAGAAATAGAAGCACAAGTATGTGTGCATGCACATGTGTTGTAAGAGACAGGAGGAGATCAGAAGGCATGGCTTGATTCCGCTTGGAGAAGATTCCAAAGCCAAACAAGAGCCTTTGGACCTTCTGTTATAGGCAATGAAAAGTCATGGAAAGTTTTTTGAGCAGGAGAGTAACAGGCTACGAGGGAAGGGGTTCCACGTGGATGTTATGTGTACCGAATATTACACACTACAAAGGGTTTTTTTAAAACTAATTTATTTGTTTTTGCCTGAGTCTTTTTACTGCACACAGGCTTCTCTAGTTGCAGTGTGCAGGCTTCTCGTTGTGGTGGCTTCTCTCATGGAGCACAGGCTTTAGTGTGTATGGGCCTCAGAAGTTGTAGTTCAAGGGCTCCAGAGCACAGACTCAGTAGCTGTGGCACACGGGCTTAGTTGCTCTGTGGCATATGGGATCTTCTGGGACCAGGGATTTAACCCGTGTTTCCTGCATTGCAAGGCAGATTCTTAACCACTGGACAACCAGGGAAGCCCAAAAGGGTTTTTTTTTTTTTTTTAAATTGGCTCATTGCTGTCATTCAGCAGAGACTGTGGCACTACCTTCTTTTCCTGCCTGCTGCCTCCGGAGTCATTTCCCAGAAGCCTCGATCCCTGGTGTGATTGCTCCAGTTCTCCTTACCCCAGCACCAGCTTTGCCAAGGAATGCAGAGCTAAAGTAGGAAAGAACCCTGAAAACCACATCTCACCACTGCCAGTACCCAGTCAACAAGAACTCATCATGATGATGAGAGCCATGAAATATTTTCCTCAGATTCGAAGGTGGCATCTGTTCAAATTGGTTTTTCCTATTGGGTTCTCATAGCTCTACCACGAGCAGATATTCTACACTGTTAGCTGCCAGACACGAGATGGGAAAATAAAAAAAAAAAAATTTTTTTAATCATCAGTCTTTTCCCTCAGTTTTATAGTCCAGAATGTTCAAGCTGAAGCTTAGAGATTAACTCATTTTTTGATGAGAACACTGAGGACCAGAGAGAAATGATTTGCATATAATTGCTGTGTGCTCACTAGGTTATAACTCCTTACTTGGGCTGTTTCCTGAAGTCTGCTATTCCAAAAGAGTCTTGAGATTGAAGACTGTAAAGAGCAGGACAGTGGGAAAGTGATGATCTGTGAGGCACAGAGAAGAAAGAAAAAGGAACAGAAAAGGAAGACTCATCCCTGTGGAGATCCCTAAAGACATAGCAGTGCTTAAAACTGAGACAGCATTTTGCTAATTAATTAATTATCCTTCCAGCCCCTTCCCCCATGGGAAGGGGCCAAGATGTATGTGAAGTACCTGTCAGTCTTGAGCAGTCTCACAGAAAGCAATCCTAATAGACTAGTCTGGGTTTTGTTTTAGGAAAAATTTTCTCTCTGAAGATGATTTGTAAGCATGATTCTGTCAGAACATAAAACCACATAACCCAATGTGTTTCCAATTTTGTCCTAGCTTCCATAAAACTTCGAGCCAAATTCAGAGTCCAATTATAATCCAGTTCATTTTAGGTACCTGGCAACATCTATTCAGGCTTCCTTTACATGGTCTCTGGTCTGTTTTCTTCCCCATTTTTATCCCTAATTGTCTTTCATGTTGTAACTGATGAGTCGCCTAATATCCTCTTTAAAGTAGGTGGAATATAAATCTTACATAAACTAATCTGTGTTTACAGATGCTAAGGAGATTTGAACCAATGAAGAGTATTTGAAGGAACAGATGATATTAGGCCTGGAGGAGAGCAGGCTTATGAAGATGTGATTCCTGGCTTTGAATACCCAATAGGCTGTCAGGGGGCAATGTAGTGGAATTATTCTGCTTAGCCCCAAAGGACACAGCCAGAAGGAATGGGTGAAAATTACAGGGAGACAGATTCCCAGAGGGAAGTGGCATCTCATAGGCGAAGCCTAGCGGAAAGAGTGAGTTAACCATCAATGGAAGTCTTCAAGTAGTGTCCAGATGGCCTCACTTGAAGGGTCTACTGCATAGGAAATGTAAACACTGGATGGAAGTGTTGGATACGATGATGTTAAAGGTTCTTTGTAGCCCTAATATATGCAAACACAGTTCTAGATGTAGACAAGAAGACTGGGGAGGGGCAGGTGGGGAGAGGAGACAGGAAAGAAAGAAATAAAGGTTCATGGAATTCTGAAATATTTTCCCCAAAAGCAGTGAACCCTAACTGCTCCTGAGACCCTTGTAAAAGGGAAAACGGTCCAAAACTAGAGCTCAAGTCTGCACTTCCCTAGTCCTATTCTTTGTGAAGCCTAGAACGCAGGAGAAATGGAAGCAACCACTCCACTGTTCCCACTGCCATCTAACCGGCCGGTATTCAAGGAAGAGCAGGTCAAGACTCTTAAAGCTAGAATGGGCCTGAGGGATTTTGTAACCCCAAACCTTTCATTTTAGAACCAAAGAGAATGAGGCCTGGAGATTGGAAGGAGCCTGTGTATCTGTCAGCCACTTCACCCGACTCTATGCTGCTGAAGGGCAGAGACTATTGTGTTTTGTTTACCTTTCCCCAAGCCCAGTCTGACCCCAGGTCCTTGCACATGATGTGTGCACGGTAAGCAGTTGGAAAATCGAATTGCCCAGGAGGGCTGGAATCAGAAGTTAGGTCTTTTGACCTCCAGCCTATAATAATTTCCACGACCAAATTACATTCATTTCAATTCCCTGGACATTTTATTTGGCATCTCTGTATGCCAGGCTTGGAGCTATAGCAAAAATGAACAAGAAGCAGGCTGTACCCTCAAGAAGCAAACAGCTCCTCCTGGGAGCTGGGCTCTTCCCCTCTCAGGCCCTGCACACCTGCTGTTCCTTTGCCATAGAAAGCTGTTTTCTGTTGCCTTTGCCTGCTTACTGCCTATTCATTCTTCAGATCTCCGTTCAAATGTCAGTTCATCAGCAGCTCCTTGTCTCACTCCCAGATGAGGCAGAATCCTCTGGTACATGCTTTCGGTGAGTCCTTCTCCTTCCTTGAACTTAGCAAGTGTGTAATTACATATTGATTTGTGTGATTCTTTGTTTGTTTCCATCCCACCTCCCTCTCTAGACTGTTAGCTCTACAAGGGCAGATATTCCGTCTGCTTTGCGCCCCCCACCACCACTGTACCACAAGTCTGGCAAAAAGCCTGGGACGTGGTAGGTAAACAATAAGCAATCTATGTTTGTTGAATGCATGAATCAACCGTCTAATGGGATATATAGATAAATTATAACTACAATTCGATGTGATGACAGCAATAAGGTAATACGGAAATCAATTCTTTGGGAAAGAGAAAGCCAGCTCCTGTACCAATGCAGCTGCCTTGTAGAATGTATCTCTCTCTCAGTAGCTTCAGTCATGTCTGATTCTTTGTGACCCCATGGACTGTAGCCCACCAGGCTCCTCTGTCCATGGGAATTCTCCAGACAAGAATACTGGAGTGGGTTGCCATGCCCTCCTCTAGGGGATCTTCCTGACCCAGGGGTGGGATCAAACCCAGGTCTCTTTACCTCCCCTGCATTGGTTGGCAGGTTCTTTACCACTAGCGCCACCTGGGAGGCCCTTGTAGAATGTATATACTGCCAGAAAGTCAAAGCATGAGAGCAGGAAATCCTTGTGAAAGTGCCTGTTGCATTCAGACAAACCAAAGCTATGTGTCAGCATCCCTGTATGTTCCCAGTCCCCTGAGAAAAGGGCGGTTCTGCCACAGTGGGGCAGAATAGGCAGGTGAGTGCCGATCAGGGTTTGGGCACAGTTGGCAAAATCAGACCGCGTAGGGCTGGCAAGGCCAAAAGGAAGCTCCTGGAATTCAAGGTCCACAGATCTTTCTGTTCCTCAGGGTTCTCTACAGGAGAAAGACTGAGAGAACTGGTCGGTCCTGGAATGACGGGACACTTCCTTACGTTTTGGGCCGGAAGGAAATGGCAACCCACTCCAGTACTCTTGCCTAGAAAATTCCACGGATGGAGGAGCCTGGTGGGCTACAGTCCATGGGGTTGCAAAGAGTCGGACACGACTGAGCTACTTCACTTCACTTCACTTTGAGGCATAAGAGAGTGTTGCCCTCTAGTGGTAATAATAATGATAATGATAGTGATAATAACAAGTAGGGGATGTGTGCCTTGCTAGGGTGACCAGCTATTCCAGTTTGCTCAAGATTGTTTGAGCGCTGAAATTCTGCTTCCCAGGGAGCCTCTCAGTCCCCGGAAAAATGGTACAGTTGGTCAGCTAATCCCTTGATAGTGTTGAACACACTCTGGATACGCATGATCTCATTAGATGGCTCATAACCCTCAGGGCCAGGAATCAGGATTCAGCTCCACAAATCTGCAGAGCTTTTAGAGATTCAGCCTGCTTTCCCAATGAGAAAAGATGACCCAAGAGAAGGGAAGTAACTTCCTTTTTCAACATCACATTACAAAATGGCAGAACGAGGATCAACATCTAGGTGTCCAGACCCACAACTCCGTGCTGTGTGCCTCTGCCCGGCACACCCTTACCTACTTTGTCAGTTTGTCTCTGCTCTACATCCTCCAGGAAGACTTCTGTAAATTACTCACCCCTTAATTCTTTCAGAAAGCTTCCCCCTCTGAAAGCCTGAAATACTCATTTGGCACTATAAGTACTGTTTTTTTTTCTTTAATCCTTTACATGTATAGCTAGAAAAAAAAGGAAAGCTCCTCAGCCCCTCACCTCCAACCCCAGGCCATGCTGGAGTGGAAAGCAACCTCTGGGTGGAATAGTCTCAGGGTGCCCATAGTTTGTTCAGGGACCCGAGGAAAGGGCATTTGGCATTGCAGAACAAGGAAAGAATCAGAGAAAGCCTTTTGCAATCACCAGGTGGGATGGATTTGAGAGCAAAGAGTTGAACAGAGGTGAGACTACATCCCTCTGCAGCCTTGGGGGAAAGGAAAGAGAGTGAAGCCTTCCTTGCCCCAGTGATACCATCAGGGAATGAGTTCTAGTTTTCTTGCTACCAGAATTGCGGTGTCTTTCTCGGCTTCCCTGGTTCCTGACAAGGACCCCCCAAATCAGCTCTTGCCTCTCCCCTCCACTGAGACAAATTTGCAAACTCCCACATCTCTGTGGAAACGGCAGAGAGCAGGAGAGAAGAAAAAAGGAGAAAAATCCACCCACATGCCAACAAACTGGAAAAAAAAATAACCCAGGCCTTGTCTCACTCAGCTGTTGGCTTGCTGCTCCCTCCTACTGTGGCGGCTGCTCCTGCCTCCTGGACAGGGGCCTAGCTCTGTGCAGTCTCCCTTCCCACCCTGCGTTGGCTTTTGTCAATCCCCCTCCCTCCATCTCGGTTATGGGGAGGGAAGGTCCTGGAGCCCAGGGTAGGAGAGCTGGAAGGAAGGACTGACAGAGCCACCAAATGCTTGGAGACAGCTACAAACTCAGTTCCCATCACTGTCCCCCCAAACCATGCAGGAGACCCTCTTCTCACCCCAGGGACAAAGTCAAGGAGTTCTCCCCCACCAGGCAACCTCTCCCTCAGATACCCCTGCCCCTTGAAACCTCTGCTGCCTCTCTCTACCATTTCATGTCTAAACTCTGTTTTCGGTCTAACTCCCTCTACTCCAATCTTTTCATGCCCTATCCTTTCTTTACCTTCTGCCCCAGTTCTGGAAACCACATATTTAAAAAAAAAACAAAAAAGAATGTGTTGCTAGGAAAGGAGGGCTATGGCCATCACTATTAGGAACTACCGAGGAAAACAGAGATGTTTAGCCTGCAGGAGAGATTATTTGGGCTCAAAGAATTATGGGAAGATGGAACCACAAGGAGCTTTTTGGATTACCTTGTCCAACCCTTCATTTTCTAGTTAAGGTGACTGAGGCCCAGAAATGAAAGAAGACCTGGACTGTCATGGAGAAGGGACAGCTTTGGTCTGTAGGCCTCCAGAAAACTGAAGGAGAACCAGTGGGTGAAAGATATTAGAAAATAGATTTAAATGACAGTTTTGTTTCTTATTTCCAAATCCCTATTCCTGTTATTTTACTTCCTTCCCTTATGGTGCAGGATCTCCAATTCAATGCTGAACAAAAGGTGTGATAATGGGCATCCCTATCTTGTTACTTATCTTAAAGGGAAATTTTTCAGTGTTCAACCATTATATACATTCCCTGTGGGATTTTGGAAGATGCTTTTCATTGGTTTAAGGAAGTTCCTTCTTATTCCTAACATCCTTAGAACATTTTTTGTCACTAACAGGTGTTAAGTTTTATCAAAGTCTCAGCATCTTTCATAATGATTATAAATTATTTTTTCTCTTCTAATCTGTTTATATGGTCAAGAATGCAGTGCTACGCTCAAGTGAAAGATGAAATTTCTAACACAAAAAGCCATCCAAAGAGGCATTGGCTGCCTTATGGATCAAAGCAGTCAGCTTCAAGTGACCGGGAATGTTCAAACAGAAGTGCAGCCATTCAATAAATATTTAGGTGCCAACTCTGCTCTGCTGCTGCTGAGTCACTTCAGTCGTGTCCGACTCTGTGTGACCCCATAGACGGAAGCCCACCAGGCTCCCCCGTCCCTGGGATTCTCCAGGCAAGAACACTGGAGTGGGTTGCCATTTCCTTCTCCAATGTGTGAAAGTGAAAAGTGAAAGTAAAGTCGCTCAGTCGTGTC
The DNA here is from genome assembly GCF_049115385.1 of Moschus berezovskii. Classification (NCBI taxonomy): domain Eukaryota; kingdom Metazoa; phylum Chordata; class Mammalia; order Artiodactyla; family Moschidae; genus Moschus; species Moschus berezovskii. The sequence goes on along the minus strand of NC_142488.1, from coordinate 50,889,930 downwards.
CGACTCCTAGCGACCCCATGGACTGCAGCCTACCAGGCTCCTCCATCCATGGGATTTTCCAGGCAAGAGTACTGTAGTGGCTTGCCATTGCCTTCTCCGAACTCTGCTCTAGGTGCTGACAATTCAGTGATGAAGAAGTTCCCTGCTCTCATGGTGGTCACGTTTTAGAGAAAGAATGACGGATATAAACAACTAACAAATATAGGAACAGGATCATTTCAGAAAGTAAAAGTGTTTTGAAAATATTGTACAAAGGTAATGTGACTGGGTAGATCTGGGGAACAAGATTAAATAATCAGTAAAGGTCTCTGGACAGATTTGGGATATATTTATACCCGAACAGCACTATCAATCAACTTGACCACATTGTCACTTATAGACTACGAGATTAATCGGGGAAAGTCTCTCCTAGGAGGGAGAGTTGAGGAGAGATTGAATAACAAGAAAGTGATCATTTCAGGAAGATCCAGAGACATGGCTTCCCAAGCAGGGTGAAACACAAGGGTGAAAGCCATAGAGTGGGAATGAACTTGGGGTATTTAAGGGATTACCAGTCAGAAGAAGTCTGATTGGTACCAAATGAAGTAGGAGAGAAATTCTGAAGCAAGCCTGTGTAGGACCACGCCAGCCATACAAAGGTGTTTATTCCAGGTACAATGACAAGCCACTAGAGGGTTTTGAGCTGGGACTGACATGTCTATGATCATTCTGTCTGATATGTGGGAAATGGATTATAGTGGGAGCAAAACTGAAAACAGGTAGACCAGTTAGGAGGCTAGTGATGAGACCAGTCAGAAGGTCTAAGCAGGAGACCATAATAGCTTAGGCTAAGAGAGTGATGATGAAGAAAGATAAGTGTAAAGATTTCGGATCTATTTTTACCTATTTTTTAAAGTTCAGTTCAGTCACTCAGTCGTGTCCGACTCTTTGCAACCCCATGAATCACAGCACGCCAGGCCTCCCTGTCCATCACCAACTCTCGGAGTTCACTCAAACTCATCTCCATCGAGTCGGTGATGCCATCCAGCCATCTCATTCTCTGTCGTCCCCTTCTCCTCCTGCCCCCAATCCCTCCCAGCATCAGAGTCTTTTCCAGTGAGTCAACTCGTCACATGAGGTGGCCAAAGTATTGCAGTTTCAGCTTTAGCATCAGTCCTTCCAATGAACACCCAGGACTGATCTTCTTTAGAATGGACTGGTTGGATCTCCTTGTAGTCCAAGGGACTCTCAAGAGTCTTCTCCAACACCACAGTTCAAAAGCATCAATTCTTCGGCGATCAGCTTTCTTCACAGTCCAACTCTCACATCCATGCGTGACCACTGGAAAAACCATAGCCTTGACTAGACGGACCTTTGTTGGCAAAGTAATGTCTCTGCTTTTTAATATACTATCTAGGTTGGTCATAACTTTTTTAAAGTAGGATTTTTAAATAATTTTGTTTTTAACTAAGTTTTCTGGATCTTTTTAAATGTAAAATTCAGGTTTGTTTCTTTTTTTTAAATCTGTGAACCATTCTTTTTTTAAAAATTTATTTACAGCAGTATCAGTCAACTTGATCTCATTGGCACTTACAGAGTACTCCCCGACAACAGCAGAGTATACATTTTCTCAAGTTTGCAACAAATGCTCATCAAGATAGATTATATTCTGGGTCATAAAACACATCTTAACAAATTTAAAAGAACAGAAATCATACAAAATATGTTCTCAGACTACAATGGAATTAAACTAGAAACCAGTAACAGAAAAATTTCCAGGAAATCCCCAAATGTTTATAAATTAAACAGTATACTTCTAAATAACATATGTGTCAAAGAAGAAGTCTTAAGAGAAAATTTTAAATATTTTGAGCTAAATGAAAGTGAAAAGTACAATTTATGAAAATTTGGAGGATTGTGGAAAATCCTGAACAATCTACAAAAAAAAATCTTTTTTGGAACTAATAAGAGTGTATATAGCAAGGCTACAGAATATGAGGTCGATACACAAACATCAGTTGCTTTCCTATATGCCAGTAGTAAAAATTAGAATTTGAAATGTTAAGAAAATGGTACTATTTACGATAGCTGCAAAACAATGAATTAAGTATAAATATTAAAAAATATGTACAGTATCTGAATGTGGAAAATTACAAAACATTAGTGAAAGAAATCAAAGCATATCTAAATAAATGGAGAGATAGTCCATGTTCATGAATTGTTGTTGTTTAGTCTCTAAATCATGTCTGACTCTTTTGCAACCTCATAGACTGTAGACCACTAGGCTTCTCTGTCCATGGGATTCTCCAGGCAAGAATACTGAAGTGGGTTGCCATTTTCTTTTCCAGAGGATCTTCCTGACCCAGGGATCAAATCCATATCTGCTGCATAGCAGGCGGATGCTTTATCACTGAGCCACCTGGGAAACCCATGAATAGGAAGTTTCAATATTGTTAAAATATCAGTTCTTCCCAAGTTGATCTATAGAGTCAACATAGATTCACTCAAAACCCTGATAAACTATTTTGTAGATATAGACAAAGTGATTCAAAAGTTCATATGGAAAAGAAAAGATCTAGTCCACCAAAACAACATTGAAGAAGAAAGTTGGAGGATACTACCCAATTTCAAGATAGCTACAGTACCAGAAGCTATAGTACACAAAATAGTTGAATAAATTTTAAAGTAGAGATAAAAATCTTGTGGATGGATGTATGGGGTGAAGAACAGAAAGGAATCAAGAAGGATGAGAAGGGAGGAAGATTGGGTTAGATACCTCTTTAAATTTCTTCCAAACTCTGTTTTGATAAAAAGTTGTAAGATCTATGATTTCTTGACCTGACTCACATATTTCTTCTAACTCTATATAGTTATACTTGGGGCTGGGATTTCCCTAGTTATTGACTCCATACCTCCAAGCTCAGGCCCATTCCTTCCCCTTTTCTTTTCTGTGGAGTGTGTCCTGGGGACTCTGCAAGTAAGAGCCAATGAGCAAGGTGAATGCTGCCTCTAGTCTTGATTTTAAGAGGCTTCAAGCTCCATGGTCAAAGTCTGATTACCCTATAATTAATGTGTTAATAAAGCATGATGGAGAAGCTGAGGAAGAAAAAGAGGAAGAGAAGGAGAATGAGGAAAAGAGAAAAGGAGAAGTTGAAGAAGGAGAGATGGGAGAGGAAGGAAAATGAAAGAATAAATGATCTGTTGGCAGAAAGAGGGGAGAGGAGCAGGCCATGGTGGCACACAGTAGCCTCCTGAGGCAGAATGCATCTAGCCCTGCCAGCCTCAGTCCATGTCCTCAGCAATAGCCCTTCCTTATTTGTGGCCCTAAGAGAAAGTTGCTGTTCAGTCGCTCAGTTGTGTCTGACTCATTGTGACCCGACAGACTGAAGCAAAGGACCAGGCTTGCCTGTCCTTTACTATCTCCCGGTGTTTTCTCAAACTCATGTCTACTGACTTGGTGATGCTATCTTACCATCTCATCCTCTGCTGCCCCCTTCTCCTTTGGATTTCAATCTTTCCCAGCATCAGGGTCTTTTCCAATGAGTTGGCTCTTCCCATCAGGTGGCCAAAGTATTGGACCTTCAGCTTCAGCATCAGTCCTTCTAATGAATAATAAGGGTTGATTTCCTTTAGGATTGACTGGTTTGATCTCTTTGCTGTCTTGCAGAAAGACTGTTATATGGAGAAATGGGTCTTTGTAGTAACTACATCTAGTCAGAGTGGGTGGGATGGGGGGAAAAGGGAGGAGGGGATGAAAATATCAATAAATGGATGGAGTTAGATCAATAGTGTTATACTTTTTTTGAGTCACAGACCTGTCTGAGAATATAATGAAAGCTATGGCTTATGCATTCTCCCCAGAGAAATGCTAATACACACAATCATACCAAATTTTGTCTTCAATTCAGCATATGCATTCGTGGATTCTCTCAAACCTTCCAGGATCCGTGAACCCCTGATAGAATTCTGAACAAGAGAATATTTACAAGGTAAAAATCAGCATGCTTAGTGAATGGATTTCATGTGGTAGTTAACAGAGTGAGTCAGAGAAGAAGCCTGGATTTATGACTGAAGTGGCTGGCTGGATAATGGAGCAATTCACTGACACAGAATAAAGAGTAGGACCAGGAGAGTGTAGCGTCAGAGAAACCAAGGGCAAATCATCTTCCAAAATAGAAGGAATGGTTAACATGCCAAATATTACACAAAACAAAGCCTGGAAACCAACCACTAAATTTAGCAATAAGATCACTGGTAGCTTTGCAGAGAACATGGAGTGGTGGGGGTGGATGGCAAATTACAGTGGGTTAAGAAGGAAGAAGAGAAGGCCAAAGGTGATCAAAGGAAAAAAGATAAAAAAGGAAAACAGTGAACAGGAAGTATGGACAGGAGTACAAATAATGTTCTCAAACTGTTCACCCCTGACAGACAGAGATACACTGATTAGGCTCTGAGGCACTTGTTATCCTTTGTGTGTGTGTGGTGAGAGCATTTAAATTCTACTCTCTTAGCCAATTTCAATTATACAATACAGTGTTATCAACTCTAGTCATCATGCTAGATTCTCACAAATCTCATTAGATTCTCAGACCTTATTCATCATATACCTGGAAGATTTTACCCATTTATCAACCTCTTCCCATTCCCCCCACCAACTCCCAGCCTTTGGCAATCACTTTTTTTTTCCTTTTTATTTTTTATTTTATTTTATTGTTTTTATTGGAGGCTAATTATTTTACAATATTATATTGGTTGGTTTTGCCATACATTGACATGAATCCGCCCCGGGTGTACATGAGTTCCCCTTCCTGAACCCCCCTCCCACCTCCCTCCTCCCTTTATCCTCCCTCTGGGTCATCCCCACACACCAGCGCCGAGCATCCTATAACATGCATCGACCCTGAACTGGTGATTCGTTTCACATATGACAACATACATGTTTCAGTGCCATTCTCCCAAATCATCCCACCCTCACCCTCTCCCACAGAGTCCCAAAGACTGTTCTATACATCTGTGTCTCTTTTGCTGTCTCATATACAGGGTTATCATTTGCATCTTTCTAAATTCCATATATATGCGTTAGTATACTGTATTGGTGTTTTTCTTTCTGGCTTACTTCACTCTGTATAATAGGCTCCAGTTTCATCCATCTCATTAGAACTGATTCAAATGCATTCTTTTTAATGGCTGAGTAATACTCCATTTGGCAATCACTTTTCTACTGTCTGTTTCTATGAGTTAAACTCTCTCTCTCTTTCTGAAGATTCCACATGTAAGGAATACCGTGCAATATTTCTCTTTTTCTGTTTGGCTTATATCACTTAACATAATGCCCTCAAGTTCCATCCATGTTGTAGCAAATGGTAGGATTTCCTTATTTTTGTGGCTGAATAATATTCCATTGTGTGTGTGTATTACATTTTTTTCTTTCATTGATGGAGAGTTAGGTTGCTTCCATTTCCTGGCTTTTACAAATAATGCTGGGTGAACATGGGAGTGCTGATATCTTTTGAGATCCTCTTTTCATTTCATTTGGATATATATACAGAAATGGAATTGTTGGATAATAGTGTAGTTCTAGTTTTAATTTTTTGAGGAACCTACTTACTGTTTTTCATAGTGGCTGCACCAATTTACATTCCCAGCAACAGAGCACAAGGATTCCTTTTTCTCCATATCTTTGCTGCCGTTTATTATCTCTTGTCTTTTTTTTTATTATAGCCAATCTAACAAGTATGAAGTTATATCTGTAGTTTTGATATGCTTTTCCTGATGATTAGTGATGCTGAGCACCTTTCATGTACCTGTTAACCAGTTGACAATTTGTATGTCTTCTTTGGGAAAATATCTATTCAGTTTCTCTGCCTGTTTTAGAATCATATTGTTTGAAATGGAAACCCACTCCAGTATTCTTGCCTGGAAAATCCCATGGATGGAGGAACCTGGTAGGCTACAGTCCATGGGGTCGCAAAGAGTCGGACACGACTGAGCGACTTCACTTTCACTTTGGGTTTTTTCACTATTGAGTCACATGAGTTGTTTATGTATTTTAAATATTAACTCTTATCAGACATATTATTTGCAAATATTTTACCTATTCTGTAGGCTGCCTTTTCACTCCTTTGCTGTGCAAAAGTCTTTAGTTCACTTGCTTGTTTTTGGTTTTGTTGCCTTTGCTTTCGGTATCAAATCCAAAAAATCATTGCCAAGACCAATGTCAAGGACCTCATACCTTGTTTTCTTCTAGGAGTTATATGGTTTTGGGTCTAACATTCAAGTCGTTAATTCATTTTTAGTTTATTCTTGTGTTTGTTGTAAGATAAGGGTCCAGTTTCATTCTTTGCATGTGTCTGTCCTGTTTTGTCAGCACCATTTATTGAATAAACTATCCTTCCCCCATTGTGTATTCTTGACTCCTTTGTCATGAATAAATTGACCAATATATGCATGGGTTTATTTCTGGGCTCCCTATTCTCTTCCATTGATCAACATGTCTGTTTTCATGCCAATAACACACTGTTTTTCTTCCAGTTTAATTGAGATATAATTGACATACAGCATTGTATAAGTTTAAGGTGTACAACCTAATGACTTGTCATACAAGTATTGTGAAATGATTACCACAAAAAGTTTAGTTAACATCAAACACTTAATACAGTTACAAAATTTTTTCTTCCTTATAATGAGTACTTTTAGGGTCTAATAACATGCTATTTTGATTACTATAGCTTTGTAATATAGTTTGCAATTAGGTACTATGATATTTCCAGCTTTGTCCTTCTTTCTCAAGATTGCTTTTGCTATTCGGCGGTCTTTTGTAGTTCCAAAAATTTTAGTATGGTTTGTTTCTGTGAAAAAATTTATTGGAATTTTGATAAGGACTGCTTTGAATCTGTACATTGCTTTAGACAGTATGACCATTTTAATATTAATTCTTCCAATCCATGAACATGGAGGATATTTCCATTTTTTGTGTGTCTTCTAGTTCTTTCATCAATGTCTTAGAACTTTCAAGGTACTGATCTTTCACTTCCTTGGTTAAATTTATTCCTCTGTATTTTATTCCTTTTGATGCTATTGTAAATAGGTCAATTTTTTTTTTATGTTATAAGAGACCTGAACATGTTTAAAGGATGAGACAATAGAGAGGGAGATATGAAAGATACAGGAGGGAGAGAGGAAACTGAAATATCAAGGTTTTCCTGAGTGGGGAATGGGGCACAGAGCATCTGTATCAGTGGAAAGATCAGTCAGCATGATAAATGACACCATTTCCAGTGTGACAGAAGGGAAAGAGCAGGGATAGGTCAGGCTAGAATCTCATGAGTTTGCAGGTAGTTTGTGGCAAGAAGTTGGGAATACTGCTGTTCTATTTTAAGTGCAGTAGGAGGTGACAACACAAGGTCCACTGAAGAAGGGAATGGCAAACCACTTCAGTATTTTTGCCTTGGGAACCCCATGAAAAGTATGAAAAGGCAAAAAGATACGACACTGAAAGATGAACTCCCCAGGTCAGTAGGTGAGCAATATGCTACTGGAGAAGAGTGGAGAAATAGCTCCAGAGAGAATGAAGAGACGGAACCAAAGTGAAAACAACGCCCAGTTGTGGATGTGACTGGTGATGGAAGTAAAGTCCAATGCTGTAAACAACAATATTGCATAGGAACCTGGAATGTTAAGTCCATGAATCAAGGTATTAAATTAGAAGTGGTCAAACAGGAGATGGTAAGAGTGAACATCGACATTTTAGGAATCAGTGAACTAAAATGGACTGGAATGGGCAAATTTAAGATGACCATTATATCTACTACTGTGGGCAAGAATCCCTTAGAAAAAATGGAGTAGCCCTCATAGTCAACAAAAGAGTCTGAAATGCAATTCTTGGGTGCAGTCTCAAAAATGACTGAATGATCTCTGTTTGTTTCCAAGGCAAGTCATTCAATATCACAGTAATCCAAGTCTATGCCCCAACCACTAATGCTGAAGAAGCTGAAGTCAAACGGTTCTATGAAGACCTACAATACCTTCTAGAACTAACACCCAAAGAAGAAGTCCTTTTCATCATAGGGTACTGGAATGCAAAAATAGGAAGTCAAGAGATACCTGGAATAATAGGCAAGTTTGGTCTTGGAGTACAAAATGAAGCAGGGCAAAGGCTAATAGAGTTTTGCCAAGAGAACGCACTGGTCATAGCAAACACTCTCTTCCAACAGCACAAGAGAAGACTCTACACATGTACATCACCAGATGGTCAATACCGAAATCAGACTGATTATATTCTTTGCAGCCGAAGATGGAGAAGCTCTATACAGTCAACAAAAACAAGACCAGGAGCTGACTGTGGCTCAGATCATGAACTCCTTATTGCCAAATTCAGACTTCAAAAATTGAAGAAAGTAGGGAAAACCACTAGACCATTCAGGTATTACCTAAATCAAATCCCTGAGGATTATACAGTGGAAGTGACAAATAGATTCAAGGGATGAGATCTGATAGAAAGAGTGCCTGAAGAACTATGGATGGAGGTTAGTGACATTTTATAGGAGGCAGTGAGCAACACTATCCCCAAGAAAAAGAAATGTAAAAAGACAAAATGGTTGTCTGAGGAGGCCTTACAAATTGCTGAGAAAAGAAGAGAAGCTAAAGGCAAAGGAGAAAAGGAAAGATATATCCATTTGAATGCAGAGTTCCAAAGAATAGCAAGGAGAGATAAGAAAGCCTTCCTTGGCGATCAATGCAAAGAAATAGAGGAAAACAACAGAATGGGAAAGACTAGAGATCTCTTCAAGAAAATTAGAGATACCAAGGCAACATTTCATGCAAAGATGGGCACAATAAAGGGCAGAAATGGTATGCACCTAACAGAAGCAGAAGATATTAAGAAGAGGTGCAAGAATACACAGAAAGAACTATGCAAAAAAGATCTTCATGACCCAGATAACCACGATGGTATGATCACTCACCTAGAGCCACACATTCTGGAATGTGAAGCCAAGTGGGCCTTAGGAAGCATCTCTAAGAACAAAGCTAGTGGAGGTGATAAAATTCCAGTTGAGCTATTTTAAGTCCTCAAAGTTAATGCTGATAAAATGCTGCACTCAATATGCCAGCAAATTTGGAAAACTCAGCAGTGGCCACGGGAATGGAAAAGGTCAGTTTTCATTCCAATCCCAAAGAAAGGCAATGCCAAAGAATGCTCAAACTACCGCACAATTGCACTCATCTCACACGCTAGCAAAGTAATGCTCAAAATTCTCCAAGCCAGGCTTCAACAATATGTGAATCGAGAACTTCAAGATGTTCAAGCTAGATTTAGAAAAGGCAGAGGAATCACAGATCAAACATCCATTTGACCATCAAAAAAGCAAGAGAATTCCAGGAAAACATCTACTTCTGCTTTATGCCAAAGCCTTTGACTGTATGGATCACAACAAACTGTGGAAAATTCTTAAGAGATGGGAATACCAGACCATCTTACCTGCCTCCTGACAGTTAGAACCAGAAATGGAACAACAGACTGGTTCCAAATTGGGAAAGGAGTATGTCAAGGATGTATATTGTTACCCTGCTTATTTAACTTATATGCAGAGTACATCATGCGAAATGCTGTGCTGGATGAAGCACAAGGTGGAATCAAGATTGCCAGGAGAAATATCAATCACTTCAGATACCCAGATGACACCACCCTTATGGCAGAAAGCGAAGAAGAATGAAAGAGTCTCTTGATGGAAGTGAAAGAGGAGAGTGAAAATGTTGACTTAAAACTCAACATTCAAAAAACTAAGATCATGGCATCTGGTCCTATCACTTGATGGCAAATAGATGGGGAAACAATGGAAACACTGTAGACTTTATTTTCTTGGGCTCCAAAATCACTGCAGATGATGACTGCAGCCATGAAATTAAAAGATGCTTGCTCCTTGGAAGGAAAGCTATGACCAATCTAGACCACGTATTAAAAAGCAGAGACATTACTTGGCTGACAAAGGTCAGTCTAGTCATGTATGAATGTGAGAGTTGGGTTATAAAGAAAGCTAAGCACCAAAGAATTGATGCTTTTGAACTGTGGTGTTAGAGAAGACTCTTGAGAGTCCCTTGGACTACAAAGAGATCAAACCAGTTAATCCTAAAGGAAATCAGTCTTTGGCTACCTGATGGGAAGAACTGACTCCTTGGAAAAGACCCTGATGCTGGGAAAGATTGAAGGCAGGAGGAGAAGGGGACAACAGAGGATGAGATGGCTAGATGGCATCACTGACTCGATGGACATGAGTTTGAGCAAGCTCTGGGAGTTGGTGATGGACAGGGAAGTTGGCGTGCTGCAGTCCCTGGGGTCGCAAAGTGTTGGACATGACTGAGCAACTGAACTGACTGACTGGTGTAGATTCAGCCTTCTACCCCCTAAATAGAAAAACCGAACTCTTAAAATATGGGTATAACACCTAATGCTCAAATCTTCATTCCTAAATGCCATTCTCAACTAAAAAGGATCAAGTCTCCTTGGGGAAAATGACTGATTCCAGGGCTGAGGCAGGGAAAATACGAGATGAGCCTGGAGCATCTTGTGGTGTCAGAAAATAAGGAAGTGCTGAAGAAAAGATGGAGACCTTCCAAAAGGACACAGGAGTCATCTATCTGCTGGCCAAATCTGGGACATTTGGACATCAAAATAAAGAATGGTACTAACCCATTGAATATGACAGACAACCACAGGTCCATGAGGATATAAATACATAAATGTAGGAGAAGGGAAAGCTCTCCCTTACACTGGAGAGCCAACTAAAGTCCAAAGAATGATGGCATTGAACAGTCACCATCTGGCAACCTCAAGGATCACCCATGAATGCTAAAACTGGTGGGTGAAAGTTTGAGATCAGGATATATATACAATCTCAATGTATCTCCCCACAAAATATTCACTTATGACAAAGGGGAAAATAGTAACTTTACAGTGGAGAAACACAACTAGTCATCATGTGCCTCCTTATATAATGCACTGAAAAGGACACAGCATCCCTTCTGTGATATTCCTACCAAAATGCATAACAAAATCTAATCATGAGGGGATGTCAGAAAAAACAAAATTGAGGGAAAATAACTAACTTGTAATCTTCAAAAATGTCAGTGTCAGAAGACACAAAGACTGAAGTACTCTTTGCTGTTAAAGGGGACTAAAGAGATATGACAAGTGAATGCACATAATTCAGTTTTCTTTTGCCATAAAGGACATTGTTGAGGAAACTGGTGAGTTCTGAATGAGTTCTGTAGATTATAATTATAATAGCATTGTAGCAATGTGAATTGCCTGATTTTGATAATTGCTCTGTGTTTATGCAAGATAATTTGTTTTAGGAAAAACACAGTGAAGTATTTTGGAGTAAAGAGGCATCACGTCTGCAAGTGACTATGAATTAGTTCACAGGAAAAAATATATATATATATGAGACAGAGGGAGAAATAGAGTAAGATAAGTGTAGCAAAATGTTAATGTTTAAGGAATCAGGATTGAGTATACAGTTTTCTTTGTACTATTCTTGGAACTCTTTTGTAAGTCTGAAATTATCTAAATAAAAATTTAAGAGAAACAATTCATAGTTGAAAAACTTACAACAAAATAGAGCTAGCATCATACTTAATGGTGAGAAACTAAATGTTTTTCCCCATAAGATCAGGAACAAGGCAAGGATGTCTGCTCTTATTATTCCTTTTTAACATCATACTGGAAGTCCTTGCTAGTGCTATAGGCAGGAAAAGGATATAAAAGGTATATAGATTGGGAAGGAAGAAATAAAACTGTCTTTGTTCACAGATGACATAATTGTCTATGTAGAAAATCCCAAAGAATCAACAAAAAGATGGCTGGAACTAATAAACAATTAGAGCAAGGCTGCAAGGTACAAGGTTATTATACAAAAGCCAATTGCTTTCTTATATACCAGCAATGAACAATTGGAATTTTAAATAAAAAAGCACAATACCACTTATATTAGCACCAAAAACTAAATACTTAGGTATAAAGTTAACAAAATATGTACAAGATCTATATAAGGAAAATTATAAAACTCTGATAAAAGAAATCAAAGTCGATAAATGGAGACATATTCCATGTACATGGATAGGAAGACAGTATTATCAAGAGGTCGGTTCTCCCCAACTTGGTCTATAGATTCAATGCAATACCAAGCAAAATGCCACCAACTTATTTTATGGATACTGAAAAACTAATTCTAAAGTTCATCTGTAAATGCGAAAGACCCAGAATAGCCAACACAGTATTGAAAAAGAAAGTCTGAGGACTCTGACTCTGAGATTTCCTATTGATATAAACTTACAGTAATCAAGACAAATATGGTACTGGTGAAATAATAGACAAATAGATGAATGAAACAGAATACAGAGCCTAGAAATAGATCCACAAAAATACAGTCAGCTGATCTTTTTAAAAATAATTATTTATTTCTTTGGCCTTGCTGGGTCTTAGCTGTGGCACATGGGATCGTTTTTAGTTATGGTATGTGGGATCTAGTTCCTTGACCAGCGATCAAACCTGGGCCTCCTGCATTGGGATCACAGAGTCTTGGCCACTGGACCACCAGGGAAGTCCCAAGTCAACGAATCTTTGACAAAGGAGCAAAGGCAATTCAATGGAGAAAGGATAGTCTTTTCAATAAATAGTGCTGAAACAACTGGATATCCACATGCAAAAGCAGTAATCTAGACAAAGACTTTAACCCCTTTACAAAAATCAACTCAAAATGGATTATAGGCCTTTGTGTAAGATGTAAAACTATAAAATTCCTAGAAGATAACACAGAGGGTAAATCTATGTAACCTTGAGTTTTGTTGTTGTTCAGTTGCTCAGTCGTGTCCGACTCTTTGCAACCCCCAGGCTTCCCTGTCCTTCACCATCTGTTTGCTCAAACTCATGTCCATTACGTTGGTGATATCACCCAACCATCTCATCCTCTGTCATCCCCTTCTCTTTCTGCCTTCAATCTTTCCCAGTATCAGAGTCTTTTTTAATGAGTCGGCTCTTCACATTAGCTGGCCAAAGTATTGGAGTACTGGAGTATTTAGTCATTGTTTGGCAATGACTAAAAACAACACCAAAAGCACAACCCATGGAAGACAAAAATCGATGAATTGAGTTTCATCATTGGTGGAAGACAGAATGAAAAGACAAGCCAGAGAATACATGAAAATATTTTCAAAACACATATCTGGGGCTTCCTTGGTGAGTCAGTGGTGATGAATCCACCTGCCAACGCAGGAGACGCAGGTTCAGTCCTTTGTAGGGAAGATCCCACATGCTGCAGAGCAACCAAACCCATGCGCCACAACTATTGAGCCTGTGCTCTAGAGCCTGGGAACCACAACCACTGAAGCCCAAGTGCCCTACAGCCAGTGACACACAATGAGAATCCAATGCACTGCAATGCAGTGTAGCCCTCGCTCACTGAAAGTAGAGAAAGGCTCAGGCAGCAACGAAGACCCAGTACAGGCAAAAGTAAATTAAAAAAAACCAAGCAACACATACTTAATAAAAGGCTGGTAATCAGAATATATAATAAGAACTCAAGACTCAAAAAAAAAAAAAAGAAAAACAATCCAGTTTACAAATGGGCAGAAGATCTCAACAGACACTTCACTGAAGAAGATGTACACATTGCAAATAAGCACATGAAAAGATGTTCAACATCTATGTCATTCAGTTCAGTTCAGTTCAGTCGCTCAGTCGTGTCCGACTCTTTGCGACCCCATGAACCACAGCACGCCAGGCCTCCCTGTCAATCACCAACTCCCGGAGTTCACTCAAACTCATGTCCATCGAGTCGGTGATGCCATCCAGCCATCTCATTCTCTGCCATCCCCGTCTCCTCCTACCCCCAATCCCTCCCAGCATCAGACTCTTTTCCAGTGAGTCAACTCGTCGCATGAGGTGGCCAAAGTATTGCAGTTTCAGCTTTAGCATCAGTCCTTCCAATGAACACCCAGGATTGATCTCCTCTAGAATGGACTGGTTGGATCTCCTTGCAATCCAAGGGACTCTCAAGAGTCTTCTCCAACACCACAGTTCAAAAGCATCAATTCTTCAGTGATCAGCTTTCTTCACAGTCCAACTCTCACATCCATACATGACCACGGGAAAAACCATAGCCTTGACTAGATGGACCTTGGTTGGCAAAGTAATGTCTCTGCTTTTTAATATGCTATCTAGGCTGGTCATAACTTTCCTTCCAAGGAGTAAACGTCTTTTAATTTCATGGCTGCAATCAGCATCCGAAGTGATTTTGGAGCCCAAAAAAATAAAGTCTGACACTGTTTACACTGTTTCCCCATCTATTTCCCATGAAGTGATAGGACCAGATGCCATGATCTTCGTTTTCTGAATGTTGAGCTTCAAGCCAACCTTTTCACTCTCCTCTTTCACTTTCATCAAGAGGCCTTTGAGTTCCTCTTCACTTTCTGCCATAAGGGTGGTATCATCTGCATATCTGAGGTTATCGATATTTCTCCTGGCAATCTTGATTCCAGCTTGTGCTTCTTCCAGCCCAGTGTTCCTCATGATGTACTCTGCATATAAGGGAAATGCAAATTAAAACAGCAATAAGATACCATCATAGACCTATGAGAATGGCTAGAATCCAGAATAACACCACCAAGTGCTGGTGAGAAGGTAGAGTGACAGGAATGCTCATTCACTGCAGGTGGGAATGCAACATAGTACAGCCTCTTCGGCAGACAGTCTGCAGTTTCTTAAAAAACTAAACATACTCTTACCATACTAATCTCAGGTGGGCTCAGTCTGCAGCAGCTTGAAGCAGGACTTCAGTTCCCCAGCCAGAGACTGAGGCTGGGTCATGGTGGTGAGAGCACCAAATCCTAGCCACTAGACCAGTGGTCAGTGACCAGGCTATGACCCTTCAACTTTGCAGAAAAGAATTCCCACAAAGACAGAAAGTAGTGAAATAAGTAAAGTGTTTATTAGGAAGAAAAAGAGTACAGTATGTGTAGACAGACACACAGGCAGACTCTGAGGTAGAGTCCCTGAGTCAAGCCCTCATCGCTGTTTGAATTAGTCTTATGGGGCATTACTTCCAGGTTTCCTTTGGACAATCATTTTGTTTTGCCTGATTCACAGTCCCTATTTGGTATATCTCAGGGTCCTCCCATGTGTGTGCACGCATCTCTTAGCCAAGATGGATTTCACTGAAGAGGTCAATCACACCCCTTTGACCTCCAAGGAGCCTGTCTGCACATGTGTGGTTGGGGAGGTCTCCCGACTTTGAGAATGAGAAATATGTGGTCTGGGCAGGGGTCAGTCTTCTGTCTTAATTGTCCTGCTATTCTTCTCTTGGAGTTTCAGTCCAAGCAATGAAATCTACTATTACTTTACCTTGGGGTGGGACGGGGCTCATCTGTCCACTGCCTCAATACAGTTCAGCAGCTGTACTCCTTGGTGTTTACTCAATTGAGCTGAAAACTTAGGTCCACACAAAAACATACACATGTATGTTTATAGCAAATTTATTTATTCATATCTGAAAAAACTTGGAAGCAACCAAAATACCCTTTGCTATGTGAGTGAATAAATAAACTGTGGTATATCCAGACAACAAAATATCATTCAGCAATAAAAAGAAGTGGGCTATCAAGCCATGAAAAGACACAGGGAATCCTTAAATGCATATTACTAAGGGAAAAGAGCCAATGTGAAAAGACTACACATGGTCCCAGTTATATGACTTTCTGAAGAAGGCAAAAGAATGGAGACAGTAAAGAGATCAGGGGTTCAGGGAGAGGAAGAAAGGGGTAAATGGGTAGAACAGGGAATTTTAGGGTAACAAAATTACTCTGTATGACACTGTAGTCGTGGATCATGTCATTATATATTTTTCAAAACCCCTAGAATGTACAACACAAGAGTGTACCTTAATGTAAACTATGGACCTTAGTTAATAATAACGTATAAGTCAATTATATCTCAGTAAAGCTGGAAAAAAAGAAAAATTGTTATTATTATTGGTTCATCAATTGTAACAAAGGTATCACACTAATACAAGATGTTAATAATAAGGGAAACTTGCTTGGGTAAGGGGGTATATGGAAACTTTCTTGCACTTCCCATTCAATTCTTGGGTAAACCTAAAGCTGGGACTTCCCTGGTGTTCCAGTGGTTAAGAATCTGCCTCGCAATGCAAGGGATGTGGGTTCAATCCCTGGTCAGGGAACTAAGATTCCACATGCCATGGGGCGACTAAGCCCAGGCACCACAACTACTAAGCTTGTGAGCCACAACTAGAGAGTTCGTGTGCCAGCAATAACCTGCATGATGCAATGAAGATCCCATGTGCAGACAAATACTTTTTTTAAAAAAAGAATGAAGTATGGATACATATTACAACATGGGTGAAACTTGAAACCATTATGCTAAGTGAAAGACAGCATAGTCGCAGAAGGCCACATACTGTATGATCCCATTTATTTTAATTATTTATTTTAGCTATGTGGGGTCTTTGTTGTGGTGCTTGGACTCTGTTGTGGTTCACAGGCTTTTTCCAGTTGCAGCTCACAGGCTTCTCTTGTTGCAGAGGATGGGCTCTAGAGTACACAAGCTCAGTAGTTGTGGCTCATGGGCTCTCTAGTTGTGATGTGCAGCTTAATTGCCCCATGGCATGTGGGATCTTAGTTCCCCAACTAGAGCCTGAACCTGCATCTCCTGTATTACAAGGCAAATTCTGAACCACTGGACCATCAGGAAAGTCCATGTATGATCGTATTTATATGAAATATTCAGAATAGGCAAATCTGCAGAGACAGACAGTGGTTTCCTAGGGATTGGGAGATGGGGGCTTTGGGATGATAGCAAATGGGTATAGGTTTTTTGGGGGTGGTAATGAAACTATTCTAAAATTGATTGTGGTGATGGTTACAAAACTCTGGATATACTAGAAGTCACTGAATTATACACTAAACGGATAAATTTTCTAGTGTGTAAATTGTATCTCAATAAAGCTGTTAAAAAATAAAAACATAGCTATGCACAGAAAGGACACACAGGGAAGTGCTAACAGTTCAGAGCCCAGTATATAACTGGGAAACTGAGGGTGGGGATGAGAAAGAGACTTATTTTCCACTGTATACCTTCATGTGTCATTTGAAGGTTTTTATCCTGTTCATGTTTAACATAATCTAATGTTCCCTTTAAATACTGTTTCCAACAAACCTACCTTGCTTTTTCTAACTTCACTCAAACAACGATCTCTCTTATATTATCTCTCAAAATAAGACACAGAAAAAAATCAAACAATTCTAAAGGAGGAAAGAAAAGTAATGAAAGAAATGCCAAAACCCATGCAGAAAGGAATTCCATAAGTATATCCATTCAGTGGAATATTGTGCAGCCATTTGAATGATGTTTATAAAGAATTTTAATGGGGAAACATTTGTGTAAAAATGGCAAAGTATAATTGACTATACAGCCTGACTCAAATAAGTCTTTCAGGCCTAGAATATAGCCTAAATGCACTAAAATTCTACTACTTGTTTTGTTCAAGCAGTAGGATGTGTTTTTTTCCCCATATTTTCATCAATAAACATATATTACTGTTGAAGAGAGGGGTATTCATTTTATTATTTGGGGACTTCTGAGCAGAGGTTGTGAGAAAAAGAATACATATTTTATATATTATGTGATTTTTAATGTATTAATATATAATATATATATATATATATTTTAATGGAAAGTGCCCAGTCTGGGCCCAGTATTCTAGCTCCAGACCCTTTAAGGCCACACTCCATCCTTTCTTTCAAAGCACAGCCCCCACCACCTCTCCCTTCTATCAACCAGGCCCCTTTCAATCCAATCACTCTTATCCTGCCCCTTGCTGAAGCTATGATCCACTTTGCTTCTCATCTTCCTCATCTCCCCTCATTGAAGAGCCTGACACTCCTATGCAAGTCCTGCCGTTGCTGCTGATTAGGTGCCTAAACTTATGTAAGTAACTGCCTCTCTAGGAGCCTCAAGTTCTTCAGAGATGAACCAATATATTAATAGTTTCCACATAAAGGGGCTGCTGTGACTGTTAAGAGGTTATGTATAGAGAGATCTGGGCTTCCCTGGTGGCTCTAATGGTAAAACATCTGCCTCTAATGCAGAAGACCCGGGTTCAATCCCTGGGTTGGGAAGGGGATGGCAACCCACTCCAGTATTCTTGCCTGGAGAATTCCATGAACAGAGGAGCCTGGCGGGCTACAGTGCATGGGGTCGCAGAGTCAGACACGACTGAGCGACTAACACACAAAGACACACATAGAGACTCGAGTAAGTAATAGAAGCTCAGTGTTGATGCTCCATCTCCCTTACCCTTCTCCTGCATCCTCCTCCATACATCTTGGTGTCACCAAGGTCACCGTAGGTGTTCAGGATACGATTTCTTCTCTCTCTTCTGCCTTGACAATTGTTTCTTTAAGGTGCCAGTTTGAGGCATGACTCCACCACACACTATTGCAAAGCTGTTGTCTAAAGGGGATGTTGGAACAATGTGGAAGTGACTTGGACTTCATCAGACTTGGAGTCTCACCATTGCTGTTCTTAGCTGTGTGGCTTTGGCAAGTCACCTAAATCTCCCTGTGCCTCACTGTACTTACCTATAAGGGGGAGGGGAAATAATAGCACCTATCTCAGTGGGTGCCTTCACTTTCTATCTGCACTGCACCCCTTCTCTCCCACCACACCTCACCTCCTTGCTCACTTGGCTGCTTTGGTCTCACCCTGCACCAGCTGATGAACCAAGCCACGCCCCATCCTGGAGCAACAACACCCAGAAGATGAGAGAGGAACTGGCCAGAAAAGAGTGACGGGCAGAGTGACATGCAAGCCCTTTGGGGAAGGACTGAACTATCACAGAACTGAACCCAAATTTTGTTCGTCATTCAACCATTCATGCACCTGAATGCACGCAATGAATATTTTGCTGACCCTTCCACTCGGACCAGCCAGATTCTGAGCTTTGACAGAGTCAGCTGCCCTCATGGAGCTTCTGACATGTAGGTGAGAGAACCCCAGACATCAATTCCACACGGGGCAGGGGAGAGGGGAGCTCCAAGGGCTGTGGGAGCCCAGAGGACAGGATCCAATCCAGTTTGAGAATCAAGGCAGGCTGCTTTGGGTGGCCTTAATTGCCCAACAAGGGTGGCCTTAATTGCCCAACAAGGAGCTAGAACTTTATCCTTATGTGGAGATGGGTGTCACAGAAGGAAGCGATGTTTTAACTTCTAAACCCGTATGTTCTCACTGCTGGTGTCCATTAGAATAGTAGGCTAAAGACAGCCAGTCTAGAAGCAGTGAGGCCAGGGAGTAGACTTGGGGTCATTCACATGAAAGATGCTGAGGCTGGATCAAGGCAGTGGCAGAGGATGAGGAAAAAGGGTGGAGTATTTGGGAAACAGAAAGAAGAATCAGCAGGACTTGGTGAGGGATTGACTATGAGGAGAGAAGGGGAGTTTAGGCTGCACATAAAGCAGAGAATACAGAGGAAATGTATAGCACATGTGCCAGGGAGTGATTAGATCATGGTGGGAGGAACTCTATGGCTGAGAATTCAGTGTGTGATATCAGGGGCAGAAATACCTTTCTGGAGGAGGAGGGATTCAGGCTAAGACTCAGTGTGTATCCTTGGAGCAGTCACTTTATCTTCCTTTGGTCCTTTAGGTCTCCAACCACTAAACTGAGAGAGAATGACCATTGTGAGGAGTGAATCACATAAAAGAATGTCCAGGACTTCCCTGGTGGTCCAGTGGTTAGGACTCTGCACGTCCACTGCAGGGGGCACAGGTGTGATCCCTGGTTGGGGAACTAAGATCCCACATGTCATGTGTTGTGGTCAAAAAAAAAAAAAGCCAAGGCAGTCAAGTCAGTCTCACCCTAGGAGGCCATATCTTGACAGTCAGGAGTGAGGGACTTCTCTGAACAGTGAACCCCAGAATGCCACTTTTTCAGGAAATACTTAAACGAAGGCCTCTGGGTTCTGATCTCAAGTGGTCACCTGAGTTGCATTGTGACCCCGAGTCAGTTCTAACCCACTTTGTGTCCCAGGTTTCTCATATGAAAAATAACAAAAGCATATGTGTGTTGGTGGAGAGGTGGATGGAATATGTTCAAAGGTCTTGTCCAGGTTTGTTATAATTCAGTTCTATGACCCTGAATCCTTTTTTAAAAAGTCTAGCCCTGTCTCCATTGCTGACTTACTGTGTGGCCTTGAGCCAGCTTCTGGACCTCTCTGGGTCTATTTTCACATCTGGAATATCAGGAGCTTGGGTAAGAGAGTCTCTAACATCCAATGATTCTCCCTGGAGGATGCTCATCATCTTCTCCAGCTGAACGCTTCAGACAAATCAGAGGAAAGCGAGGTCCAAATCTTCCGTCTTCTCCCACTGCCCTCCCCTCCCTACTGTCAGGAGCTCGAAGTACTGGCTCACTTCCCAAACTTGTTGCTATGACAACGGGTTACAAATAACTCAGATGCAGACAAAGATTTTAACCCAAGAACTGCTGGGCCAAGGGCTTCTTCCTGTCTCCCCACATCAGACTGAGGGAACAATCTGATTAATTCTTTGGGATCAAATTACTCACCTGCTCACAAGCCTGCCAAGGCTCCTCAGTGTCGTGCAGTTAAGTCCTGGCATCTTGAGGCCCTCCTGGAACCTGATTCAAATCCTTCCAGTTACATTTCCCACTTGCTCCCATTAAAAAGGGGTTACTCCCATTCTTTGAGCACCTACTGTCTGCCTGCCAATCCCTGTGCTGGATGCTTTACATTCTGTAGCTAAGAAAATCTTCCCAGAATTCTATCAGATAAACATTAATATTCCTGTTTTATAGAGGAGAAAATTGAGGCTCACAAATATGACTTGAGTAAGGAGGTCAGTGAGTCAGAATTCAAACTCAAATCCACCAGATTTCCAAACCCAGGCTTTTTTCATTGCCAGTGGTTCACAAACGTTTATCTACACACTTGGGGGCATATTCAGATAATCTGAGACAGTTTACGAATTCAGATTCTAACTTCTATTCAAGAAGGTGGAACACATTTGTCTCCTCTAACTCCCGAGGCCTCATAAAATAAGAGTAAAGGAATCAAGTGTATAAACCCACATCTCCAAAGAAAACTGGGGAATTTTCTATCAATCAAGGAGAGATTGTAACAAGTTTGGGGCAAGCAGAAAGGGTCTGGAAGAGTGATAGTGAGAAAGCAGGGCAGGCAGAGGTGAAGCAAAATCCACACGTGGAGGGGGGCATCCATGAAGAGAACGTTGATCTATCTTGCAAAATTCTGGTGAGACTCTGGTGCAGAAAAGTTATCCTGACAGTGCGAGTGAGGTGCAGAGCCCCCCATTAAGGGGAGAATTGAAAGTACGTGTTGGAATACTTGACTCCCCCACCCTCCCTCTCACCTTCCCTGTGCTCGTGGGTAGAAGGCACAAGAGCCAAACATGTACACTCAAGCAGAATACAAAGAGTCCCCCAAAGAAATCAAACAGTCCCAGAGCAAAGTCTCCACTTTATGGACTCCTACTTTCACAACATAGGTTGTGTTGGTCTCCACCCAGGCACCTTAAGAAGAAACTTAATAGTAGACTTGACAAAACCCTACCCCTTCCACGAGCTCCCAACCAATCAATGTTTTATTGGTTTCATCTTAAATCTATGGCCTGAGAGGTTTAGGGAAATATGTTAATAGATTTATGAATGAACTGATGTAGCAAATATTAAGGCTGAGAGCTTTTTAAGTGAACAAAAAACCTAAGCAATTAAATACAGGAACACAAAAAAAGGCCAGAATAATTCAGGTAATTATAGTACATTTCTTGGCTCTGTAGCAACTATGGATTTACTAGGAATCGGGATACAAACACATTGGAAGGGAGGGAAAGTATGAATGTATATGTGGAGAGGGATAAAATCCTTTTCTACCATAACGAGATGTCAAGAGGTAATGTCTCAAATTGCTAAGAAATAGTAGCATATTATTAGAGAAATGAAATCAAAACTACAATGAGGTATCACCTCACACCAATCAGAATGGCCATCATCAAAAAATCTACAAACAAGTGCTGAAGAGGGTGTGGAGAAAAGGAAACCCCCTTGCACTGTTGGTGGGAATGTAAGTTGATACAACCACTATGGAGAACAGTATGGAGATTTCTTAAAAATCTAGGAATAAAACTACCATGTGACCCAGCAATCCCACTACTGGGCAAATACCCTGATAAAACCATAATTGAAAAAGACACATGTATCCCGATGTTCATCGCAGAACTATTTACAATAGCCAGGACATGGAAGCAACCTAGATGCCCATCAACAGATGAATGGATAAACAAGTTGTGGTACATATACACAATGGATTACTACTCAGCCATAAAAAGGAACAAATTAGAATCAGTTGAACTGAGCTGGATGAACCTAGAGCCTGTTATACAGAGTGAAGTAACTCAGAAATACAAATACCATATATTAATGCATATAGATAGAATCTAGAAAAATCGTACAGATGAACCTATTTGCAGGGCAGTGATGGAGACACAGAGAACAGACTTGTAGACACAGTGGGGGAAGGAGAGAGTGGGACAAATTAAGAAAGTAGTGTTGAAATATATATATAATTGTGTGTAAAACAGATAGCTAGTAGGAAGTTGCTATTAATATATAAAGGAATCTAGCCTGTTCTGTGATGACCTAGAAGGGAAGGATGGGGGTGGGGAGGAAGGCTCAAAAGGGAGGGAATATATGTGTAATTATGGCTGATTTGAGTTGTCGTATGGCAGAGATCAACATAACACTATAAAGCAATTATTCTCCAATTAAAATTTTAAAAAACAGTAGCATAAGTACCTTCCTTAGAAACATGGTGGTCATTCGTTAAAAATCCTTTCAGCTATAAGTAACAAAAAACCCAGCTTATAGTGGCTTAAACAAATACATTATTTATTTATTTTTGGTATTTTCACTTATTTATTTGGCTGTGCCACATCTTAGTTGTAGCATATGGGATCTTCGATCTTCCTTGCAGCATATGGGATCTTTAGCTATGGCATGTGAATTCTTAGTTGGGACATGTGGAATCTAGTTCCTGGGCCAGGGCCCCCTGCATTGGGAGTGCAGAGTCTTAGCCACTGGACCACCAGAAAAGTTCCTATTTATTTATTTTTAAAGAAGTCAACTTATTATTAACAGAAGCGCCATGCCAGGGTTCAGCTGTTCAACGATGCCCTCAAGGATCCAGGCTCTTTCTAACTTTATCTTCCTTACTGTGTGGTGTCTACATTCTCATGTTCATCCCTTCATGATCACAAGATTGCTGTCACAGCTTCAAGCAGCACAATTATATTCAAGGCAGAAAAAAGAAGGGGACATTGTGTGTCTCAGGAAAACAAGAGCCTTTCAAAAGGCCGCCAGCATATATGTCATGGCCATAACTGGGACACATGGCCATCTCTTTAGCTGCAGGGGAGGCTAAGAAATCATCTGGCTCTTCAGCCTCTGAATGGGAGATGACAAGGGAGAAGAGGGGTTTGGAGTAGTAAATGCCAGAAGGAAAAGCCAAAGACTGGTAAAATAAAGTAGTTACCTCTAGGGAGCAGGACTTGAAGTAGGAAGGAGTGGGACAGGATATTGCTGGGCTTTTTTTAATGAGATCTTTAGCATTATTTTATTTTTTAACTATGTAAAGTACTAATATTACTTTGATGAAAATAAAAATTTAGAAATAAAATGTTATGGTTTCTACAAAACAAAAACATTTGATAAATAAAAGCTGGTAGCTGCTTTCTGTCTCCAGAGAGAAAAGAACATCAATTAGCCTTAGAAGCTAACAAGCCAGAATTGGCTCTTTATTGGACTAAGGTATCTTGGGTGTCCACTCACTGATCTGACAGAAAATTGTGCCATCACTATTAACCTGAATGTGGCTGTTGGAAACCACTACAGCACTATGTAGCAGTTACATGGGTTGACTGTGGTTAGACAGCCCTGGTGCAATTTCCTGTCTGCCATTTATTAGCTTTGTGACCCTGTGCAATAGACACCTGGGAAGCTTACTTTCCTTCTTTATGAAATGAAGGTAATTCAAGAGCCTGGTACTGAGTAAGCACTCAGCAAATGTTATCTGCTGCAACACAAATGTTAAGTGTTCTGAGCAGTGATGTAATTTGGGTGTACTTTAACAGTATTATGCTTCTACTGAGTTCATTTTTTTATCCTATTCATGGGCTTCGACTGGACTATCCATGAAAATTATTTGTTCCTGAGAGATGTGTGTGCATAGCCTTTGCTCACAGAAGATATGTAGCATGAACCATCAAGAACTGTTCAGGCTTGGATTGCTGTTGGCTCCTGTTGGAAAAAAGATGGTAAAAAGGAACTAGGCTCAATTATTTCCACTTCACATATTGTTATTTAACTTTAAAAACAACTCACCCTGTGAAATGTGCTGCTGACTACTGTGATTGCCTTGTATAGGACACATGGATCAGGTCACCATTGCAGTAGGTGTGAGAATGTTCCATAAAGAAAAAGGATATGGGGAGTGCTGTGCTGGCACAGGAAGTACAGTTGACCTGGGAGTGGGGAACAGAACAATGACCTCCTCTCTCTGATGTCAAGGGGAGAGCTGGAGATCTGGACTCCAGGTAGGGAGCATATGGCCAAAAATCATCCAGTTGGTGGATAATCTTTCCCACACATGGTATCAGGTAGGGACATCCAGTAAGTGGCTCCCTCCTGAGGGGCGTAGGTGACATTCTTTTGGAAAGGTAACATCTGGTATCCATTTAGTTTTCCTTTCTGGCCTGGTAATTATCATCTGTTATTCCCAAGATTCCTATAAAGTTCTATTAAGCACACATACAGAGAAGATATTGCATCCATTTAAAACACAAAGATACTATGAAAAAGGCATCTTTGGAGACTAAGAAAGAGTACTTAGAAATTTTAAATGACTGCCAAAAATGAAAAAGTTCAGTAGAAGATAAAGTCAGGAAAATGTCCCAGAATGCAGAACAAAAAAGGAAAGACATGGAAAATATAAGAGAAAATAAAAAGACAAAGAAAACGACCCAGGAGGTCCAAAATCCAAATAACAGGACATCTAGGAAGAGAACAGGGAAAATAGACGCGAGAAAATTTGCAAAGAAATAAAACTGGTTTCTTGGAGGAGGGGGCATATGAATCTTCAGGTTGAAAAGGCCCAACCACCAGGTGCCCAGTAAAACAGATGGGGGAAAAACACACTTTGGGGGTCATCATTGTAATATTTCAAAACACTAACGATGACCCTATACGTGTGACAGCAAAAGAGACACAGATGTAAAGAATTTTGGACTCTGTGGGAGAAGGTGAGGGTGGGATGATTTGAGAGATAGCATTGAAACATGTATACTACCATATGTGAAATAGATCGCCAGTCCAGGTTTGATGCATGAGACAGGGCGCTCAGGGCCGGTGCACTGGGATGACCCTGAGGGATGGGATGGGGAGGGAGGTGGGAGGGAGGTTCAGGATGGGGAACACATGTACACCCATGGCGGACTCATGTCAATGTATGGCAAAACCACTACAATATTGTAAAGTAATTAGCCTCCAATTAAAATAAATAAATTTATCAAAAAAGATCAAAATAAATAACTATAAGCAATGATAATATAATAATTATAAGCAATTATATGCCAAAAATAGCTTAATGTAGAAGAAATGAATAAATTCCTAGAAACATACAACCTACCAAGACTAGCTCTTGAAGAAATAGAAATTCTGAACAGATTTGTAACTACTGAGAAGACTGAATCAGTAATCAAAAACCTCTCAACAAAGAAAACATAGAACAACATGGCTCCAATCATGATTTCTACCAATATTTAAAAAACAAGTCAATATATCTCAAACAGTTCCAAAAAACAGAAGAAGAAGGAGCACATCCAAATTATCAAAAACAAAACAAAATCAAAGGGAACAAATGTCGTTAGAGAAATTGGAACTCGTGCACACTGTTGATGGGAATGCAAAATGGTATAGCTGCTATGGGAAACAGTATGGACAGTCCTCAAAAATTTCAAAACAGAATTATCATATGATCCGGCAATCTCACTACTGTGTATTTATCCAAAGAATTTCAGTTACCATCTTGAATAAATATTAGCACTCCAGAGTTCATTGTAGCACTATTCACAATAGCCAAGATATGGAAACAACCTAAATGTCCACTGACAGATAAGCCAATAAAGAAAATGCTGCACATACATACAGTGAATACTATTCAACCTTAAAAAAGTAAATCTGAAATATGTGACAGCATGTATGAACCTTGAGAGCATTATTCTAAGTGAAATAAGCCATCACAGAAAAACAAATAATGCACAATTCTACTTACATGAGTATCAGAAACACTCAAATGCATAAAAACAAAAAGTGGAATGATAGTTTTCAGGGACTGGTGGGATGGGGGTAAACAGGGAATTATTAATCAATGGGCATAAAAGTTTCAGTCAAGTAAGAGAAATAAGCTCTAGAGATGTGGCTATATAACACTGTACTTAGAGTCAACAATAATATATACTTCAAAATTTATCAAGAGGGTTGATCTCATGTTGTGTTGTTACCACATACACACACACACAAAGTAAAACAGAGGCTATGCATACTCTGCAGCCCAGAAATCCCACATCTAAGTATGCTTCCTAGTGAATTCTCCATGTATATGAAGAGTCATATACAAGAATGCTTACTGCAGCATTATTTATAGTAGTAAAAACCTATAAACAACCTGAATGTCTGTGGAAGGCTGTGTGGCAATTCATATGAATAAACTAGAGCATTTGTATTAGTATGGGTAGATTCTAAAATTAATGTTAATGATTGGGGAGAATGGAATTGTAGCATGTATATTATCATAAGTGACCAGTCCAGGTTCGACGCATACATTTTCCTCTGTTCATTTCTTTGCATTTGTGTTTTTTTAATAAAATTCTTTTTTAGACATAAAAAAAAATAAAAAATAAAAATAAAATTAATCTTAATTTAAAGAATATTTTTGTAATGTTTTGTATAAAAAGGTTTTAAAAAAAAAAAAGTATGAAGGAAAAAAACATAAGCTTCCAGAGTTAGTGAAAACAAGTCGTCAACAAAAATTGAGAACCCGACTTCCAATTAGCAACACTACATGCTAAATGCAGTATTTACAAAATTCAGAGGCAAACTGTCTTTTAATATAGAATTCTAAAGACAAACTATCATTCAAATATAAAGGTAAAATAACACTACATTTTCAGATATGCCAAGACCACAAAATTTACCTTCTTAGGAAGTTACTTGAGAATGTCTTCCAAGAAAATATGTGACGTATCAGTCAGGATTGTTGGGTGCAAGTGACAGAAGCTGCCTCTAGTTAACTTAAGCAGAAGAGGGACTTATTGCCACTTCATTTTTGTAGCTCACAGAAGTCTGGACAATCGGGCAGGAAAAGCCACACTGTGGTGGATCCAAATGCTATGGGCACTGCAAGCCCCGCTGCTCTGACCCCTGGACATCATCCTATCATCACATCCCACTGAAGACAAACTCTAATCATCTGTCTGTTCTCATTTATTTGTGGTCAACTTTCAGTTCAGTTCAGTTCAGTCGCTCAGTCGTGTCCGACTCTTTGCGACCCCATGAACCACAGCACGCCAGGCCTCCCTGTCAATCACCAACTCCCGGAGTTCACTCAAACTCATGTCCATCGAGTCGGTGATGCCATCCAGCCATCTCATTCTCTGCCGTCCCCGTCTCCTCCTACCCCCAATCCCTCCTAGCATCAGACTCTTTTCCAGTGAGTCAACTCGTCGCATGAAGTGGCCAAAGTATTGCAGTTTCAGCTTTAGCATCAGTCCTTCCAATGAACACCCAGGATTGATCTCCTTTATAATGGACTGGTTGGATTTCCTTGCAGTCCAAGGGACTCTCATGTTCTTCAGTCCATGGCATATTATTTTCATCAGTTCATTCAAGGCCCCTCTTTTGCTTGATTTCATTGTTGTATTATTTTTCCCTGTCAGTTCCCACCCCTGCCCACCTTAGTGACTCTACTGTATGTCATGTATATACACTTCCAACTCATCTTCCATAGATCTACTTACATATATGCACATCCATGATATTACAGTGTTGTTTTACATTTACACAAATGGTAAATTTGTGCTATAAACCTCATGCTCTTTTTTATCTTTTCCATTCAACACTAGGTTTTAGAGACCTATGTGGCTACATGTAAATTCAACTATTTTCTTTTTATTTTATTTATTCCATCCTATGAATATATCACAGTTTGCTTATCCAGTCCCCTGGTGATGGTCACCTGGATTGCTTTCAATTCTTCAGTACCATAAACAATGCTGGTTTCCTCGATGGCTCCATGGTAAAGAGTCCCCCTGCAATGCAGGAGATGCAAGAGATGTAGTTTGATTCCCTGAGTTGGGAAGATCGCCTGGAGAAGGAAATGGCAACCCACTCCAGTATTTTTCCCTGGGAAATCCCATGGACAGAGGAGCCTGGCAGACTACAGTCCTTGGGTTGCAAGGAATTGGATGTGACTGAGCGACTAAGCAAGCAAGCAAAAGCAATGCGGCAACAAACCACCTCAACTATATTTCCCTAATGACCTGTGTTAAGTATTCTCTGGAATATATACCCAGGAGTGCAATTGCTGGGTTGTAGGGTATACATATAATCTACAGGAGGTACTGCCAAACTATTCTCTGGAACACCTGTACCATTTTACACTCCACCCACAATTTTCTTTTCCTCTCATCATCAGTGCTTTGATGATATCTGACTTTCTCCATGTTGCCATTCTTGTAGTGATTTCTCAATGTTATTTTAATTTTCATTTCTCTATTTGCAGAGTTGAAAATCTCTTAATGTATTCAAGTTTCCTCTTGTGTTAATTCAAGTTTTTACTCATTTCCTTTTCCCATTTTCCTCTTGGATTTACTATCTTCTTTTTCTAGTTATTAACCTTTTGTCAGTTTTACATATTGCAAACATATTCTCCTAATATGTCATCCACTTGTTAATCTTATATATTCCTGTCTCCTTTGTGTTGTTCACACTGGATTCAAAGCTATGAAGAGAGTATTCGGTCCTTGCCGCCTGGTGGGCAGGGAAAGGAAGTCTAACCAAACCACCTTTGGTTTCCACAGAGGAAGTGGGGACCTGCCTCTCATTGAGACTCACATGAAGAGGAATCCCTCCAAACAGGATGAAGATTTAAATACTAGGCAGCCAATAGAGTTCACTCCTTTGGTTATCCAACATATACCTTTAATCCCAGATTTATTCTAAAAATATGCTTTCACAATATAGTGCCTCATATAACCAAAAAATGCACATTCCTTCTCTAGAGGGAGACAGCAACAATATAAGTTATAGTGCTTTCATGTGTAAGCAATATAAAACCCAACTCAAACTGGCTTAAATAATAAATGCAATTTATTGGCTCACTTAACTGACAAGTCCATAGGCAGGGAAGACTTCAGGCCCGGTATGATCAGGAATATGAATCCATTTCTCTGTAATTCTCTTGGCTCTGCCTTCTCCATTTTTCAGCTCCATTCTCAGGTAAGCCTTCCACATGCTCAAAAGATGGCTAACAACAGCAATCAGACTACATACTTCTTTGTTCATGTCCAAGGGAAGACAGCTATGTCTTCCCTCAAAATCTGAACAAAAAGCTTCAGTGATTGGGTCATCTCTGAAACAATCATCACTGTGATAATGTGGGAGATTACTCAGATTGGTTTATATCATAAAGTTCTATACCTAGAGCTGGCAATGGGGTCAATTCCACTCAAATTGCACAGCTGTTAATACAATGGGGGAGGAGAGGAATGGATGGTGGAGAACAACTACAAAGGCCACTACAAAGGAGTAAACTAACAAAGAGGAAGATATAAGGTCCAGGAAAGATTGGGTCCAACCCAGAAGAGTAATGAAGGGACGTCCCAGGATGACAGTTGTGCCGCAGGCCTACAGAGCAACCAGTCCAAATTGGAGCAGGAAGACGGAGGGCTCCAGGAGGAAGGTATCTGGGGAAAAAGGGGATTCAAATGATTTTATACTTTCCTTAAGAATTTGGAACAACTTAAGAAGGAGATAAAGTCAGACAACGCAAGGAAAAAAGAAAGGCAATTAGAAAATCCAGGAAAAAACAAAAACTGTATAAGAAAAGAAATGTAATCCTAGGACACTGGAGCATTAGGAACAACATTTACATAATCATAACAACATAAACACTTTATTGACTTTAAACTTTTAGAATGACCTGTTAGCAAAGTATGGATGATTTAATTTTGCTTATAGAAAAGAATGTAAATATTATTAATCTTGTTAATATAAAAGTATAAATGAGAGAAGTTGAGAGATTGAAAGAGGGAGTATAAATCTATTATTTAAAGGTACAAAGGTAAGAAATAGAGGACATATAATTAATGACATGTCTATATATTGGAGGCATGGGAGGAGGGCAGTCGGTGGTATTAATAGCAGAAAATAACAGATAATGTCTAAAAGTGGTAAGTTGATAAATAGAAAAAAATTGTATATTATTTAAAGATATGAAGACTATTATCAGAAAAGTAAAAAATAAACAGTTATAAGTAGACTAGTAGATTTCTAGGACAAGATGGCAGACTTACCACATGTTTATCTCCATTCCCACCTGAAACCTTGCTAAAATAATAGTAAAGGAATAAAAAAAAGTATAAAAACACAATGATGAAGAAAATGTCCGTCAGGAGCAGGTCCATCAGCGAAAGAGATTCCAAATGTCTGGAAGATAGGAAGAAAATGGAGGATTGATGAAGCATGGTGGAGGATGCCACAGTCTGGAGTATGCATGGAGGTGATGCCACTGAGGAGGAGTTGATCTTTCTGTGCAGCAGCTTGGAGTGTCTTGGGTCTTAACAATGCCAGGTATGATATAGAGTACGAGTGAGATGTGGGTCTGAAAACGGAGATAAATTGGGAAGCTGTATATCGAACTGTTAACCCACCCCTCTGTACAATTCACAGCAGCCAGGTGTATACCCATTCGGCAAAACCAGACATTTCTCATCTAAGGAAACTGAACAAACTCAGAGAAAGATCTTTGTTTGCAGCATAGTAGTCAGCTATTTTCCAATCATTCTAAAGGCAAGCCACCAGTCACCTGGCCCTGTACCCCATACACAGAGCCTTGAATCCAATTTTATTGTTGTGTTCTTCAATATGAGCAAACCACTATACATTACGAGGGATCTGAGAAAAGATTACAAATCAAAAGAGACCAAAATAAGCAAATGGGGAAAAACAAATTCCAAAGGAAATAAATATTTCAAAGAACACAATGAAATATAAAAATAACTCTATTACTCCAAGAGAGATTCAAGATAATAGTATATCCATTAAACAAGTACAGGATGCTATAAGAAAAGATAACATGAATGGACATTTGGAAATTTTAAAATATGACTGGAAAATGAAGAGAAATGTAGGGCTTTCCTGGTGGTCCAGTGGTTAAGAATCTGCCTGCCAATGTAGGGGACACAGATTTCATCCCTAGTCCGGGAAGATTCCACATGCTGCATGGCAACCAAGCCTATGTGCCAAAATTGCCAAGCCTGTGCTCTAGAGCTGGTGAACCACAACTACTGAACCCATGTGCCTAGAGAAGCCTGTGCATCGCAACTAGAGAGTGGCCCCCATTTACAACTAGAGTAAGCCCACGCGGGACAACAAAGACCCAATGCAAAAAGGAAGAAAGGGAGAAAGAAGGAAGTAAGAAGAAGGGAAGAAAAGAAATACAAGAGAAGAGATGGAAAATAAAGTTAAATCTTCTTCCAGAAAGTAAACAAAAACAAAGGAAGAGAAGGAGAGGGAAGGAGGTAGGAGGTGTGGCAGCAGTAGAGAACAGATAAAAATACAAAAGATAAATTCAGAAGGTCTAACATTCCACTTTAATGAGTTCCAGGAGAGAACAACAACAAAAACAGAAAAGAGGAACATATCAAAGAATTTGATCAAAGAATATAAGAGAATTTCCCAGAATTAAAGAATTTCAAAATGAAGAGGCCTAACCAATGACCAATGCAATGAATGACAAATCCCCAAACTTAAACACATAATTAGGAAATTTTAAAATACCACAAATACAGTTTTCAAAAAATTACTATTTAAAGAGGGGAGTAAATGGAGTAGAAGTACTTTTCCCTATTCCTCTCCCCAAGTACAGCTAAAATCCTGGGACATTACATATAAACATAAGACTGAGAGGTGGAGAGAAGGCAAACCTGCTGAGGACCTCAGTAGCAGAGGAGCGACGTAGTGGTGATTTCTTTTGGTTTCCTTTTTACCTCACATATCCTAGACTTGGTGCTGGATAAGATGGTACTTAGATAATAACCATTCTACTCCAGCCAAACACCACAGGAAAAACTGTAGTCCCACCAGCAAAGGCCAAGTGGGGAACCTAGACTTCTACCGTTGCTGGCTATAAAGAGTAACTCTTCCCCTCCTCACTGGGGTAGTGTTTGGGAAGGCTGAGTGGGGAGCCAGAACTCCCACCCTCATCTAAGAGTAATGAGGAAACCCTCCCTCTGGGGTGTGAACAGACACTGTGGGGATCCTGGACTTTCAGGCCCATCTGATAGTAACAAGTCAGTGTCTCCTCTTTCACTGCTGCAACAGTGTCTGAGGAGGCAAGGTAAAACAAGATATTTAAATAATCCTCATATTTAACCCAATACCCCAAATCCCCAGGTTTCAACAGAAAATCACTCATCATACCAAGAACCAAGAAAATCTCAATTTGAATGAGAAAAGACACTCAACAGACCCAACATCATGATGACAGATATGTTAAAAATCATCTGACAAGGGTTTTTAAGGAGCCCCATCATAAAAATGCTATAATGGACAATAAGGAATATGCCTAAAACAAGTGAAAAAATACAAATTATCAGTAAAGAAACAGAAGATATAAAGAAGAATCAAATGGAAATTTTAGAACTCAAAAATATAATAACCCAAACAAAATGGATGGATGGCAAAAAAGGAGGGGACAGAGGAGAGAATCAGTTAAGTGGAATATAGAACAATAACTACCCATCTGGAAAAAGAGAAAATAGACTAGGAAAAAAGTGAACAGAGCCTCAGGAACCTGCAACACTATAAGAAAAAATCTAACATTCATGTCTTTGAGGTCTCAGAAAGACAGAAGAAATAAATGAGTTAATTTACATAAAAGCAATGAGACTTCAAAGTTCTGTGGGAAAACGGTGTTGAATCTCAAACTTTAGGGGGCATCCCTGGTGATCCAGTGGTTAAGACTGTGCTTTCACTGCAGGAGACATGAGTTCAATCCCTGGTCAGGGAACTAATATCCTGCAAAAGCCTCAATGTACAGCCACAAAACCACAAACGATCAATCAAACAAACAAAAAAAAGCCCAAAAGAAATGAAACTTTGTATCCAAGCATAAGAATGGAATACAGTATCCAGGAAGTCTATCTCCTCTACAACCTTTCTGAGAAGTTACTTGAGGATGTATACTATCAAAACAATGGAAAAAAACAGACACAACAAAACCCTGGGAACCACCAGTAAATAGTCATATAACCAAGGAAAGCTGTGAAGGAAAGTTCCAAAATGACAGTCATGCATCAGGCCTAGAGAACAACTAGTTCAGATTTGTGAAAGGGATGAAGGGTTCCAAGAAGGTCTTTTTTGTTTGGGGGGGCGGTAGACTTGATGTACTTAATATAATAGATTTTTGAAAAGAAAAAACGGAATATATGAAAAAGTAAAAGTGAAAGAGAAACAGAATTAGAAACTTCCAAAAAAATGAAAAACTGCTACAAGGAAAAAATTAAAAGTACATCGATTGGCTCTGCAATAAACAATATTTATAGTCATGTTAATAATAACTGTTTATTGCTTTTAAACTTTTAGGATCAAACTATAGACAACACACACAGAAAAAGCCTTAATCATGATTACAGAATAGAATTCAATATTACCAACTTTGATATATAAAAGACGGGATGATAGAAGTTGAGAGGTTGAACAGTGGGGAAGAAGGCAAATAGGAAAGTTATTCCCATCTAACAAAGTTCTGGTTCAGAAAAATGGTCTCTCGCTCATGGAACAAGGAATCACAGTGTTGCTTAAATTCAGAAAAGTTATCTAATAGAGAAACTAAATTGTATTAAAAAGAAGAAGGACAAGAGTTGAACTCGGTGTAAATTATGTAAATCCTCATCTGTCATAGCAGGACATAAAAGACACATCATACGGCATATTATTTAGAAGTAGGGATAACAATCAGAAGAAATAACTAAAAGTGGATGCTAATAACAAGATGGTTTGCGACCCCATGGACTATACTGCCCATGGAATTCTCCAAGCCAGAATACTGGAGTGGGTAGCCTATCCCTTCTCCAGGGTATCTTCCTGACCCAGGAATCGAATCAGGGTCTCCTGCATTGCAGGCAGTTCTTTACCAACTGTGCTATCATGCAGAGAAGCCCTTCAGAAAAGTTATTTAACAGAGAAACTAAATCATATTAGAAGCAGGAAGGACAAGAGTTGAACTTGGTGTAAATTCTCTAAATCCTCATCTGTCATAGCAGGACATAGACACATCATATGGAATATTATTTAGATATGGAAATAACAATCAGAAGAAATAACTAAAAGCAGATGCTAAGAAGAAGATGGTACAGTAGGTATGGGGGCATGTGTGTCAGTATTCTTTTTTGGTACTGGTTTATTGATTTGTTTTCTGAACAATGTGTATGCATTACTTCTATTTTTAAATGAACATGTATTTAAAATTCATTTTTACAAAACAGAAAAAGGGCATTCCTGCCCACCACTTACTCCCTCCCTACAAATCCCCTTGTTCCTGGCAGACCTAATGGCAAGAGAATATAAAAATCTTTGAAAAACCTTGCAGTCTCCCTCCCTACCTCTCCTTAAATGTAGCCTTACTGCAGTCAAACTGGAATATTCGTTAACCCAGACTTGCCATACTTGCTTGGAAAAAATATTACTCCTTATCTCCATTAGTTGGAATCTTCCCTATTGTTCAAGGCTTAGCTCAAATTCCACCTCCTCCGAAGTCTTCCTTAGTCCACTGGCAGAACTTCCTCCCTTCTCAGTAACTCCCAAGTATTCATTCATGCCTCTGACACATGCGTGTTCTTTATTCAAATATTATTTATGTCAATGTTTCATGCCCCCAACCATCCTTCATACCAGCTATTAGTCATCTTCCTAAAATACCAATCGGTCACTTCTCTGCTTCAAACCCTTCTTCGGTTTCCTATTGCCCATAGAATGAAAGCTGTTTGATTACCTGGCTTCCACTTCTTCCACTGCTCCCCCCAAAACCCATGTGCTTTCACACTATATATCTTTCTTAGGCAGTTCTTCTGTTGGCAATATTCTTTCCTCCGTTTCTACATGGTAAACAAATTCTTCCTTCAAGTGCCCCCTTCTCTATTAAGACTTTCCTGAAAACGCCCTCCATCCCACCCCACCCCAGGAAGAACCACCTAATGGTCATATTCTTTACTCTGCCTCATCTACACTTGTCAGTTCTTTTGTCACAGTTGATGCACTTATCTGCTTAATTATATGAGCCCCCAGGTAAACTGAATTCCTGGAGTATAGGGAATATATCTTATCTCCAGAATCAAGCACAGGGCTTGACATGCTGCAGGAGCTCAATATATGCTTGCTGCATGAATGGATGGCAAAGTGATGACCAAGTGAATACTGGAAAGAACAAATGAGCAAATGCTTATACTACTGCATGAATAAGTGAATGAATGAGCTATCCAGGAAGTAATGAATAAATGAATGACTAGATGAGAAAAAGAAGCCAGTGAGTAAGTGAATGAAAATTTCCTGTGCCAGTGAGGGTGTGAGAGAAGAATGAATTTCCACCTGTCTTGGTTCAAACCTACCTCTAAGATCTTCTGCCCTATTCTCCAGCCATCTAAAGTACACACCAGTGTTAACCTGTTTTAGATTATAAGGAACAGACATACTCAGCTTAGTGATGGAGATTTATTGAAGCATTCACAGGGAAATAAGGAAGACAAAAACAGCTACACAGGCAGCCTCACAGAACAGAAACTTGAAAATGGTTCATGATCCAAAGCAGCGCTAGAGCCTGGCTTATCTTGTCACCCCCTCAGCTTCAGGCATCTGTTGCTCCCTTTTGCTCCCTTCTCTAGCGCTTCTCAAAATGGTGACTCAACTTCTTTCTGGCAGTGTTTATACTCCTCCTCCTGCTACTGACTACCTTCTCTCTGCTCCACTCCACGCCAGCCCGTGGCTTTCGGGGCACAGCTTCTGGGCCTCCTGGCTCCTGGGGCTTCAGTTCCAATTGGTCGGGGGCTTCTCTGTGCTGTAACTTCTGCTTGCCTGGTCTATCCTGCTGCCTCTTTGATTCTCGCTGCCTCACTGCCACATGGTTGCAGCTACCTTGGCTCTTGCAGTCTCATTGCTTCTGCTGCCTCATGGATCTTGTCTGTTCAAGCCTTCCGCTGCTTCGTGGATCTCACAGATTCAGGGTTTTGTCTCACGGTTTCTGTTCCTCTACGCTACTGCTACATCGTGGCTCCTATTGCTTCATGGCTTCTGTGTCCTTTTGGCCCATTGTCTTGCTGCTTCATGGCTTCTGCTACCTATGGCCCCACATTCTCACATGCCTCATGGTTTTTGCAGCTTTCTCCTCGTTTTTGCTACTCAGTTTCTGACATCCCTCATCCACCACCACGTCTGCCTTGCTAAATTCTAATTGTTCACTTCTTCTGAATGCCTCACATTCAGCCTCCCTGAAAAAGGATCTGATTGTTTCATACATTTGCCATCTCATACAGGCCATGGCTAGGAGGTAGAGTTCTTACATCAGTCCACCTAATTAGGTCATCGTCCAGCTTAGAGACTGGCTGTCCATGAGTAAGATGCTATCCCAACTTTGTCATCTGTGGCCAGGATTGTGAGGTCACATGGTACAGAGCATGGCAACTCATGCTTAAGAAACCCCTTAAAAGGGACTGTGGGCATGGCAGGTCTGCTGAGGGTTTCCAAAAGGGAGCAGTGTAACTGACAAGCTTCTTGATCGCCTGTCCAGTACCAGTGACCTTCAAAGGCCAACCTTCTCCTTGGCCTTTTCTGCCTGTTCTGATCTGCAATGGGAGAAATCAAGGCTCTAGGGGCAATGTGGAAAGGGAACTTAGGTTCCAGTTCTGGCTCCTACATTTCCTAGTAGTGGGGCCTTAGGCAAGTTTCTTCCCCACTGAGAGCCTCAAGAGGGGACTGGATGAAGTCTGTAGGTTCCCTTACAGGTCTGGTGTTTGAGTATCTTTCCTTTAGGTTACTGTATAAGGGATGTAAGTCTTATCTGGGGAAGCCCTCAAAAAACATCTGAGGTAGGAAAGAGGGAGTCAGAGTTCCGCCTTGGAAGGGCACAGGAGGTGCTCAGCCAAGATTTATTGAACTCAATGAATGAATCAATAGCTGGGGAGGAGGGGGAGACCACATAGCACACAGAGAATGTTTACTTAACTTGAGGAATTTCAATTGCTGAGGAGGCTGGAAGGAGATTCTGATTCAGATGGATGATGAAGGAGAATGACTGGGATAGAGTAGGAATCTTGGCTATTAACAAGCATTCATTCTATCCTCCCAGTCACACTTCACATCCAATAATCAGTCACCAAGTCTGCTTCATCTCTTCCTTAAATGGCTCACACCTTATCATCTCCAATCCAGTCCCACTGCCCTTGCCCTTTAGTAGCCTAGTATTTTCAATAGTTCCCTAACTAATCTGTCTCCATTTTCTCCTTCACACACGCATTCATTCATTCAAAAACTATTTTTTGGAGGCCTGTTTGGGGTCAGACACTGTGCTTTTTGCTGGGGGTATACTAGTAGCAAGATAGCCCCACACCCACCCCTGTGGGGCTTATAGCTTATTTGGAGAGATAACAGGCAAATATAAAACAGTGTGAGAACTGAACTGGGAAACTAAGGGAGCATATAGCTGGAGCATCTAACCTAATCTGCTTCCACACTGGCTAGCCAGAAAGGGCTTTGTTTCTTACCTAGTCTCCTTTGCTGTCTCCAACCCACAGTTCCCAAACCTAGCTGCACCCTAGTTACATCCTCACATTTATAAGCTCTCCAGATCCTGAGGCCCCCACCCAGTTATGGAAACTGAATTTTTAGGTGGGGTTGGGGGTGTTGTCCAGGATGCACCATGTGTTTCAGGTATACAGCCAGTTAGGGAACCAAACTGTTCTATGAGGTAAATCTATTCTATAGCCAGGCTCTTAAAATCTGGTTCCTGACTACCTCTCCAGCTTTACTTCCTGCTACTTTTCCCCAGTACAGGAAACCTTATGGCACAGTATTTCTGAACTGGTGGGCTGTTTCTTGACCGCAGGTCTTGTGCATACTGTTCCCACTACCTGGAAATCCCTTCCAACTCCTCAACTGACTAATTCCTACCAGTCCTTCGAGACTCAGCTCAGGTTTCACCTCCTAGACTAGAGGATATCTTCCCTGAACCTCTACCTAAGCTAGATGCCCTTCCTATATCCATGCTCCTGTCATAGTGCTGATCACATTGGTTTATGAATTGCCTCCCCAACTAGACACTGAGCTCCTCAAGGACAGGATAAAGATTTGATTCATGTTTGTGTCCCCAGAGTAAGGCTACTAGGTTAGAACATAAGGGAGTCAACCTAGTGTCCTCCAACTAGCCCTAGGGATTTCACTCAGGTTGAGCTGGATCTTGGAAACACACCAGTGTCCGCTCTCTTCTGGGCACAGCCTGCACTGAGTGTGTGTTGCCTTGTGATGATAGGAGGCAGTGTGACACAAGAGAAAGCACTGGGCAAACAGAGGAGATCCTAGTTGAAGTCTAGGCTCTGCAATGGAGCCACTGGGATCTCAAGACAAGTCATCTCACCTCTCTGAGCCTCAGGATTTAAATCCTTTGTAGCACTGTGTTCCTGTGCCAGGGCCTTAGCCTGAGGCAATTCATGTAATGCTTCCTACCTCATGAGGTAGGGATTAGTTACCCAGATTATCATCCACACCTACTGAATTAGTTCTCCAGGCGTGAGACCAGAGCAAGGAGCTCCACATCCTTTGGACATGGGAGTGCAGCAAAGAACTGCTGCTTTTCATTATAAGCCCTTCTGTATTATTTTATTTTCTAACTGGTGTATATATTGCTTTTATTCTTAAAAAGGGAAAAGAGGGAGTTCACTGATGGCCTAGTGGTCAGGATTCCAGGCTTTCACTACCACAGCCCAGGTTCAATCCCTTGTTGGGGAACTGAGATCCTGCAAGCCACACAGTGTAGACAGAAAAAAAAAAAAGGAAAAGAAAAAGCTTCACAGGTGATTCTAGTGAACAGCCAAGGTTGATAACCACCCTCACAATGGAGAAAACACAAGACTGAATTGGAGGGCCTGGATTCAAACCTTCACTGCTACCTGGTAGCTGGGTTACTTCACCTTCCTGGGCCTCAGTCTCCTCATCTGTAGAGTAGGAAGAATAGCAATTACTACCGTTAAAAGTCTGTGATGACCTAGATGTCAGCCAAATTGCTTCAGATATATTTCATCTTCCTTACATGGCTGCAAGGTAGGTGTATATTATCTCCTTTCCTTCGTGAGGAAACCGAGGCTCAGGGAGGTGAACTAATGGGCTCAAGTTTCTGCAGCTAGGATTTCAATCAGGGTGACTCCCAAATTATGGCACACACACCACAAGTGGTATGTGATTTCTTTGGTTGAACACAGATAAATTTATTTTGTTTTGATAGTTGTCCCTTTTAATATGTATTAGAAAATACATACTTAGCACAACAAACCCATTGTTTCACGGTTATCACTACTTAGGATGAAACTAAAGTAGATAACAATATTATACCTAAGACAACCTCAAGAAAAATATTGGGTAAATAGTACAGGAGGGCAATTTGGAAGTATCTATTAAAAACAAAAGTATAAATAGCCTATGACTCTGCAATTCAATTTCTAGGAATCTACCCTAGGTAAGTTTTCACACACACACACACACACACACACAAATGCTCCTGCTTAGCATCCTATAAAAGCAAAAACAGAAAATAGTCTATCACATGAGAAATGGGTAAATAAAATGTGGTAGAGTCACATAATGGCAATCTACCTAACAATTACAAAGGATGAACTGCTTCTACATTTAGCAACATGCATAGATCTCAAAAATATAGCTAAGCAAAGAAAACTGCAGAATGAGTCAATATATCATCTGCATTAAACACAATATATTCAATGAATTCATATGTAAAAAGTTAAGATGGATGTACAACAGACATTACAGAAGTTAAGATGGGATGGGGGAATGGTAGTTGAATGACTACTATTATTTGCAACAATCTCATTTCTTAAAAAGAAAATTCACTCATTACTTGGGTAATTACAATTGACTAAACTTTTAAAAAACAAAAATGTAGTATACAGATCAGGACAAGGTGATGGTCTGATGGTATATGTGAAGAAGCAAAGACTCATCTCATGGCAGCACACTGAGCTGCCTCTGCAACTAACAATTATTTCCCAAAAGGAACATCACACACATTCAGCCAGGATGTGGCCCAGGCTACCTCTCCCCTACCTCCTCACAACCCAGGTTGAGATCTAGGCACTCAGTTATATGTGATTTAAGCTTTAGGGTTCCTTAGGCCCTCCACTTACCAGGTAAACCCCATCAATGCCCTGGAACTTCTCCAATAACCAGAGCATTCACCATCTCCCATATCTGGAGGCTCGTTCTGTCCTTAACAATTGGGATCAGAAGCCCTCAGGCGTTAGGCATGTGAAGACTTGTTTTCTGAGGTGTTGGCACCAACTGGGCTCTAAGCAAGGATAAGGCCCCCAGTGAGGAGTTTGACATCATTAAATCCTATGAGGTAGTTAAATACTGTTAGCCCCATTTTATAAATGAAACTGAGGCACAGAAAGGTCAAATGACTTGCCCAGCGTCAAACTAGAAAGTAATAAAAAATGGGACTAGAACTGTCCCCAGAGCCCAGGCTCTGCTCCTAGTACCCAGGCTCTGCTCCTTAGTACCCAACCAAATCCTACCAACTTAAGGTCCAGCTCAAAAGTGACCTCCGGAAAGCCTGGAGGTGATCGTCTTCTTTTCAAATTCAAAGCCCTTTTCAAATTCAAAGCACCTATACCTGATTCAGCTAACCACAGAAACTCATGAACTAGCATCTTCCTAGTAGGAGGGTAGAAATCATGTCTGACTCAGTTCTGTATTCCTAGCATAAAGTCTGACAAACAGGTGTTCAGTGTGTGTCTGATGAACACACAAAATGAATGAAAACATGAATGAGGGCGGTTTCACGTAACTGCCTGAATCCTATGAGGTCCAGAATACTTTTGCCCAGCTCTGGGATGCTGTCATACTAAGCTCTCTTGGAATCAAATTCAGCCTAGGCTCCTTCTAAAATGGGTCTCTAATATCTTTATTATTTTGCAAGCACACCCACATGCACACATGCGGACACATATACACACACATACATACCCACACACAAGCAAAATGCAAGGGGGCCCAAAGGACCCATGATTACAGATGATGTGAGGTGGTCTGGAAGGGAGGAAAGGGGGACAGACAGATGGCCCTGTTCAGCTCAGTTCAGCACCTCCTTCCAGAGCTCAGGATGCTCCCTGAAGCTCAGGAATTTTTGCTCCAGAACTAACATCACCTCTGTTCCTCTTCGTGCTTGATAGCAGGGCCTAAATCCCATGATTATACCAAACAGGGACAGGAAGTAGGGGAAGGTTGGGAATCAAATATCCAGAGATTGGAGAGGGGAGCTTAAGGATCCAGACTGGGTAGGAGGGCAGAACTACTGCTACTGCTCATTGGGGTTGGGGTTGGCATCTGGGTACTTGGTGAGGTCGAAGGTCAGGACTTTGCTGATCACACAGTCCCCTTGCTGAAGGAGGAGGGAGAAAAAGAAAAATAAAATTGTAAGGAGAGAATTAAGAGGGATCTAGTGCCCTAGGACTGGGGAGCTTCAAACCCTCCTCCCTACATACCTGCCCAAAGCCCAGGCTCTGGTTCTCTGGGTGTGAGAAGATTTTCTCAGTCCCACGTGCCTTCTCTACCTGCCTATTTCTGCACTTTTGTCCTTTTCTCTGTCTGGGTGCTTCTGCCTTGCCTTTCTACCTGTCCCCAAATCCAATGGCCCTGCCCAGCTGGGCTGGTAAGCCTCCAGGACAGGGCTCCAACAAGGCTGTTCATGAACTGAGTCCCTATGCTCCCCAACCCCCGGTGCCCCTCCACTGCAGCCTTCCCTTCCTGCCCTGGGGATTCAGGCAGGGAGTGGGGGCTGGCTCCTGAGCCAGGCCCGCCCTACCTCAGGGTAGACTCCAATGAGGCTCTCAGCCTTGGTGTAGAACTCCTCCTTGAGAGAAATGACGATGGCCTGGAAGTTGCAAGTTGACTGCTCCTTGATGTAATTTGCCACCTGTGGGAGGGGCCGCCAAGCATTTAGGAGGGCTGAAGCCCTAACACTCCCTGGCTTATACAGTCAGAGCCAAAGGCGGGTGGGGTAGGGTAGGGGGTGGAGGGTTGGGGGAAGAGAGGCTGAGAGGAGGCTACTGACTAGTACAGTGTGGACGACCCTTGGCCCAGCCTCCCGGGCACAGAGAACAGGCGGCAGGAACGGCTAGGGCACACTCAGGAGTTGTTCCCTGAAACCCAGCCCCGACTTGGGGGCCTGTTTCCCGGGCCCCACTTTCCTTGCACCCACCTTGCCAATGTTGGTGTTATCCAGGGCAGCATCGATCTCATCCAGGACGAAGAAAGGGGCTGGCTTGTAGCTGGGAGGGAACCGGTAGGTAAGCTGATACTGATGGGAGCAGAGGCAGGGCATGACAGCCCTAGGGCCCATCACACAAGCTGGCACCCCCTTCTGTTTCTTCAGAGACTAAAAACCCCAGGTCTGAATGTTGCCTGAGTCCCTAAAGGCCAGTACACCAACCAAACTCTCCTTTGCATCCATCTCTGTGCTCCAGGATCCCGCAGAACCAAAAGACATGGTCCTCTCTGGAGTGTCCAGGGTGGTTGAGGAGATAAAGCTGTCTTAGGCTCTGGTCATACTGACGAAGCTACCTGGAGGCAGACCCACACCTACCCACTCACACCATGTCTCCCTGTCTCTGTGCATGCTGTACCCTCTGTCTTGGAATGCCTACTGGTCTCCCTGGCTAACTTCTACTTATCCTTTGCATTTCCTGCTCAAGTGTCACCTGCCCTTGAAAGCCTTTCTTGGCCACCCACACCCTCCCAGATTGGGTTGGTGGCTCTCCTCTGTGCATCCAATAGCACACACGCTCACCCAGTTACAACATTTAGCTCACTGTCTGTTTATACATCTGGCTTTCACTGGACCATGAGCTCCTCGAGCACAGAAACCATGTCTCACTCATCTGTGTCCCTAATCCCCCAACAGGGTCTGGTGAAGAGCAGCCATTAAGAAATGCTCAGTGACTGACGCTGTACAATCAAGCAGTAAGTTGTAGGGGGGAGTCAGA
The DNA here is from genome assembly GCF_049115385.1 of Moschus berezovskii. Classification (NCBI taxonomy): domain Eukaryota; kingdom Metazoa; phylum Chordata; class Mammalia; order Artiodactyla; family Moschidae; genus Moschus; species Moschus berezovskii. Next base: position 50,846,253 of record NC_142488.1, on the reverse strand, counting down.
TTCAAGTACTATTGGCATTTAGGAAGGGGAGGTCAGGGTATGCCACAGTGGTTGAAGCAGGCTTCCTAGAGGAAGAGGAGGAGGAGAATGCAATGTGAAGAGGTGGTAGGTGATGGCCAAGCTAAATCTGTATGAAAAGGGCTTATGAGCCAGCAACCATGTGAGCAAAAGCTTGGAGGTGGGACTGAATACATGCAGGGGAGGGCATGCTGAATGGATGAGGGTGGATTGGGAAGATAAGTCCGGGAAACCAAGGACAGATATGCTGCAGCAGGTAGGGAAACAGATGCAATCCAGAGTCCACCAGATCATCTTCACCTCTGCAGATCTATGCATATCCTTGGACCCCAGAGCCTCTGGTGGCCTCAGCACAGTCTCCACCAACTGCCCTGCAGGGGGCACAGCCTTACCTGTGGATGGCAAAGAGCAGGGCCAGAGCTGCAACTGTTTTCTCCCCCCCTGACAAGTTGTCCATGGGTCGGAAGCGTTTGCCAGGAGCCACACAGTTGTAGTTTATGCCATCCAAGTAGGGCTCCTCAGGGTTCTCAGGGCCCAGGAACGCCTAGAGGGGAAGGAGATGGGTCAGGTCTAGATGGGGATGAGGACAGGAAGCCTAGAGGGAAGGTCAAATGAGGATGGGTAGGGGTCAGTTGGGCCAGAGGCTCCAGCCTACCTGAGCACTGCTGTTACGGGACAGGGCCTTGTAGATCTCATCAATGTTGGTGGCCACCGATTCAAAACAGGCATTGAAGCGGTCAAAGCGTTCCTTCTTGATCTGTTCAAATGCCTGCTTGGCCTTCTTGGCTCGCTTTCGGGCCGCCTCAAATTCTACCACAAGGGAAAGACAGGCGACCCCTCAGTACCCAGGCTCTGCCAAGGCTGAGATCCGTGCTCTGGCAAAAACAAGTGACAATACACAGAGCAGGGACATCCCACAGGGAGAGGAATGCCTGGGGAGGGGCCCAGGAAGACAAATTCCACAATCACCTGTGTCCAGTGGGCTGGTCACATGTTGTGTGACCTTAGGCAGGTCATTCATTCTCTAAACCTCAGCAGTTCTCTACTCTAAAGCAAATGTGATAATCCCTACTACTTAGGGCTCTTGGGAGTTTTGAGTAAGAAAGCATGTAAAAACAGGAGCTGTTGCTATGTACAATAGGCCCTGCCATACCTCCAAATTCCTGCCTTCATCTTAGGGCTGAGTAAAAGAAGAAACTCTTACCGTCTGAGGTCTCTTGGAACTTGTCTCGGACACTTTCCAGCTTTTCCATGGCCTTCATGTTGGGGGCAGCAATACGCTGGAGCACACTCTGCTGCTCATTCAGCTTCTGCTGCAGCGTGTTCATCTCTTGCTTGATCTCCTCCTCAGCCTGGGCATCCTGCAAAGCCCAGGCCCAGCAGCATTAAGGGCCAGGCCCCTACAGAGATACCTGATCCAGCAGGGGTCTGCTCCCATGCAGAAGGCAGGTTCTTTTTCCCAACCCTGCTCCTCTCATCAGATCCTGACCAAAGTAACCATTTCCCACTGTCCCTAGAAATTACAGGCTCACGTCACTTTTCTCATCTCTAGCCCTTCCCCTTCGGACTGCAAGGAGATCAAACCAGTCAATGCTAAAGAAAATCAACCGTGAACATTCACTGGAAAGACTGATGCTGAAGCTGAGGCTCCAATACTTTGGCCACCTGATGCGAAGAGCTGACTCATTGGAAAAAATCCTGATGCTGGGAAAAATAGAAGGCAGGAGGAGAAGGGGATGACAGGGGAAAAGATGGCTTCACCGACTCAATGGACATGAGTCTGAACAAGCTCCAAGAGATGGTGAAGGACAAGGAAGGCTGGCGTGCTGCAATCGATGGGGACACAAAGGAGTCGGACACAACTAAGCATCTGAACAGCAATAGTAAAGCCCTTCCCCCAGGCCCTGTCAGCCTCTCCATCTCTCAGCTGATGGTGCTCCTCTCTGGCTCTCAGCCAAGGTCATGAGCGAGCACCATCTCAGGGTGACCTACAGGCTCCCACACAGGCTGGTCTGGACTCCATTTACAGCTCTACAATGAATAAGACAACACATATTTTCTGTTCAGATCACTACACCTGAGCAAATTCCACTTGAACTTGGTTTTAAGTCTTATGGATATTGCAATGCATATCTGGGCTTGTGCCTTTCTGTCACTTTTAGTCAATAAATATTACTAAATGCCTTCCAACACCAGGCACTGCCCCTCATATCCCGTGAGCCTGGACTCCTGTACTCATAGAACTCATGGAGTAACAGAGGAATGTATATAAGTAAACAATCTCATAAGGTGAATACCCAAACAATGATAAACAGACGGTGATGCGTCAGCACACAAGTGCACTTACTCAGATACGGGCTAGGGAAGGCTTTCAGGAATATTTTGAAGCTCAGGCCTATAGGATGAATGGTGAGAATGGAGAGAAGGAATAGTCTTCTATGCAGATATCACATGCAAAATCAGGGTTTATCCATGGTTCATGCGAGGAAATCAAAGCAATTCAAAAGACTAACCAATTTTAATGAACTTCAAAAGCCAAACGGGAATTTCCTTGTGGTCCAGTGGTTAGGATTTGGTGTTTTCATTGCTAGAGCCTGGGTTCAATACCTGATCATGGAATTGAGATTCTGCAAACCAAGTGGTACAGGAAAAAAAAAAAAAGTGCCAAACAAAGGGCAATTCAACATGGTAACAGTAGCAACTGGTGTGTGTGTGTGTGCACGCACACGTGCACGTGCACTAGACAGAGGCAAGGCTGGAGGCACATGAAGAAGCCCAATGATAAAAGTGTCTTTTATGCTTTGTAAGAAATTTGGGCTTTATTGTAGGTGAGGTACCACTGAATGACTTCAAGCACAGGAAGGATATATATACAAACATACACATATATAAGTGAAGAGGAACTCAAAGGCCTCTTGATGAAAGTGAAAGAGGAGAGTGAAAAGTTTGGCTTGAAGCTCAACATTCAGAAAACGAAGATCATGGCATCTGGTCCCATCACTTCATGGGAAATAGATGGAGAAACAGTGTCAGACTTTATTTTTTTGGGCTCCAAAATCACTGCGGATGCTGATTGCAGCCAGGAAATTAAAAGACGCTTACTCCTTGGAAGGAAAGTTATGACCAACCTTGATAATATACTAAAAAGCAGAGACATTACTTTGCCAACCAAAGTCCATCTAGTCAAGGCTATGGTTTTTCCCGTGGTCATGTATGGATGTGAGAGTTGGACTGTAAAGAAAGCTGATCGCCGAAGAATTGATGCTTTTGAACTGTGGTGCTGGAGAAGACTCTTGAGAGTCCCTTGGACTGCAAGGAGATCCAACCAGTCCATTCTAAAGGAGATCAATCCTGGGTGTTCATTGGAAGGACTGATGCTAAAGCTGAAACTGCAATACTTTGGCCACCTCATGCGACGAGTTGACTCACTGGAAAAGAGTCTGATGCTAGGAGGGATTGGGGGTGGGAGGAGACGGGGACGACAGAGAATGAGATGGCTAGATGGCATCACCGACTCGATGGAGATGAGTTTGAGTGAACTCCGGGAGTTGGTGATGGACAGGGAGGCCTGGCGTGCTGTGGTTCATGGGGTTGCAAAGAGTCGGACACGACTGAGCGACTGAACTGAACTGAACTGACACACATATATATACTTTTTAAGAAAAGCCTTTTTGAACATCCCTCTCTCTATATATTGCTGTGGAGTGATTCATGGATTCAGGAGAAATAAAATATGAAAGGTACACAACAGAATGCTATCTTTTATCTAAGAGAGAGAATGTGAATATATTTGCATATAAGTATGTTTGTATTTTAAAAATACAACAAAATGATAATCCAAAAACTGAAATGGTCACACATAGAGGGAGGTGAAGTTAGACAAGAAACTAAACTTCTCTTCACATACTTTGTATTATATTTCTGATTTTAGAATCAAGTGAAGAATTTACATAATTATAAAATAAAATTAAGTTGAATCAAAATGTGAAAGCCACTGGGTTAAAAAAGAAATGTTAGGGGAACAAGATATTCACAAGATGCCAAAAAGTCACCCTAAAGATTCTTTATTACTTACAGTGGTAAAAGTATATGCTTAGTATTGAGAGATCTGGCAATAGATACCTTAACTGAGGCTCAAACTTAGCATCATGCATAGTAGGACACTGACATGTGCCTCCTGGAGTGATGCAATATATAAAGTACACAGTAGGGAATTTCTTGGCAGTCTCGTGATTAGGACTCAGCACTTTCACTGGCATGGCCCAGGTTCAATCCCTGGTCAGGGAACTAAGATTCCGCAAACCATTCAGCACAGCCAGGGGCAGGGATGGGGTTGGGGGATGGTATGCATTGAAATGTTCTTGCCAAAAAATTACTTAACCCAAACCTATCAAGCCTATAAAACAGTTCAAACTTCCAATTTATAGGAAATACAAGGTTAAGAGGAACAAATTAAGCAGTCATAAAAAAGAACTAACATATTCATAATGTACGCATAACATATCTTGTTCTTCAAGACAACATGCAAACTGTTCAAAAGATCAATGTCATGAAAAAGAGTAGGGAGACTGCTCTACATTAAAAGAAAATAACTAACTAAATAAAAGAAACTAAAGAGAATAATCAAAAGCAATGCATGGGGTTGATTGAATTATAGCTAAAAAAACTACTATAAAAGACACTAACAACTAGGGAAATTTTAATATGGGTGGAATATTAGATATAAAATTATTATAAATTTTCTTGGGTATAAAATTGAACTGTGGCTGTGGAGAAGAATCCCTTGTTGCAGCATGCTAAAGAATTTAGAGTTGAAGTCTACAACTTCCCTCAAAAGGTTTAGCAAAATCAAAAAGTGTGCAGTGCAGAGGAAGGGAGGGAATCAAGAGAGATGAGAGAGAAAGCAAACTGGGAAAATGTTTATTAATCAATCTAAAGTGAAAAGGCATATGGGTATTCAGTTGTACTATTCTTTCAATTTTCTGTAGGTTTGACAAGCTTCCAAATTAAACTTGGAAAAAATAAAACAGAATGCTAAAAAGCAAAATCCTTTAAAAACTGAAAACTAAACAAAAGAAATCTGACTATATACTGAGCTGGTTAAATGCTCAGAAGATCCTTTCAAATCACTTTTAAACACAGGAACACACAAGAAAGCAAAAAACAAAAACAGTGGAACACAACTGTCCATGCTCAGTAAGCCTTTAGCTTAAGAACATCAAGGAAATCTTAAACAGCACTCAGTAATTGAACTGTTACTAATAATATCTTTGTGTGATTTTCTATATATAGGATACGCTAAAGTAAGTATACTACTTGCTAGAAATCAAGATTTTTAGCAAGAATAATTGGAGACTCAAACATAAAATCAATATTAAACTGTAAAAACTACAATTTCAATTGGAAGTGTCAATATGAACTCATGATGGATTTTTTCTTCAAAATAAAAAGTGTATTTCATAGCCCAGTCTACTGAAAATTTCTAGACACTGAGCAACCTAGCAGACATGAATATTCCAGTGTCCAGATGGTAGTCGCTAAATAATAGCATTCCCCACAAAAAGTCATTGTGCTTATTTAACTTATATGCAGAGTACATCATGAGAAACGATGGACTAGATGAAGCACAAGCTGCAATCAAGACTGCCGGGAGAAATATCAATAACCTCAGATATGCTGATGACACCACCCTTATGGCAGAAAGTGAAGAAGAACTAAAGATCCTCTTGATAAAAGTGAAAGAGGAGAGTGAAGAAGTCAGCTTAAAGCTCAACATTCAGAAAACTAAGATCATGGCATCCAGTCCCATCACTTCATGGCAAATAAATGGAGAAATAGTGGAAACAGAGACTGACTTTATTTTTCTGGGCTCCAAAATCACTGCAGATGGTGACTGCAGCCATGAAATTAAAAGACGCTTGCTCCTTGGAAGGAAAGTTATGACTAACCTAGAAAGAAAGTGGAGTCGCTCAGTCATGTCCGACTCTTTGCAACCCCATGGACTGTAGCCCACTAGGCTCCTCCATCCATGGGATTTTCCAGGCAAGAGTACTGGAGTGGGCTGCCATTTCCTTCTCCAGGGGATCTTCCCGACCCAGTAATCGAACCCGGGTCTCCCACACTGTAGAGATGCTCTGGTACTGTCTGAGTCACCAGGGAAGTCCTAGACAGCATGTTAAAAAGCAGAGATATTACTTTGCCAACAAAGGCCCATCTAGTCAAGGCTATGGTTTTTCCAGTAGTCATGTATGGATGTGAGTTGGACTATAAAGAAAGCTGAGCGCCGAAGAATTGATGCTTTTGAACTATGGTGTTGGAGAAGACTCTTGAGAGTCCCTTGGACTGCAAGGAGATCCAACCAGTCCATCCTAAAGGAAATCAGTTCTGAATATTCATTTGAAGGACTGATGCTGAAGCTGAAACTCCAATACTTTGGCCACCTGTTGCGAAGAACTGACTCACTGGCAAAGACCCTGATGCTGGGAAGGCGGGAGGAGAAGGGGACGACAGAGGATGAGATGGTTGGATGGCATCACCGACTCAATGGACTTGAGTCTGAGTAAACGCTGGGAGTTGGCAATGGACAGGGAGGCCTGGCATGCTGCAGTCCATTGGGACGCAAAGAGTTGGAAACGACTGAGTGACTGAACTGAACTGAACTGACAAAAAGAAGTCAGGTTTTCAGAGAAATGGCTAATTCCATATCTGGGGTGGAAAATGTAAAGGATGAGCCTGGATGGACACACCAGATATCAAGGAAGATATCAAAGAGTACAAAAGTTGTGTCAAAATTATTCAGAAGCCAATTTGAAAGAGTCCCCACGGGCCAAAGATGCCAACAACTTCATGCAACAAGAAGAAGAATAATCATAAGAGTGCAACACGTTAAATGCTTATATCTAAAAGTTCATAACAACATGAAAACAACTTGGTGGCCATATCTTGAGAATGCCAAAGAACCAACTTATAAACTGATAAAAAGAAAGAATCCAGCACATATATCTGCCTTTCCTATACAAAATACCCCAGGGTAACCAAATAATTGATGAGAGAAAATCTCTTTAGAGTGTTCTAGCTAAAAAAGAAACGATAGAATAAGATGACCATTTTGCAACCCTCGACAGATTATATAATGGGTCTGGGCAATAATCATCATGGCTGCAAGCTACACAAAAAGAGCAAGATGTTATAAACCTCTTGATGGAAGTTAATGACCTCATTTGAAGCAGTCTTGACCAAATAAACCCCAAAACTTGAATCTAATCAAACCTCTAGATTTGAGCTGTCCAATATACTGGCCATAAGCCACACATCACTACTGAGCATGAAAAATGCAGCTAGTGTGACTGAGGAACTAAATTTTTTATTTTACTGAATGTTAGATAATTTAAATTTAAAAACTGATTAATTCAGTTACTACGAAACTTCTAAGTATATTTGGAACAACTTGGGTATGTGGTTCTCCATTTTCAATTGTAAATTTTAGGATATCTAAATACAGATCAAGTATTTTTGAAGAAAATTGAGCATCCAAATGGAGATATGCTAGAAGTATAAAACAGATAATGAATTTTGAAAACTCAGTACAGAGAGATAGTCAAATCTCTCATCAATAAATTTTATAATGTTTACCATTGAAATATTAATTCTTTTGGATATACTGGGTTAAACAAAATATAGTATTAAAATTAATTTCACTTTTTAAAAGTTACACATGTGAGTCATACTATATCTGTATTTAACAGCACTGATCAACATTTAACTACCCACCTATAGGAACTACAGGGTCTAGCAGACTCATTTTTTTGCTTTGTTCTGGGGCAATATTTAAAAAACCACAGGACATAATCAACAGTATAGAACGTAGAAAATCCTTCAGGAGAAATAAGCAAATTTCTTCAACAACAATAAATATTGTAGAGAAAAATAAAAATAGACAGGAGGAACTTTTGGATTAAATGAGACATCAACCAATCACTAAATCAATTATCTGTTTCTTCCATTTTATTTGACTCTTAATTCAAACAAGCAAAGAGTATGTGTGTGTGTATAACAATCCGGGAAATGTGAATACTGATCATAATATTAATAGTAAGGAATTACATAATAATATATAACTCCAATGTTAAGCTATTGGGTTTTTGGTATGATAATTCTAAATATTTTAAAGAATTTTCTCTTATAGAGATACATTCTGAAATATTTACAATACAAATGAAATGACATGGTATCCAGAATTTACTTTTAAACATCCTGGGGGTGGGGAGGGCGGAGAGGATGGCGTGTGTAGGGGCGCACATGAAACAAGTTTGGCCATGAGGTGATAACTGCTGATGGCCATGAGGCAGCACCGTACTATTTTACTTGTATATATGAAGCTTTCTGTAATAAAAATCTAAAAATAAGAACAGCAAAAATCAACGTGAAGTGGCTCCCAATGGCCAAGAATGGGATAATACGAGTATCAAAAAGAAAAATGACTCCAAATAGACTGGAAAATACCAAAATATATTTAAGCACTTAAGTTCATAAAAAATATAAATTAGAAACCTTACTGGTCACCTTTAAAGGTTATAAGGGCAACCAACTCTAAAAGCTGAGAAATAAAGGCAAATAATTAAGTATCTATTCTACCTTTTCTGTACTAACTGTATTTCAAAGGAACTAAACAGTTGATGTGAGAAAGTTCTTTTTAGAAATCCAATTAATAAACACAGGAGAAATGAAGAAAATTACCATTTTGCAGCCCTTAATAGATACAGGCAATGATCATTTGTTAATGACTGTTAAAACCTGCTGTGAAAGGCGGATAGGGAACTTGATAAAATTCTCTTATAAAATTGATGGGGCTAACAACACCTTAACCGAGTGATCATGATTGGTTTTCCTTTTTTAACTTTACATTATGTAAATCTTGAAACATTCACAAAAATGCAGATAATGAGAAAATGAACCCCCATGTACCTATTATCAGCTTTAATAATTATCAACTCATGGCCAATACGCTGCCATCTACACCCAATTCCTTTCTATATTCAATTATTTTCAAGCAAATCTCAGACATTTCATCCATAAATAATTTCAGTATGTATTTATAAAACAGGGATTCTGAATCTCAGCACTAATATTTTGGGCCAGATGATTTGCTGTTGTGGGTAGTGTCCCTTGTGTACTGTAGGATGTTTAGCAGCATCCCTGGTAGACACCAGTATCCACTAGATACTGGTAGTAACCTCTGCCCTAGTTGTGACAAGTGGGTGTGAAAAGAGTATCTCCAGACATTACTAAAATGTCCCCTGGGGAGGCAAAATCTACCCCACCCATTGAGAACCACTGTTGTAAAACTAAGAATGTTTTTACCACAATACCATTATCACCTAGAAATACTAACAGCAATTCCTGAACACCCATCATAAACTATCTGGACAGTGTTCAAATCATCCTGATCATGCTACGTAAAAAAATTTTTACAGGTTTTTCAAAGCAGGTTCCAAATAAGGTGCCCACATTACACTTGGTTGTATGTCTCTTAATTCTCATTTAATCTATAAATTCCCCTGCCTCTCTCTTCTTTGCAATGGATTCAAGGGAGGGCAACAAATTTTAACTGGTTGATTTGTCTCATAAGTCTATAAAAGTTCTTTCGTTTATTTCTTTCTTCCCACTTATTTATGGAAGACACCAGGCCTTTTGTCCTTTTGAGTTTCCCACAGTCTGGATTTTGCTGTTTCACACCATGGGACACAATCCCTGTGCTTTATTTAACATGTTCCTCTGGCATCAGTGTTTCATATAATTGGTGGACATAAAAGCTTAATATTTCATAGGTAATGTCGTGTATTCATCAAATCTTATCACTGCAAAGACAGAACTGATATTCAGTGTCTACTGATGTGATGCAAAAGGAAGTTTACAAGTACACAGCACCACCTATGATATATTCTTGCCAAAAATAAAAAATAAACCTGAATCCAATCAAATCATTGATTGGTAAATCAGTTTATAGGAAACACAGGGATGGAAGAACATGTTAAATAACACAGTGGGACACAATCAGTCAAATTCAGAGTACAAAAAATTGTACAAGACCAATGACCCACTTTGTTTTTTTGGGCTCCAAAATCACTGCAGATGGTGACTGCAGCCATTAAATTAAAAGACACTTACTCCCTGGAAGGAAAGTTATGACCAACCTAGCAGAGATATTACTTTGTCCACAAAGGTTTGTCTAATCAAGGATATGGTTTTTCCAGTGGTCATGTATGGATGTGAGAGTTGGACTATAAAGAAAGCTGAGCGCCGAATAATTGATGCTTTCAAACTGTGGTGTTGGAGAAGACTCTTGAGAGTCCCTTGGACTGCAAGGAGATCCAACCAGTCCATCCTAAAGGAGACCAGTCCTGGGTGTTCATTGGAAGGACTGATGTTGAAGCTGAAATTTCAATACTTTGGCCATTTGATGCAAAGAGCTGACTCATTTGAAAAGACCCTGATGCTGGGAAAGATTGAGGGCAGGAGGAGAAGGGGACGACAGAGGATGAGATGGTTGGATGGCATCACCGACTCAATGGACATGGGTTTGGATAGACTCCAGCAGTTAGTGATGGACAGGGAGGCCTGATGTGCTGCGGATCATGGGGTTGCAAAGAGTCGGACACGACTGAGTGACTGAACTGAACTGAATGACCCACTTATCATAAAGAGGAAGAAAAAAATAAAAAGGGGTAAGAAAATGTTATAGACCATAAGAGACCAATTTTAACACATGGACCTCACTTGAATCCTGATTTAAAAATACAAATATTATTTAAAAGGATATTTATGGGACATTCACAGAAATTTAAACATTTATTGACTATTAGGTGACATTGCAGAGTCAGTGCTAATTTTTTGGTATGATATTGTGGCTACATTTTTTAAAAAAGAATCCTGCCAGAGATATACTGAGGTAATTATGAGTGAAATACCTAGAATTTGAATTTAAATGTGACAATTAGGAGAGGGAAGGGTATAAAAAACAGGATTGACCACATGCTGCTAATTACTGAAGATGAATGATTGGTACCTGGGGTTCATTATATCATTGTCTCTACTTCCTTATCTGTTTGAAAGTTTCCATAACAAAAAGTTTTTTAAAAAATATCAAGATCCCCTGGCTATAATGATAGCTTGGAAAGCATCAGAAACTATTCAGGGGGCTCCTGTAGTAGTCCATGTGACAGGTGAAAGCAGCCTGCACTAGATTACAGTACAAACAGAGAAAAGTAGAATTCAGTAGACATTTAAAAGGTCGAATTGACATGGTTTGCTAATTCATTAAATATGCAAAGTGAGAGAGAGAGAGTCAAGGACACTGAAGAGGGAGAGGAGATATGAAGAATGAGAACCCCACATAAGGAAAGGATGCCTGGGACAGAGCCCTGATGAACCCCCAAAGTTTATCTGTTCACTGTACAGGAGCTTGTTCTCCATGTATCTAGGCTGAGATGCGTACACAGGTGGAAGGGGCAGACTGGTAACAGCAGGGATGGGGGCAGCTGGGAGTGGGGGGTAGAGTATGTGCCTGTGTCTGTGTGTGCATATGAAGGGAGAACCTAGATCACAACTCCACCTGCTTGCCAGCTCGTCCTTCTTTCCAGACATGGTCTGTCTCCACAGGGCCCCTGGAAGGGCTGACCCTCTCTCTGGACAGCTGGGAGGATGTCCCCACCCTCCAAGGCTGAAGCTCACCTTTAGATCCTCACACAGGTCGCCGTAGTCAATCTCGATGAGAGCCTCTCGTGCATAAATATTCGAAGTCCGTTGGGAGCCACTCACTGAATCCTCCCCTTGGGAGCTACCCTGCAATAGTGAGAGGGAGAGTCAAATGCAGTTGACTGGCCATAAGAGTACTCCTCTAGAGGAGGCTGGAGAGGGGGGCTTCTTGCCAGCCTTTGATGCCTTTGAGAAGCACCTGGACAGAAAGCACTTGTGGTAGAAGGAAGAGCAGCTTTGATGGCAGAAAGACCTGAGTTCAAGATTGGGCTCTACCACTGTCTAACGGTGAGACCCTGGGCAAGACATGCTGTTGCTTAAACCCTCATCTGTAACATAGGACCATGCCTGCCTGGCAAGGCTGTGCTTAGGATTAGAAGTCGTTATATCATGTGCTACCATGATGCCTGGCACACTGCCAGTGTTCAGAAGATTTTGCTGAATTAAATAGAAATGCTATTTGGGAAGAAAGGAGGGAGAAAGACATGTGGGAGAGATACATGTTCAGGTCAAAGACAAGATATCTGCAGACCTCCTCTCAGTTAACAGTCCCATCCCCTTGCTATCAAGCCTCACTTCCAGTGGATAAAATGCCTTGGCTGTTCTATGGCTTGTGTCTTTCCCTTTCCGATAACTATGCTTCATCACCTTTGCGTTGCTGCTGTCCCTTACCTAACCCTCTCCTGACCAACCTCTCTCACTGCTAAGTTACCATCCCTCAGGGCCCTCAACTTCCATCTTCTTTTGCTCTTGGGATGCGATGGTTAGATCTCATTGTTAGCATCACCAACTCAATAGACATGAATCTGAGCAAACTCTGGGAGACAGTGAAGGACAGCGAAGCCTGGCATGCTGCAGTCCATGGGGTCGCAAAGAGTTGGACATGACTGAGTGACTGAACAACAACCAATATCCATAATCTGCTGGAACTACCTTAGCTCAGGTCCCCTGAGGTTAACGAATGATTTCCTCTTCTACTGGCTTACCTCCCTGTCCACCTACCGACAAACACCCTACCCCCAAAACTGCCCTCTCATATCAAGGCTATTACCTTTCACCTCACCTGTCTTCACAGCCTCACCCTGCCTCATCTCCTCTGCATCCCTCCTTTTGTCACTCACCACCCTCACCCACCATCCTTCTCTCTCTCACCTGCCCTCCCCTGGCCACCTTCATCCCCCATCCCTGGTTATGTTGTTCACAGCCCACACCCACCACCAGCCATGATACTCACCTCTTCCTGACTAATATCATCCATGGTGCCCTTAGACAGTGGCAACTTGATGTCCTGCATCTTGCAGGCCTGTAGCAGGTTGTGGCGGTCACTGCGCTTCTGCTCAAGCTTGGTCTCAATGGCTGTCACTTCCTTCTGTAAATGGGTCATTTCCCTAAGAGGATTCAGAGAGATAGGTGAGATCCAAATCCAGCAAGCTGCCCATACTATGTACTTCCCCCAAGCCCAGCCCTGAACCCACTCACTTGTTGGCGCCCCCCAGTTTCTTACGAATCTCCTCCATCTCATGGTTCTTGTCATTCACCTCTGACTTCTTGGCCAGGTGCTGGTTCTTCAGGTCTTGTAGCTGGGCCATGGTCTCATCTATGATCTTCATATGTCTTTGCTCCTCCTGGGCCCAGCAGGGGGAACAGGACAAGAAGTGAAGGCTTTCCCTCCGCTCTCACTGGAATGGAATAGAATCGAATCTTCTCCCTCTGTGCCCACCCTTTCTACCAGGTAGTTTGTTGGAATCTATCTTCAATGAGCTCTTCAAACCCCCATCACTCCTCTGGCTTCTTTTACCTTTTTCCAAATTATTTTGTTGACCTCCCCCCAACCCCAATATACAAACTGCCTGCTGTAGAAATGTTCAAAGTATAAAAAAGTATTAAATATGAGGAAAAAAATAAATTACTTGAAATCCCACCAGGCAGAGGTAATCAATTAACATTTAGCCTATCACCTCCCAATATTACTTATGGACAAGTCTATATAGTTGAGACTAAATTATAAGTCTATATTCTGACTTAATGTTACTTAAGCATCTTTTTCACATCAACATTACTGTCACGAGCAACAACATCAATGTTTTTAAAAAGCATAATACTGTATGTTTTCCATGAGTACAAATATAAGAGGACTTCCCTTGTGGCTCAGCTGGTAAAAACTCTGCCTGCATTGCAGGAGACCTGGGTTCAATCCCTGGGTTGGGAAGGTCGCTGGAGAAGGGAAAGGTGACCACTCCAGTATTCTGGCCTGGAGAATTCCATGGACTGTATAGTCCATGGGGGTCTCAAAGAGTCGAACATGACTGAGCGACTTTCACTTTCACACATATAAGAATGTAATTAATGCCTATAAAGTCTGGAAGAATACACTCTATATGGGACTGGCCCTAGGAAGAGTAAAAGGACTGGGACTGAGAGTGGTCAGTCAATGGGGATTATAATCTTACTTATTATGTTCTGAATTTTTTTTTTTTTAAGGAGAACGTTTTCATTTTGATCTGAAAGTCACAGAAGGGGATATATCTGCAATACATAAGAAGTAATACGCATACAGAGAGTGCAAATGCTAATATGCAAATAATGATTGATGAATCTTGGTGACAAGTAGATGGGAGTTCTTAGTACTATTTTTGCAACTTTCTGCTAAATTTAAAATGATTTCAAAATAAAAAGTCAAAAAGAAATAGATGATTCTGGATCATCTACATGTCTACCTACTCCTGCCCCAGGATTTTACTACCCAATCTCTATTTGCATTGAAGACTGCAGTGACACCAAAGAAGACTACTTCAATCATCAGGGTTTAACGGAGGGAAAAAAAAACACAACAAACAAAACCATAAATCAACAACAAACAAAGGCAGACATAAAAGTCAAATGATGTACTTAAGCCAAGTGAGAATCAAATCACCTCAGGTAGGGATGTTGCAAGGAACTAAAGTTTCACAGCAATTTAGGGAATTCCCTGGTGGTCCAATGGTTGACTCTACACTACCAGCGCAGGGGACCTGGGTTCGATTCCTGGCCAGGGAACTAGATCCCAAGTGCCACAACTAAAGATCCTGCACACCCTAACGAAGACCTGCAGCCAAAGAAATTAAAAAAAAAATGTTCCACAGGAATTTAGAGAGAAGGCGTGTGGGTAAATGAGTCATCAAATAACCGGTGAAACAGGCATGCTTGACTCAAAGAAACTGAGCCATGGCAGTCAGCATAGGCACACTGTGAAAAGGAACTCAGTTTCAGCAAAACACCATCACCTGTTGCACTGAGTTAATGTGGTTAATTATAAAAATAATTTGGAAGTTTGTGCTGGCTTTTTGGTTAAGTGGTATGTTTGTACATATTTAACATTAAGGATATTTTAAGCCAACATAAATCTTTAAAAGAGGTCAGTATATTACTCAAATTTGAAACTATTAAACTACACAAACACTTACATGAATGTAGCATAATTTGCTTCAACCCTAATTCCCAGGAGACAAGGGACAGTTTCCTATATGGAACTATAAATATTTGTCACTAATTATCAACCTGTGTGCACAAAGCTATGCCAGTACTTTGGATCTCCTCAGGTATTAGTGAGTTAAGAGAAATGTATTCTGAAGACTCTCAATGGATGCTGCCATATGGCCTAAGAACGATGGTCTTGTGCAACAAGCTAATATCCTTTTTTAAAAAAAAAAATCTTGGGTGATGTAATAAGAAATTACATGCAATTACTGTTTTAATTTGCATTCCTTTGAGTTCTGCTGCTGCTAAATTGCTTCAGTCGTGTCCAACTCTGTGCGACACCATAGATGGCAGCCCACCAGGCTCTGCCGTCCCTGGGATTCTCCAGGCAAGAACACTGGAGTGTGTTGCCATTGCCTTCTCCCCTGTGAGTGCTGCTGCTGCTAAGTCACGTCAGTGGTGTCCGACTCTGTGCGACCCCATAGACGGCAGCCTACCAGGCTCCCCTGTCCCTGGGATTCTCCAAGCAAGAACACTGGAGTGGGCTGCCAGTGCCTTCTCCAATGCATGAAAGTGAAAAGTGAAAGTGAAGTCGCTCAGTCATATCCGACTCTTTGCGACCCCATGGACTGCAGCCTACCAGGCTCCTCCGTCCATGGGAGTTTCCAGGCAAGAGTACTGGAGTGTGTCGCCAGCTACTAAGGCTCAATTATGGATATGTGTTTATGGGTTATCTGAATCTCTCCTTGAACTATTGATGCCACTCATTTTTCTCCCTATTTAGGTCTTGGTATTTTTCTTATTTAGAGGAGGGCTTTATAAATTATGGCTATTAGCTCTTCTAATATTTTCTCCTAGTTTTTAGTTTTTCATGTTCTCCTTTCTTACCTTCTTGAGCTTTTCTATCTCATTTTCATCTTTTTTCACTGTCTGCTCCCACATGTGTACTTTATCCTGGTCTTCCTTTAGTTGGTTCTTTTCAAAATCCAACTGGATACCCAAGCGAGTCTTCTGATTCTCAAACTCCAATCTGTGGGGAGAAAGGAGAACTAGGCCTAGGGCACAAGGACTCAGTTACTGCTGAATATAGGTCACCACTGAGCTCATCCACACAGATCCATATAAAACTGTCTCCTCAAGTTACAGAACTAAGTTCCCTGGCCTAGGTATGGCACAAGGCAGAGGAGACTGGGCCAAACTCCATTAATTTTCCTTTAAACACTGGAGCCCTCCCCTGACAAGCTCCTAGAAGCAGATATGAAAAGGTCCACTTGAATCCACTAGCTATGTTAATTCCTATTTATTAAGCTTCTGTGTAATTTACATACATTACCTCTAATCCTCTAATGAATAGTTCTACAAGTAGGCATTATTATCCTAATTTTACAAAAAAAGGAAACTTGCGCCAAGAGGTAAAAGACTTTGCCCAAGGCCATACAGCTAGCAAATGTGAGATCAGATCCCAGTCTAAACACCAAAACTTGGAATTCTTCTCCTATGGCATCCTTACAATATAATGTGGTAGGATAAGAGGATTGGTATCCCAACTATGCCATTTACTGGTAGTGAATCTCAGACAAGTTAATTATATCTCTTTACCTGTTTTCTCAACCGAAAAATGGAAATAACAATAGTACTTACCTCAGTTATTGGGAATTAATACGTATAATGTTTTTAGAACCTTGCCTGGTACACAGTAAGTACTCGATAAATTTTAGTTATCATCGCCATCTCCAGGTTGACTGACTGTTCATGGGCTTTGACTCTTTCCAACTGTCCCCAAACCCCTGCACATACCTCTGCCCCAAGGTTCCAGAACTTCTACGGGGGCAGAGATTAGATAGTTTAAAAAAAAAAAAAGGAGAAAACAGATCCCTGGTAGTTCTCTCCTCCCTAACTCTTTAGAAACTAAAAAAGTAAGCAACTAGAATACACAGATATTAGCAGGACAGGCAGGGATAACTTCCAACTGCCCCTCCACCCCTCAAAATGGTGTGACAGATGTTGCCAGATGTCATGCTAGCAGCTTAAACCTATTAGTCACTATAATCCAAATAGAATGTAATTAACTACAATTTTGAGCTATGCAATTTTAAGTTCAATCTCTTAAGAATGACTCATAAAGCCTTCTGTGATCTGGCCCCTGCTGACCTCTCCAACACCCCCATCTTCCTCCTGACCCCATATTTCTGCTCCAGACATTCAATACTTAGTTTACAGAACAAGGCATGCTCTCTCACACCTCTGAGCATGCTGTTCTCACTGCTTGAACTCCCTTCTGTGTACTGCCTGGCTGGCTAAATCACTCTACAGGTCTCCAGTTCATTACTCTTTGTTCTGTAAAACCTTTCCTAAGGATTGTGAACAGGTTCTTCATTTCTATTATACTTTGTTGGGTTCCTCCCTTTTGGGTGCAATTGAGTTAATCACACCCCAGAGTTCATATAACTTTTATGATCACTGTCTGTGATCTTTCCCTTGTCTCCTTGGGTTCAATCACATTTCTACTCCTATTATGTTCCCTACAATGAGCAAATACACCAAAGTGATGTACATTATATACAGATAGGTAGATACATACATATGTATATAACCTTAAAATGCGTATACTTGTAAAATGTCGCTTTTAAATGTACACAAATGTACAGTTAGAAATTTATCCTTGTTACTGCCTGTAAATCTACTTCCTGTCTGAACTGAGTATTCCATAGTCTGTACAGTCATCACATTTAACTTGTATTTCCCTGCAGCGACAGCTGTCTACATTGCTATCAACGTCCCACTATCACAAAGTATGCCGAGATGAACAACTCTGAATCTGTCTCTCTGAGACCCAGTGGCTAAAACTCTCTTTGGGATACAGACCCAAGGAGTGGCTTTGCTAAGTCAAAGGGTTCATGTAGACTTATTTTCACCAAATTCTAAGTTGTTTTAATTTGCATTTATCTGATTAGGAATGAGACTGAACATCAACTCACTGTTATTAGCCATTCGAGCTTCTCTTTCCATGAAATGCAATATATGACTACATCCTGTCCATTCTTCTACTGAGTCTCTAGGTTTTTTTTTTTCTTGTTGATCTACAGTTCCTTGAACATTTTCCTGTGTACTTTCTATCTACCTAAAGTACAGCATCATTCTGAAATTGCTAATCTATTTGTTTGTCTCCTCCACTACCCCAAAACTCCCTCAGGACAGGGACAGTCTCTGATTCAATTCTATATCCCTTGAGCCTGGCTTGGGGCTAGGAGACCAGTGAACTGTTACAATATGGGTGATGGGCTGACTGAAGCCCAGGATTCAAGGGGTGACCTCCTTCAGAGAGACTTTCATGTTCATTTATCTTATCCTTATCTCCCCACTGTTTCCAATACCTAGCACAGGACAACTTGGCACAAGGTTGGTTGAACAAATGAATAATTAAAGTGGGAAAGAGAAGAGAAACTTGCTTTGTTCTTACTATTCATCCAACCTAGAACTTTGGCCCTCTTCTCACTCATCACCTATTAGGATAATGACAATAATAAAAGCTAGTATCTATTGGGAGTTCCCTGGGTGGTTCTAGTGGTTAGGCTAATAGGTTCTAGTGGCCTATCATCTACTGCTCTTAGTAGGTACTAAGTATTATGCTAAACACTTTATAAGGATTAAGACCAACCTCTGATCCACCTGACAATCTATGAGATAGGTATCATTATTACCCCATCTGACACATAAGGAAACTGGGGCTTAGAGAGGTCATTACCCAAGATAAATGAACCTTGGAGCTGGGATTTTAATCCAGGTAAACCATATTTAAAGCTGGCACTCTTAATCCCTACACTGTGACACATGCTTCCCTGATGTCCCTATTCTTTAAAGGTGACTATAATAAATGTCCATCATTCTAAAAGCTGCTCCTTACCTTATGATGGCATTTGACTCCCCAAATGTCAGGCTAGGGGCTCAAGGATACCTCAATCTCCCCCTTCCACCCAGACTTCCACCTACCGCTTCTTGGCGATTTCATTCTGCCGCTTCACCTTCTCTTCCTCAAACTCCCGGATATTGCGCACACCAATCTCCCGACAAAACTCTTCAAATACCTCATCCTCTACCTAAGGAGAGAAGCAAGGGAGAGAAAAGGCCCTTTGGGTTAGAGTACTGCTTCCAATTCTAGTCCTGCACGTGCTGGGCAGGTATATCCTCTACCAACCTGGTTCATCTTTTCCTTTAAGTCTTTCATTTCCCTCTCTCGGCTCTGGATGATCCTCTTGATATCATTGATTCGAGGCCCAAAGTTGGCTAGCTCACTCTCCAGCTTGGACTTTTCCTGTAAGAAACAGAATTGAGAGGACAAAAGAGACCAGGATCCTTAGAGAAAGAGAGCCACCCTGTGTGTACCAGTCCCATGGACAAAAAGGGCTAACTCTCCACACAC
This sequence comes from Moschus berezovskii, assembly GCF_049115385.1. Classification (NCBI taxonomy): domain Eukaryota; kingdom Metazoa; phylum Chordata; class Mammalia; order Artiodactyla; family Moschidae; genus Moschus; species Moschus berezovskii. The sequence continues at coordinate 50,826,605 of NC_142488.1, read as the reverse complement.
TGAGAACTTGACTTAGCACTGCTCTACTCAAGGCTGAATCATCTCTCACTTGAACCATCATATGGCTTCCTTCCCTGGCCTCCAGTCTGTCAGCTTCAATCCAAAAGGCCGGGCACACAATAAACATTGTTATTTACAGGTCTACACTTCCTTCATCTATAACCCCTGGGGCCAGGTGTGTCTTGGAATTTAGACTTTTTGATTTTTGAAAAATGACATCTATACTACATATTATATAACACCTCCAGAGTGGTCTGGGGAAGCACCCGTAATCAAACACATTAACATAGTTAGAAAAGTACCTCCACTCACAGGGACTGAAATATCTGTAGCTCACTTTCAAAACTCAGAAGAAACTCAAATATTTGTTGAATGAATTATTTAGGTTAATAGCACCTAACATTTACTGAACATTCACTTGGTACAAGCAATCAGTCCAAATACTTCACATGTATTAACTCATTCAATCTGTGCAAGGACCCTATAATTCTACAGATTATTTACAGATTAAGATGAAAAAATGGACACTGAGAGGTTTGTTTTTGTTTGGTGTTTGTTTCGTTCTGTTCTTTGAGTATCTGTAATACACGCATTTGAAAAAGACGTTTCTGGAATATATTTTTCAAAAAACTCTTACAAACCAATATAAAAATGATCAAAAGATTTTAACATTGAGAGGTTTAGTAACTTGCCTAATATCATAGAGCCAAGTCCTAACCCCTTGACTGTCTAACTCTATGACATCTATTCCTGGTTTCCAGGAACAGACTGGGAGGAGAAAGGGAAGAGGGACAACTTCCCCACCCCTAGAAAAGCCTAGACCAGGAATATGAGGATGGCCATTGGTGAACAGGGCTGAAGGTCAGGCCCCACCTGCAGATTAAGGGCCAGATGCCGTGTCTTGGTCTGTTCTAGGTCACTCTGTGAGTACTTGAGCCGCATCTGCAGTCCATGGGCCTGAGACTGCACCTGACGTAGTTCTGCCTCTTTTCGCTTTGCCTTCATCTGCTCCTGAAGTGGACAAGAGGGAAAGGATAGGTGATAAAAAGGTGGCCGGCTGGCCTGGGCGTAGGACCCCCATTCCTAGGGACAGCCCTGTCTGTGGCTTACCTTCAGCTCTTCTGTCAACCGCTCCTTCTTCTCTTTCAACTTGTCTACTGCTTTCTCATCCCAGCGTCGGGCCTTGGCCTTCAGGTCACTGGCCCCACCAGAGATCACCCCTGACTTCTGGAACAGGGTCCCATCCAGTGCCACTGTCTAAATACAGCAGGGAAAAGAGAGGAGGGGGGAGAAGCTGAACATAGGAATCACCAATACTAAGCCTATCCAGTTACAATGTGGCAAGGGAATCCATACCTTGTGGCGCTGGTGGCCTCCAAAGGCAATGCGGCGGGCATCCTCCACATTGTCACAGACAAGGGCATTGCCACAAGCATACTGCAGGGCCTTTTTGATGTGAGGTGGCTCATAGCGAATCACATCAATCACCAGCTTTGCCCCCTTCAGCTCCCGGAGTTTCTCATCTGTAGGTTTTACCTGTGAGAAAAAGCTTAGTTAAGTGGCTGAACATGGAGGGCTAGGAGGAGCAACCCTCTCACAATGCCCTGACCCCATCACCACCAGCCTCACCTCCAGGTAATCAAGAGGCAAGAAAGTCTCAGGCTCCCCACGCTGCTCCTTGATATACTGAATGCAGTCCCGGCCTGTCTTCTCTGAGTCCACAATAATGGCATCCATGTTCTTGCCCAAAACCTTGGTTACTGCAATCTGATACTTCTTTTGTGTGGGCTGACAGAGGTCAATGAGGCGGCCATACTAAGCAAAGTCAGAAGAGTGAATGAAACATGAAGCTTTTGAGGGCTGGCTCAGGAACCCTAATTCCCAGTTTAGAAGGGGGATGGCAGGTCAGAATCTCTATCAGGAGCACAGCCCCCAAACTATGGAAAAAAGGCCTACTCTGGCCCCAAAGCAACAACTTCAGGCAGTCATGTCTGAATCCAGAATCATCTTTCTAAACCTCACTTTTACCATTTCACAGACCACTGCCACCGCAAGCATTATGCAACTTAATTGGGTTCCACAAATAAAGAGCACAATAAATGCAACGCGCTTGAATCATCCCACATTACATTTATTGTGCACTTTATTTCTATTATTATTACATCAGCTCCACCTCAGATCATCAGGCATTAGATCCTGGAGGTTGGGGACCCTTGATCTATGGAAATGATCAAGAAATATTTGTAGAACCCAATTAAGTTGAACCCAGGAATGGAATTAGACCAATAGAGGGATAATATTCAGGGAATCTGGGAACTCAGGATTTCATGCAAGAGGCCAAGAGATCTGATAAAACCTAGTAAATGAGCCAACTGTTATACGCCTAAGGAGCTCACACTGAAGCCTGCACAGAGCTATTGATACATCCTGGGAACTAATTCCTGCCCTGTAGCCCCTTCCCTTTCTCCACCTCCCATAAAGGAGTGGACACAAGCAAGACAAAACTTTCAGAAAGATACAACTGGTGCGACGAAAAGAACACAAGAGTCAGAACAAGTTGGGTTTGAATTGCAGTTCTTATACATATAAGCTATGCTGTTTTGAGCAAGTCATTTAACCTCTCTGACCCTCAGTTTTCCCCAGTTGTAAAAATGGGATTAGCAATCCTGTCCTCATGGGGCTGCTGGGAAAATTATCGGACAGTGAGTATGAAAGAAAGTGGTCAGGAAATGAGTTCCCTTTCCACTCTTACCACAGAACCAGGGTACAGGCGCTTGATGCTTTCCATAATTTCTGCCTTTCGCTGTTGGCGGCTGCTCTCCTGGCGGTCGATGCGGGCATCCCCCAGCTGCTCCATTACCTGGTTCAGCTCCTTATTAATCTCATCAATACGCCGCTTGGCCATCTCCACCTCCTCTGTCAGCTCCCCCTCTAGTTTCTTCTGTTCCTCTAGAGACTGCCTACAAAGTAAGGAAATACCGGGGTTACCCTGGCTGGCCAGAAAATATTCCTGGCTGAGAGGGACTATGAGGGTCCTTTCTGGGGAGGGGCAGGACAGGCAGGGTTCACAAGAACTGGCCTGGAGGTAAGAGGGAATGTTACAAAGCCACATACTTGCTGGTTGTGATGTATTCCTCTAGTTTCTCAATCCGTTTCTGATTCTCTTCAATCTCCCGCAGCTTTTGCTTGATCTTGGCCTGGGAGAGAGACAAAGACACTACATCACCACAGGCTGAGCAAGTTAAGGCCAAGACCATGGAGCCCTGGCTCATCCCCCATATGCTTACTCATCCTAAGAGCCTAACAATCACAGACAATCTGTCACTAGTATAAGAGGCCTATTAAAAATCGGATATACAAACTGTTCAGTGTGCCTCTGCTAACTGATGGGGCCACCATGGGCCCTATGAGACCCTCTCACAGGTGTTCTAAACAGCCTGAAACATCTTCCTCACCAATCAGGGAGGCTCAAACCAAGACAAAGTAAAGCTTTCTGGGCCTTCTGCACTTCTGCTTTCTCATCTATAAAATGCAGGTAACCTCCACTTCATAGAATACATGTTAAGTGCTTAACATGTATTAGCCACTAATTCTACATGTGTGCGCAGTCATGTCCTACACTTTGCGGCCCCATGGACTCTAGTGTGCCAGGCTCCTCTGTACATGGAATTTTCCAGGCAAGAATACTGGAATATGTTTCCATTTCCTACTCCAGAGGATCTTTCCGACCCAGGGACTGAACCCATATCTCCTGAATTGGCAGGTGGATTCTTCACTACTAGCACTACCTGGGAAGCCCCTAGCTATTAAATACTAATAAAATAGCTATTAATGCCTAATACCTTCTTTTAAATATTTAAAACTGCTTAGCACAATGCCTAGAACATTGTAGGCTCTTGGAATATTATAATAACTTCCCATCATTTCTATTATTTTACTATTATTGTTATTAGGAAGACAGTAAGTGAAGTATACTTGAAAGTGTGGGTTTCCGGGACTTCCCTGGTGGTCCAGTGGCTAGGACTCTATCCTTCTACTGCAGGGGGCGCAGATTAAACCCCTGGTCAGAGAACTAAGATTCCACACGCCACAAGGTGCAGCCAAAAAAAAAAACAAAACAAAAGTGTGGGTTACACTGCCCAGGTTCATATCCCAGTTCTGCCAGTTAATAACCTTAGGCAGGGACCTCCCTGGTAGTCCTGTGGTTAAGAATTCACTTGCCAATGCAGGGGACAGAGGTTCGATCCCTGGTCCAGAAGATCCCACATGCTGCAGAGCAACTAAGCCCATGTTCCACAACTACTGAGTCAGCATTCTGGAGCCCAAGAGCCACAACTATTGAAGCCCGTGGGCCCTAGAGCCTGTGCGCCACAAAAAGAGAAGCCACTGCAATGAGAAGCCTGAGCACTGCAACTAGAGAAAGCCTGCAAGCAGCAACTAAGAACCAGGACAGCCAAAAACAAAACAGACAAATAAATAAATCTTTTAAAAGATGACTGCATATATGTAAAAAACAGTGCCTAGCACAGAGTAAGAGCTTGCCTTTTGTTGTTTAGTCGCTATGTCCAACTCTTTTGAGATCCCATGGACTATAGCCCGCCAGGCTCCTCTGTCCGTGGAATTTCCCAGGTAAGAATACCAGAATGGGTTGCCATTTCCTTCTCCAGGGGAATGTTCCCGACCCAGGGACCAAACCTGTGTCTCCTGCATTGGCAGGCAGATTCTTTACCACTGAGCCACCAGGGAAGCCCCATGCTAGATGTTAACTATGGTCATTACTGTTAAGACTATTGTTACTTTCTTTTCTCTGGACCATCACCCCTAATCTTTTAAGGCATGCCCACCTCTGTCTCTACTTTCTTCCGTTCTTCCAGATCCAGCCGGTCCTGGTCGGCCTTCTGGTCTCGATTGAACTTCTCCAGCTCCTGGGCCAGGGTAGCTGCTCTCTTGCTGGCTTCTTCTTTCAACCGGTGATATTTCTTCACCTGTGTCAGGGACAGGGATGGACCAAATCAGTCCTGTCAGCCTAGCAATCTATTTGCCCATCCCCGCACCCCTCAGAGCTTACCTGATTCTCCTCCAAGGTCAAATCTCTGCCCTGACTCTGACTTTCCTCTTCCATCCGTTCCTCAAACTCCTGCCGAGCTTTCTCCACTGACAGCATCTCCTTTTCCAGCTCATCCATGTCACCTTTACGCTTCTTATAATGCTTCTGAGCATTCTGTAGTGACTTTTTGGCTGCTTCCAGCTTCTTGATTTTGTGGGAAGTATTTTCCTTGGCCTTGATGTACTGAGGCCGCTTCTGGTTCAGCTCTGAGTCCTTCTCCCTTTCACCAGAGGGGAGGAGGAACCAATTAGCTCAGTGGCAGAAGGGAGGGTTCCAAGGCTTTTTAATCGAAAGGAGGATTAGGCACTTCCCTTTCAAGCCTCAGGGAAGTGCCTAAAAGATGCCCCACAGATCCTGTGATGGCTTCAGCCTGTCATTCCAGCCACTCTAAAAGGTAAAGCTACCACCCTTGCCTCGACCCTAGCCAGGCCAGACCTCTCGGTAACAACTCCCAAGAGTACCCTGTGTTCACGTAATTGTTCCCATCTGATCTAACCTTTTCAAATTTCTGTTCTTTGACCTTTAAGCTCCAGTTTTCCTCTTCTAGGAAGGGACTATCAGTCAAGAGTGGCTTCCCATCACTTCTTGGCAAAGCCACCACCCTTTTCAAGTTCTCCTTTTCCGAGTACCTATCTACATGGAGTCTGAGTACTTAAATACTCTATTTGTCTAACATGCAAGTCAAGAAATGTGCCTGATTCTAGCCAAAGCCAAGTCAAGGGGAAGATGCTTTCCACAAGTTGCAGGCTCAGTTCTGCCACTTACTTGATCTCCTTCTCAATCTGCTGTTGTTCCCGCATCATTTTGCCCAGCTCCTTCTTCTTCTCCTTCAGCTCATCCTCTACCTTGTCCATCCGCTTCTTGTCCTTCTCTATCTCCTTGTTCTTAGAGGCCAGTTCTTTGTTGAGCTTCTCAATTTCCACTTCATTATGATAAAGTTTGAAAAGCTGCAACTGTACCTGAGCTCGCACCACTTCATCCTTCAGGCGCTGGTAGCGGTCAGCCTGCGCAAATAGGGGTATGGAGGCAGGGGTGCATCAGTGAAGCACTGGCTTCATCCTGGCCTCTCAGATCCCAGAGGCAACCTGGCCACCTACCTCTTCTTTTTCTTGTTTGGCCTCCTTGCGTTCAGCTGCAATGTTTTTTTTGCGATGGTAATTAAACTGTGTGTCCTCTTCAGCTTTTACCATTTCCTTTTTTCGCTTGTCATATTCCTGGGCCAGCTCCCCAGAGCGACTGATCTCTTCAAAAAGAGCTGTCCTCTCTTTGGGGTTCTTCATGGCAATAGATTCAACAGCACCCTGAAAGTGAAGTCGCTCAGTCGTGTCCGACTCTTTGCGACCCCATGGACTGTAGCCTACCAGGCTCCTCCGTCCGTGGGATTCTCCAGGCAAGAATACTGGAGTGGGTTGCCATTTCCTTCTCCAGGAGATCTTCCCAACCCAGGGATCGAACCCGGGTCTCCTGCATGGCAGGCAAACGCTTTACCATCTGAGCCACCAGGGAAGCTCTAGTAAAGGTCAAAACACTCTCCCCACTTAGACCCTACTCAGTTCAGTTCCCCTACCTACTCCATCATTCAGAAAATGTTCACTGATCCCTTCCCCACACTGGGTGCCACATTTCACCACTGAGCTTTGAGGACATCCCCTGCCTTTTAATGTACATGGGGAACAGAAGAAACAGAAGCAGAGACAACACCATGTATTATGTGCAGTGACAGCAGGAGCACATAAAAAGAACTAAATGAAGCTTGAGGGTAGATGACTGGTAGGAATATCTATGTGGGAAGGTTTCCAAAAGGTGACAACTGCGTCTGGAAGATGGGGAAAAAAAGAAACAAAAAAGTAAGAGAGACGAAGTTATTCCACACGGAGGAAAATTAGTATTGCAAAGTCTGCAGGCCAAAGAAAGCAGGCAAATTTGGGGAACTGTAAAAAGTTTAATTAGGCTGGAGTGCAGGGCGAGAAGAGTATTGGCAGATGAGGGTAGTGAGGTGAGCAAGAGCCAAAGCAGGGCTGTTTCATGAACGACAGGAGTTAGATTTCATGCTAAGGCAACGGTTCTCGAATTTTAGTGTGCATCATAAGCTGGAGCTCTTGGAAAAACACAAACTGCTGGGCCTTACCCCATAGTCTCTGCCCCTATCGGTCTGGGGTAGGGCCTGAGAATGTGCAATTCTAACATGTCCCCAGTTGATGCCAATCTGGAGACTACAATTTGAGAACTGCCATCAGCAGGCAATGAGAAATCACTGAAATGTTTTAAGAGGAAGGAATATTCGTGCTCTCATAAGATGAATTTTAGGGGATGAACAGGAGGGGTCAGACTGGAGTCAGGAAGCCAGGTGAGGAAGCTGCTACATTAGTTCAGAGAGAGATGATGAAGCCAGAGACGGAGCAAGTCCAGTGGGGATAGGAAAAAAAGAAGAGAGCCAACAAATGTTTAAAGTGCCCACCTGAAGAGAAGCCACCACAATGAGAAGCCTGCACACCACACAGGCACACACACACAGTAGGTCCCATTTGCCCAACAAGAGAAAAGCCCAAACAGCAACAAACACCCAACACAGTAAAAAAAAAAAGCCCACCTGGAAGACGAGGAAGTTACGAGCTTTGATAAGAATGCCCAACTTCTCTAATTCCTCACTGTACTCATGTAGCTGGACCACTTTGTTGTTGATCTTGTACTCAGAGGAACCTCCTACAAGAGAATGCATGAGTTAGCCAAGGGTCAGGCCTCCCTCCTACCCCAACAAACTAGTCTAGCCACCCCTGTGGACCCAAGGAGAACCTTCCGGCCAGCCTCACCCACCAACAATGACACGGGCAAACGTGCGGTCCTCAGCACCCTCTTCAGAGTAGACCATGCTGACAAAGGCTCGGTTGGCTGCTGGTTTGCCCACAGGAGCTCCGTGGATCAGGTCCCTTAGGGTCTTTACCCGCAGGTTGCTGGTTTTCTCACCCAACACAAAGCTGATGGCATCCATGAGATTTGACTTACCTAAAGGAGGACATGACAAAGTATAGGAGGGGAAATAAAGGGAGGGGAAGGAATAAAAGAAACACGGAGAATAGAAATGTCCTTTAATCACTCAGTGCTTAGACTGTCAGAAGGACAAAATACTGTTTTGCCCCTGTAAAGACTGGGCCTGACCAAAGCCTTGGATCAAAGGCTTAGAAAAATAGCTCCTTTGAAGTTACTACTTACAATAGCCAAAAACTAGAGCCCCATTTAAGGAAATGATATATTCACAAAATAGATCATTCTACAACTTTTTCTTTTTTGGCCTTACTGCAAGGCATGTAGGATCTTAGTTCCCCAACCAGGAATTGAACCCACATTCCCTGCATTGGAAGTGCAGGGTCCTAACCACTGGACTGCCAGGGAAGTCCTCTACAACCTTTGATGACATGGGAAGATGCCCACAAACAGGAGAAACAAGCATGATACAAAACTCAACATAGTTTGATCTCAACCAAGTTTAAAAACAAACAAACAAAAACACAGGGGATGAGGGAAGGAGGAAAATGCAGAGCTGTTTGACAAGTATAGTCTTTTGCAAGATGAAAAAATTCAGAAGACTGGTTGCACAAAAATGTGAATATGTTTAACACTAGTGAATTGTACACTCAGAAACGGTGAAGATGGTAAATTTTACATTATGTGTATTTTAACATTTTTAAAAAGGCATGTCTTTATAGTGATACATGAAATACAAAGCATCACTATGAAGCATCTTTCCAAAAATATTCAACCTGAATCTAAACAGACCTTTAGACCTACCTCCCAGTTTATAAGAAATACAGCATCTAGAAAAACATGGTACATGACAGTATGAGGAAACCTTAAGGCAAACACAGAATGTGGAATGTTCTACAAGACAACTAGTTTGGTCTTTTTAAAAAGCCAATGTCTTTTGGAGAGGACCATTCCAGAATATAAGTGATTACTGAGCTTCCTGGTGGCAGAGTAGGTAAAGAATCTGCCTGCAATGCAGGAGACCTGGGTTTGATCCCTGGGTCGGGAAGATCCCTTGGAATAGGGAATGGCAATCTACTCCAGTATTCTTGCCTGAAAAGTCTATGGACAGAGGAGCCTCGCAGGCTATAGTCCATGGGGTCGCAAAGAGTCAGACATGACTGAGCAACTAACATTTAGCTGACTTTCCTTTCCCTCACCTGGAAAATCTTAAAAACATGACTCAATGGGTAAGCACATAGTTCTCTGTGGGAGTGGCAGCAGCACAGGTGTGACAGGCACAGGTTGTGATCCTGGCTCTGAGAATTAAGTGTGCAGGTGATCACAACCTGTTGTGCCTCAGTATTCTCATCTATAAAACAAAGATAACGGTACCTCCCTCCTAGGGTCACTGTGAGAATTTAAATGTAAAATGTCCCAATAAGTAAAGTACTGATAATTGTCACATAGTGGGGGCTCAATAAATGGCAATCCTATTCTATCCAAACCAGGTCTGGACTCTTAGCTTGGTTTCCCTCATCACAGCAGGACTAGCACAACATGGAGATGAGGAGTCAGTCTTTTAGGCAACCCATTTCCAACCTTTGGGCTTCTCCTATGCTCTCCAAGGATGACAAGAACATCAAACAATCTAAGGCCTCCCTACCTGCAACCATTCAATATTGTAAACATTTTTATAACATGCATTATGATCTGAACAATGATACAATGCTTCAAGGAATGTCTTCTTTGGGGAACTCCACAGGCCAATGATGAAGATACCAAAATACATACCATGAATTCAAGACAGAATAAAAGTTAACATCTACCAGGTGTCTAGAGCAGAAATTCACTGAAGGGAATCAAGGCAAGTCTTGTGAGTTGCACATTAAAGAACAACAGGGAGGGCCAGCCAGACCAAGGGGTTTTTCTGGAATACTTGCGCATACAAATTTACCCATGTTGAGGGGACTGAATGCCAAGATGTGCATCCTGGCTCTTTCCACAGGGACCACCACACCAAAACCCTAAGAAACTGCAATGGAACCCCAGGCATTAGCCATCTAAGAAGATGGGGGGAAGTGGTTTTGCCTCTCCCCTCCTAGGGGACACTTGGTAATGTCTAGAGACATTTTTGATTGTCACACCTGAGTCATGGGGGGTGGTGCTACTGTCACCTAGTGAGTAAAAGCTAAGGAAGCCACTAAATATCCTACAATGCACAGGATGGACTCCAGAGCAAAGAATTATCTCACTGGAAATGTCAACAGTGCTGCTATAGAGAAACCCTGCTTAATTGAGAGCGACATCTAGGCAAGTCTCTAGGGAAGGTCATCAGTTAGAGCTACTTCAGCAAGGGCAGTCCCTCAGGCTAGGAGGTGATTTAGCTAGAACACTTCTGAGGTGGAGGAACACAGCAGAATTTCAAATAGATGCTAATGCAGGCAGACAGGAGGAATCCTTGGTGTATAATTTAGAGACACGGAATTTAGATATGAAATAGAGACTTTACCTGACTACCCTTTCTTCCTTTTTCATTTTCCCCCCAGTTTTAACAAGATATAACAGTTGAGCTATTTCAAATTCTAAAAGATGATGCTGCTAAAGTGCTGTACTCAATATGCCAGCAAATTTGGAAAACTCAGCAGTGACCACAGGACTGGAAAAGGTCAGCTTTCATTCCAATCACAAAGAAAGGCAATGCCAAAGAATGTTCAAACTACCGCACAATTGCACTCATCTCACATGCGAGCAAAGTAATGCTCAAAATTCTCCAAGTTAGGCTTCAACAGTTTGTGAACCAAGAACTTCAAGATGTTCAAGCTGGATTTAGAAAAGGCAAAAGGACCAGAGATCAAATTGCCAACATCTGTTGCATCACAGAAAAAGCAAGAGACTTCCAGAAAAATAACTACTTCTGCTTCACTGACTATGCCAAAACCTTTGACTGTGTGAATCACAACAAACTGTGGAAAATTCTTCAAGAGAGAGGAACACCAGACCACTTTATCTGCCTCCTGAGAAATCAGTATGCAGGTCAAGAAGCAACAGAACCGAAAACGAAACAACGGACTGGTTCCAAATTGGGAAAGGAGTATGTCAAGGCTGTATACTGTCACCATGCTTATTTAACTTATATGCAGAGTACATCATGTGAAATACCAGGTGGGATGAAGCACAAGCTAGAATCAAGATTGCTGGGAGACATATCAATAACCTTAGATACACAGATGACACCACCTTTATGGGAGAAAACAAAGAACTAAAGAGCCTCTCGATGAAAGTGAAAGAGAAAAGTGAAAAAATTGGCTTAAAACTCAACATTCAAAAAACGAAGATCATGGCATCCGGTCCCATCACTTCATGGCAAATAGATGGGGAAACAATGGAAACAGTGACAGACTTTATTTTGGGGGGCTCCAAAATCACTGCAGATGGTGACTGCAGCATGAAATTAAAACACGCTTGCTCCCTGGAAGTAAAGCTATGACCAACCTAGACAGCATATTAAAAAGTAGAGACATTATGTGCCGACGTGTAGTCAAAGCTATGTTTTCCGTTAGTAGTGTATGGATGTGAGAACTGGACCATAAAGAAAGCTGAGCACTGAAGAACTGATGCTTTTGAACTGGTGTTGGAGAAGACTCTTGAGAGTCCCTGGGACTCCAAGGAGATCAAACCAGTCAATCCTAAAGGAGATCAGTCCTGAATATTCATTGGAAGGAGTGATGCTGAAACTCCCAATACTTTGGTCACCTGATGCGAAGAACTGACTCACTGGAAAAGACCCTGATGCTGGGAAAGATTGAAGGCAGGAGGAGAAGAGGATGACAGAGGATGATATGGTTGGATGGCATCACGGACTCGATGGACATGAGTTTGAGCAAGCTCAGGAAGTTGGACAGGTAAGCCTGGCGTGCTGCAGTTCATGGGGTTGCAAAGACTCAACGACTGAGCGACTGAACTGAACTGAAATACAACACTGTATTAGTTTCACGTGTACAACATGATTCCGTATTTGTATATACTGAAAAATGGCTGCCCCAGTAAGTTAACAACCATCACCTCACAGTTAATATTTTTTGTGACTTAAGATCTACTCTTGGCAGTTTTGAAATATACAATACAGTATTGTTAACTAAATGACTACTCTTCCTAAAGAGGCATCCGAGTCACTTATCACATCATCACTTTATTACACCAATCTAACTTCCTGCACAGCACTTATCACAGCCGAAAAATAACTTTATTTTCTCCTTTATTATCGTCTTTCTCCTCGAAATATAAGTTCTCTGAAAGCATGGCTTATTCTATTCTCCGCTGTTTCCACAGCACCTTGATTGAATAAATCCTTATAAAGCAGTAAACATTCAATAAATTTGACAAGCTAAAGAGTTCTGACTTTCGACGGTTTCAGTGGTAGGAAAGGGGCGAATTCGAAGCATCCCCACTTCTCAGTTGAGGATGGTGGGGGTTCAAGACGCCAAGCACTACCGAGACTGGAGCACAGAGTTCGAAATGCAAAAGTGCCGCCTCCAGAGGAGTTTTTAAAGAAAAAGAAAAAAAAAAGGAATTGGAGTGTACCAACGCAAGGGGGGAGGAGGCGCTGGGATGAAGCAGAAGTATACCATTTGGCCCAGAGGCCAGGAGAGGGCCACGAGCGGTCCCACATCTTCCCGGTGGTTCAAACAATGTGTGGGGGCCGGATGCAGCTGCGCCGGCGAGGAAATGCGTGGCCCGCGACTGGAAGCCTGTTCTGGACGCGCCACTTCTGGAGGCAGGGGGCAGTGGGAGGGGTAACGTACAGCTCGGCCCGTACCACTCAGGCCGGGACGGGGGTCACGCAAAGAGCGGGCAACTGACACCTGGGGAAGAGGTTCGAATCAGAGCACCCGAGCGGGAAAAGCGGGTCCGGATCGAGCCGTTTAGAAGGGCAAGGAACCTGCTAGGGTTCGCGACATTTCAGGTTGCAAAGGCTGGGTTGTACTACCCTGCTGCGGATAGGGGGTCCAGGCTGGGACGTGCGCAGGGCCGCAGCCGGGCTTATCTCACCAGAGCCATTGGGTCCAATGATGGCGGTGAACCTCTGAAATGGTCCGATAATCTGCCGACCCTTGTACGATTTAAAGTTCTCGATCTCAATCAGCTTCAGGAACCCCATGACTTCGGCAGCGCCGCCGGCGCTAAGAAAGGCCGCGCCGTTCCCCGCCAACTGGGATAGCCCGCGCGGGAAACACCGCAGTGCAGGCCGGGCGGACAGCAAACCTCGCGAGAATAAGTCCAGGCCTAACGGGATTTTCGACTTCCGACGCGGGCGGGAACCAAGGGGCGGGGCATTCGGACCTATGTGGCGGTTTTGTTGATCGGTTGCCAAGGCGCGAGGTTACGACTGGCGTTCGGGCCCCGCCCCCTTTTCTTGTTGCCTGGCAATGCAAACCGCCGCCACAAACGACCTGGTAGTTGAGGAGGTAAGCAGGGCAGTGAGGTGTCTGCAGCTTTGTGGATCCCGGAAACTATCTGAAGAGGCCGACCCTTGCTGAGACAAGTCAGAAGTCACAGGAGGGTTATGCCCTCCAGGGCAAGAAGGTGGGAGCTCGGCTGCGGCTTTTGCCTGGCCGGCGGGAAGGTTCAGACAAGAAAAGGGTCGGGAATTGGAATGACCCCAGGGAGAGGAGGAAGGAGGGGCCAGCAGGTGGATTTCGTGTTAGAAGAGCTCAAATCTTGCTGAGGGTAGAGTAGGTTGGAATTGGAGTGGGTTGGAGTTATACATGGGATAGGGTGTTAAGGGGAATGGGGTGTGAATGGAGACGAGGGAATTCTGGAGCGACGGGGATGCGGGCTGGGGAAAACTGTGGCCAGAGGTACTACCCCTACCCCACCCCCTCGCCTCCCTCCTTCTTCTCCAAGCAGAGTTCAGAGACTGCCACTATAGTCTTGGACCTAACCTGGGAGCTTCACAATTGGGACTCCTTGATGAGAAAGGTATTTTGTGTGAACCCCTGGGAGTCAGGGTCCCTAAGCCTGTGCTTTCCACCTCTTATCCTTCTTCCCTCCCCCTCTTCATCTCTGTCTTTTCATACCTCACTCCCGTCCCATTCCCTCCTCTCCATCCCCGCTCTGCTCAGTCCCTTGCTTCCCTTCCTTTGCTCTGCTCTGTCCTCCACCCCTATCAACCGCCCTGTTGCCCTCCTTCCTCTTTTCCCCCTCTGCCCCTGACATTTCTGTCCCTTTCCCCTGTTTCCCATCCTTTCTATCCCTCTGCTCCATCCCATTATCTCCCATTACCTTATTACCTGCTCTTTACTAAGCCATGACGTTAGCAGTTCAAGAAGCTGTCTGTGGAATCTTCCCCTTCAGTTTGACCTTATATTGTGGTGACAGATGGAATGTAAGCAAGCTGGCGTCAGTGCTTAGACTTAGACATGGAAAGGGTCTGGTGGCTGCTACAGCCATTCCTGTAACTATTTTTTAAACGATGTCTGGTGGCTGGGAAGAGTCTTAGGACAAGTCCAGAAAAGTGAGAAAGCCTGGTTGATGCAATCGAGTAAATGAAGTTCAGTTGGGAGATACTGGTGTGATCAGACAGGGGATAAAATGACCAAAGGACAGCAATCTCATAATGGACAGGAACTAGAAATCCCATGAATGGAAGAGCCTGGTGGGCTACACCTTGGGGTGGCAAAACAGTTGGACAGGATTTAGCAACTAAACAACAACTTCCATTTAAGAAGATGAAATGTAGCTTTTTGGAGAGAAAATCAAATTGGATCCCTACTTCTCACACCATATACAAAATGCAATTCCCAAATAGATTAAAAACTTAAATGAGAAAAGCAAAGAAAATTTAGGATATATAGGAGAATATCTTTATCACCTCAAGGGATTTCTTAAATGATAAAAACTTCTGAACTTAAAGGAAAAGATTGGTAAATTTGACTGCATTCAAATTCCTCCAAATTATAACATAAAGTGAAAAGATGATAAGTGTACACAAAAAGCTTCTAAAGTATCAATCTGGGTTCTGTGGAGGGTTTGCAGGTGTTCATTTTGTTGTTGCACTTCATAACTTATATGTGTTAACCATTTTCCTTTGTATGTATCGGTCATTAACATAAATTATTATAAAATAATAACAAAGTGAAAACACAAGCCACACATTGAAGATTGCCTAGAAAATCCCATGGATGGAGGAGCCTGGTAGGCTGCAGTCCATGGGGTCGCTAAGGGTTGGACACGACTGAGCGACTTCACTTTCACTTTTCACTTTCACACATTGGAGAAGGAAATGGCAACCCACTCCAGTGTTCTTGCCTGGAGAATCCCAGGGATGGGGGAGCCTGGTGGGCTTCCGTGTATGGGGTCACACAGAGTCGGACACAACTGAAGTGACTTAGCAGCAGCAGCAGCAGCAGCAAACTAAGAAATGATTGGTGTGCAGAATACATAAGAAACTCCTAAAATTAATAAGAAAAGGACAAACATTTTTTAATGAACAAAAGATATGAATGGGCCCTTCACAGAAGAAAAAATGCCCAAAACACACATGAAAAGATGTTGCAGCCTCATCAGCAATAAGGAAAATGCCAATTAAAATTGATAATTATAACTTTATACCCACAAGTTGGCAAAAATTAAAAAGTCTGTAACATCAAGTGTTGCTGAGGATGTGGGGTAGCTAGAGTTTATATACACTATAGTGAAGAGAATCCCTTGGACAGAGGAGCCTGGTGGGCTGCTGTCCATGGGGTCGCACATAGTTGGACATGACTGAAGTGACTCAGCATGCATGCATAGTGAAAGTATAAATTGGTGCAGTCTTCTTGGAAAACAACATTATCTTGTAAAGTTTAAATATGTTGATGCCCTATGATCCAGCACTTCTACTTCTAGGCATATGCTAGGGACACTTTTCCAGCTGTATATATATATATATATGTCTCTTAATCTACAAGTTCCTCTTTTTTTTTGGCAATTAACTGGATTGTTTGTGCTGCAGAGTCCTAGTCTCTCTTGAACCCACTTCAGTCAGGCCCCACCAAAAATGTTCTCATCAAGGTCAGAATCGACCCTCCCCTTCAAATCAGTCAGTTCTCAGTCCTCAACTTATTTAACCCATCATCAGTTACTCACTCTCTCCTCCCAAAAGCACTTTCTTCACTCAGCTTATCAGACAGGGAACTCCAGTTTGTACGCCCATTCCACCTCGCAGAGCCTGAAGCAACTGAGTGACTTTCACACTTCACTTCACCTCACTGGCCACTCAGCCTCCAGTGCTGGCTCCTCCTCTCCCTATCTCCCCTGAGGTATTCTTATCCACCTAGAGTACCTTAGAGATCTCTTACTGCCTCATAGCTTTAAATTCCTTGTATCAGTCAGGATGGGCTGAATTATGCTGAGGTTACAACCAACCTCAAAATCTCAGTGGCTATATGTGGAAGCTAACACATACAACAAACTGGTGAATATAATATAAAAGGAGCAGACTTACAAAATAGTGGTTACCAGTGATGGGGAAAGGGTACTATAGGGGTAAGAGAGTGGGAGGTACAAACTATTGGGTGCAAGATAGGCTCAGCTATGTATTGTACATCAGGGGGAATAAAACCAATACTTTGTACTAACTGTAAATGAGAAGTAACCTTTAAAAACTATTAAAAAAAAAAACCTAAGGACAACCAATCCAAACACAGTCAACTAGGCCTTCTCAAATAAAACAAGCACTTCAGCTATAGCCAATCAAATAATTTCCTTGTTTTCCATCTCTTTAAACATCTTTCCTTAAGCTCTTAACCACTTCTGGTTTGGCAGTGCCCAATTTGTTTTTTGCCCAAATAAACTCTTAAAAAATGTTTCTAAGTCTCAGCAGCTCATAAAGACAGGTTTCTCACTCCTGCTTCTTGTCCATTGTGGGTTGGCTACATCTCTGCTCTGTCTTCACTCCAGGACCAAGGCTGAAGGGACAGCCCTCACCTGGGACATTGATGGTCCCACAGCAGTAAAGAGAAAACATGGCTATCACTTAATGGCTCTTAGTTCTGCTTAGGAATGGCACTGTCAATTCTCACTTTCCAGAGGGCAAAGCAGATTATGTGGCTAATCGTGAGGGCAATATGATAAGAATATAGAATCCTGTAAGGAAGAACAGCAAAAAAAAATTTTGGGGCCTTGTGAGATCTTAGTTCCCCACCAGGGATCAAACCTATGCCCCCTGCAGTGGAAGTGCAGAGTCCTAACCACTGGACAGCAAGGGAATTCCCAATAGCATATCTTTTTGAAAAATAACAAAATTTTCCATACTATCGGTATCTATCAATGGGTATTGACCTCTCAAACTCAACACTTCGAAAACCAACCTCCAGATTCTCAGCCTATTCTATTCTCCCCATACAGACTATTTAGTTGATAGCAATGCATCTGACTGCCCCAGCCCAAATCCTTGAAGTCATACTTAACACTGCTTCCTCACAGCACACCCAATCCATCAGGAAGTCCTGCTGGATCTGCCTTCAAAATATATCCAGAATCTGACCACTTCTCCCTACATCTGCTGCTACTAACCTGGCGTGATCATCATCTCTTGCCTGAACAACTGCAATAGCCTCCTGTCTGGTCTCCCTGCCTCTAGCCTCCCTTCCCATCCCCTCCAGTCTATTCTTAACACAGTAGCCAGAGCAATCCTTTACAAATCAAAGACAGGACACATTACACCCACTGCTCAAAATCCTCCAATGGCTGCCCATTTCTCTGAGTAGAAGCTGCAGCCTTTACAATGGTCTGTGAAGTCCTACATGCTCTGCATCTCCCCACCCAATCTAATGTTATTTCCCACTCCTCCTTCATTCACACACTTGCCTCCCTGGTGTCCCCTTGAATGTGTGTGTGCCTCTTGTGTCCATCTTAAGGCCTCTGCATTTGTTCCCCCTGCCTGCAGTGTTCTCCTCCTAGTTATCTGCATAGGAGACTCCCTCACCTTCTTCAAGTATTTCTTTCCCAGTTATGCCTCCCCTGACTTCCATATTTAAAATTGCAACACTCTTCCCCGTTTCCTTAGCACTTCCAATTCCCCTTATCCTGCTCTATATTTTTTCCCAAAGCACTGATCATCTTCTTAGAAACTATTTAATGTACTCTCTCTAGCCTTGTCTGTCCCCACTAGAAAGTAACTTTCACAAGGACTCAGATTTTTGTCACTTTTGCTCCTTGATGTCTCTCAAATGCTTAAGGGATTGTCTGTCAGTAGGCACTTCACGAATATTTGTTAACTGATAAATGAACACGGGTGAAAAAAACAAGATGCAGAAGAATGCATACTATGTGATACTCCACCAAGTTTCAAGACAAAATGTTTTAAAATAGTGTTCAGGGAGTCATACACACACACAGGGTATATTAGTGCATATTACTAAGGGAATGGTGACATTTTGGATAGTGGTTATTCTTAGGGTAAGGATGAAGGAGAACAGACATAAAACACTTAAATAGTGTTAATCATGTTCTATTTCTTAACTGGGGAGTTGGTTCATGGGTCTCTTTTATCATGCTTCCTAAGTTACATATGGCTTATATATAATTCCCGTGTGTGCATCAAATATTTTAGTTACAAAATGGTTAGACAGTGAACGAGCGAGGATGAAACTAGCTGTAGAAGTTGATGAATGGTGTTCCAAACAAAGGAATGCAATGTACAAAAGCCCTGAGGTGGGAACAGTTGTACTGTTGGAGGACTTGATAGGAAGCCAGCATACCTGGAGAACAGTAAACAAGGAAGAGGGAGGCATGAGATGAACTGGAGAGGTGTGCAGGAACCGGATCTTGAAAGTGCACAGTAAGGGGTTTGGATCTAATTCTAAGTGTGGTAGGAAGCCAGTGGAGGATTTTAAGCAGGTGCAAGACATGATCAGATTATGTTAGCAAGAAATTTTGGCTGTGGCTTTGGCTGGGCTTCCCAAGATACAAAGGAATACAGGCAAATTTAAGCCTTTGACTAGAGCATAAGTAATAAAAATAAAGGGGGAATGGTGGTGGCATTTACTGAAACAGAAAAAAACTAAATAGAGCGTAATGCAAAAAGGATGTTGCAAATCAGTTTGAGACTTGGAAAGGTGAGCAGGAATCAGATCATGAAGACTCATAAAACAAAAACATTGGGGAACAATTTGCTTTATGCCATGTGTGCATGCTCAGTCATGTTCAACTCACAGTAGCCCACCAGGCTCCACCATCCATTGCATTCTCCAGGCAAGAATACTGGAGCGGGCTGCCATTTCCTCCTCCAGGGGATCTTCCCTCCTGCATCTCCTGCACTGGCAGGCAGATTATTTATCACTGAGTCACCTGGGAAGCCCCCTTGCTTTATGCTATGCTATGCTATGCTAAGTCACTTCAGTCGTGTCCGACTCTGTGTGACCCCATAGACGGAAGCCCACCAGGCTCCCCCGTCCCTGGGATTCTCCAGGCAAGAACACTGGAGTGGGTTGCCATTTCCTTCTCCAATGTGTGAAAGTGAAAAGTGAAAGTGAAGTCGCTCAGTCGGTCCGACCCTTAGCGACCCCACGGACTGCAGCCTACCAGGCTCCTCCATCCATGGGATTTTCTAGGCAAGAGTACTGGAGTGGCTTGCCATTGCCTTCTCTGCCCTTGCTTTATAGATGCTTTCAAAGGTTTTAAGCTGAGGTGTGCCATGGTCAGATTTGCTTTCAGAAAAATCACTTTGGTAGCCAAGGCAGAGAAGTAGTAGAGAGCCTAACACTGGAGCAAGGGAGCCCAGTGAGGTTCCTGGGAACATTATCTGGCACCAGCTTGTGAGGCCTGAATTAGGGTTGCGACAGCAGAGATGGAGAACACAGATATGAAATATGTCAGGAAGTAAAATCAGTAGGAATCAATAGCTAGTAAGATACTGTGGAGAGAAAGGAATGGGGGTGGGGGTATATTCAAGTATGATGGTTAGCACTGATTGGACATCCAACTCGCCCTTGCTCCAGATGTTTACAGTAGGTCTGCCACCAGATCCCAAGGAGGTGGCAGCCATCGAAGCTAGAAGAAATCGAGAAAAGGAGCGACAGAATCGATTCTTCAATGTGCGGACCAGAGTCATGGGGGTGAGTGGGCAGTGGGGACTTTCTCTGGGCCAGGGGTTACCTCACTCTTACACCAGGAGAGGAACAAAGCCGTGCCCATCACAGCCCCTCCCTGATTCGAGCAGGCTGCAGGGTTATAAAGGAAGGAGGAAGGGAAAAAGGCACCCACCCCAACGGGTGGTGAGGGCCTGAGAAAGAGGCCTACAGGTGCAGGGGAAGAGGAGCCAGTGACAGCTGACTCTTCTCCAGTCAACTCTGGGCCAAGTGGTCTGGTTTTCAAGAGACAAGTAAATGGAGCCAAAAGAAGTCTATAAAGAATATTTGGTATCACATGCATATGCCGAAACTCTCTGGAAGGCTACATAAGAAACTGGTAACTGATGGGAGGGACACTTACTCTTCACTAAATTGTATTCCCTTTTGCACTATTTTGAAATGTTTTAAATGAATTATAATCAAAATAAAGAGAAAATATTGATAGTTGAAGAAAAAAATAGATTGCTGGGTGGGTGGATGAGTGGTGTGACTTGAGATCTAGTTGGCAAACATTTCAAGGCCTGTTCTGTGCCAGGCACTGGGTTAGACAATAGGGACACAAAGCTGACTAAGGCCCAGTCTCTGCCCTTAGCAAGCTCACAGCCTAGGAGACAATCAATAGAGGCAAAGTTCAAGGTAACATGGATAGTGGGTCCTAGGTTCTATGGGAGTAGCACCTGCTGGAGGGATCAGGAAAGTCTCAGCTGGTCTTAAGGGATGAATAGGAGTTTGGGTAAAAAGGGGAGGAAAGAGTGTTCCAAGTGGAGGGAGCTGCTGGAGCAAAGGCTATCAGTATGAAACAGCATAAGATATGTAGAGAACTGTAAGCAGAGCTCCTGGGGGTGGGAGAAGGGAAGAGGGTGAGAAGAGGCTGGAAGCAGAGGCTAGACCACTGAGGGACTCACAAACCATGGTGACATGGTGGGGCATTATCCAGTAGATACTGTGGATCCTATAGGAGGATTTTGAGGCAGATAAATTCTGAGCAGTCTGTGTTAGAGCACTCGAGGCCCACTGCTGGATTCCTACCTTGATTTAGCCCATTTCTTTGGGATCAGGTGGATGTTGAAGCCCTGAACAACCAGGTGGAAGAACGAAAGCTTCAGGAGGCAACAGAACAGAGCAAGGAGGCAGCTCACGGTAAAAAGCCCAATGCCAGAGGCCAGCCAAGGGGGAAAAGCAAGGACCTGAGTGGGCTAAGGCAGGGCAGTTCTGCTCTGGAGTGCAGCCTGAGGTCTGGGGGGGTGTGGTAAGACAAACCAGATGGGCCTTTGGGAGCAATGGCTGTGCTGAGTCGGCTGTCTTTCCTGTGGGGCCTTCTCCATGCCCCTACCCACCACCCCCAGGTACCAACCAGGTGCAATATGATCTGGTGGTTCAGATGCTAGAGAAGGAACAGGCAGAACGGACACGTCGGCTGGCCAAGAAACTCCAAAACTTTAGAGAACAGAGGCAGCAACTCAGGAACAGGAGTGAATTTGACTTCTGGGATTCAGACCAACTCTGGAGGGAGTTTCCAGCTTATCCTGGTGACAGGGCTCCCTACTATGGCCCAGCCAGCCTGCAGTACTTCTCTGGGGAAGATCTGCAGAGGGCCGCATGTCTAAGAATGCAGCAGGAGCAGTTCCAATACAGCCTGGAGAGGCAGCTACAAGAGCAACAGCAAGCCAGAGTTGATGAGAACTGTGCAGGTAAGCAGTGAGGCCCTCCAGGCTGTGACCTGAGGCCTAGTGGGGAGCCATCCTGAACTGAAGACCAGAACTGTGTAGGCAGGTCCAGTTGCATGTAAGGGCTGATGCTGAAAGGTTAGACTGAGCAAGTCCCAACCTCCTTCATCAACTGACAGTGTAGCCATTGATCCCTGATCAGCCTGGCACTCTATTACCTGGAGACAGCAGAGTAAAGACAAACCTAATGGTCCTGCCACTTACTAGCTAGCTTGGGCAAATAAATCCTCCTCTCTGCACTTCAGTTTGCTTATCTTTAAAATGAGGAAATTATCCATACCACACAGCTCATATGAGAATGAAATGAGACGTTGTAAGTAAGCACAAGCATCAGTGCAATAGTAGCTACAATGACCAGTAGCTACTATTACTCTGCCATCTGTGGCCATGTTCCCCTCTTCCATTACAGTAAGGGCAAGGACCATCTCTTACCTACTCACACCACTCACCTTTAAAACCACCCCTGTTGTAGCACCCTGTTTTGTTATACCACTTACCATAGAGGTATTTGTGGAATGTCTTTCTCCCCCAAAATGTCAGCTCACTGAAGATGAACCATGTCTCTCGTTTCCACCTCTATATCCCAGTTACCTAGTACATTGCCTGCCAGTGTCAGGAGTTCAACAAAATCATCATTGAATGAACTGAAGACCAAAATAAACAAGACAGGCACCCTGCCCTCCAGGAACCCACAGAACCAGGACTCCCAGAAAATCAGTTTAGAGTAAAAGGAAAAAATATATGCACAAGTTGTTTACCAGCAAATATCTATGCTTTAACACTGCGTTAGGTACTATGACAGGTACTGTGATAGAAATATATACAGGACATCACTCAGTCGTGTCTGACTCTTTGCAACCCCATGGACTATACAGTCCATGGAATTCTCCAAGCCAGAATACTGGAGTAGGTAGCCTTTCCCTTCTCCAGGGATCTTCTCAACCCAGGGATTGAACCCAGGTCTCCCACATTGCAGGGTGATTCTTTACCAGCTGAGCCACAAGGAAAGTCCAAGAATACTGGAGTGGGTAGCCTATCCCTTCTGCAGAGGATATTCCCAACCCAGGAATTGAACCAGGGTCTCCTGCATTGCAGTCGGATTCTTTATCAACTGAGCTATGAGGGAAGTTCATAGGACACGGAGGGAACATCAAGATGGGAGTGTCAGTTCTCACAGGGGAAGGGAGGGACGGTAGGGGGTTGGCACAGGCCAGCTGTCAGGAACCAAATTTTAGAAAGTTGGGTACAATTTTGGCAAGGCAGAGAGTGAGAATGAGAAAAGGCCATTCTAGGCAGAGTGGGTAGCAAGAGGAAGAGCTAACCTTTATTGAGTACTTACTGTGTACCAGACACTGTGCCAAGCTTTCTACCATGTATTAACTTATTTCAACAACCCTATGAGGCAAGTACTAGTAATATCCCTATTTTCTGTGGAGGAAACTGAAAGAACTAAAGAAAAGAGATATTAAGTAAGTTGCCCAAAGTCATACAGCTAGTGGGTCATGGAGTGGGGAAGTGAACTCAGGTGGCAGACTGGCTCCAGAGCCCGCACTGTTGATTGCTACACCATACTTGCTCTGTCACCATGAGAAAATGGGGACTCGGGGGCCAAGGGAGGTTTCAGAGAGGGAGTCGTCAATAATGTCAAATGCCTTCAAAGAAGTTCAGATAGGAAAAGAAACCTATTAGATTGAGAAATTAGGAGTATTTGGTGATTACCAAATCACCAAAAAGTAGCTGCAGTGGCATCAGGGGCCAGCTACCTAGTGACAGCAGGCAGGTGTACAAGAAGGTACAGTTAGGCAACAGAACAGCAGAATGCTGGGGGAGAGTCTGTGTAGTGTCATGAAAGGAGCATGCGCTGATTCCTTGAGAGATCTGGATTCTAACTTACTAAGTGCTGGCTGTGTAACCTTAGGCATTTTACTTCACCTCTGGACCTCATCTGGAAACATGGGGTGACCTTTCCTCTCTGAGTTGCTATGAAGACCAAAATGAAACCAGGCACCCCTATCCTCCCTTCTCCTGCCAGCCAGTCTCCGAAGTCTGTCCCTGTGCCTCTCCAGAGCCAAGCCTTCAGCCTACGCTCTGGACCCCATTCCCCCTGCCTCCCATGCAGGCTGTGCTCCCTCAGGTACACCCTGGCCCTGAGGTTCTCAACACTTTCCACTGGCCATATTCTGTGAAGGCTGTAAACATGCTTATGTCTAACCCTTCTTTTCAAAAACTTTTTAAAATTTTTATTTCTTTTTGGCTGTGCTGGGTCTTTGTTGCTGCGCGAGGACTTTTTCTTGTTGCGGAGCATGGGCTCTAGGGTGCACGGCTTCAGTAGTTGTGGCACATGGGCCCAGTTGCCCTGAGGCATGTGGAATCTTCCCAGACCAGGGATTGAACCTGTGTCCCCTGAATTGGCAGGATTCTTAACCACTGGACCAACAGGGAAGTCTCTGTATAACCCTCCTTAAGAATAAAACAAAAGCCTCTCTCCATTCTGATTCCTCTAGATGCTATGTGCTAACTCTTTTCCTTTACAGCCATACTTTTTGAAAAATTGTCTCCACTTGCTATCACTCCTTCCTAACTTTCCAGTCACACTTCAACTCCTGAGAACTCATTTCTCCCCACATACCTGCAGACACTACTCTTACAAAAATCATCAATGCCCTTTGTGTTATCAGGTACAAGAGGCTCTGTTCAGTCTTTTCTCCTTTACTTGGACTTTCTTGCTACACTTTACTCGTATCACATCTTCCTTCTTAAACCTCTCTCTTCCTTGGCTTCTGTGACAGCATATTCTGCTATAGCTCTCTGATCATTCCTCTTCTGTCCACACTTTGTGGATTCCTCTTCCTTCTAGAGACTTTGTCCTTGGCACACTGCTCTCCTTACCCTGCATACTTGCCTCAGGTGCCCTCGACCCTCATTCTGGTTTCGGCTACCACATCACCATCTCTATGCTGAGGACTCTTTACCTGCACAGTCAGATATCCAGGTGGCTGCTGACCACCTCCAATTCAGCTTTCTAAAGAGAATTTATCAGTGCTCCCTAACCTGCTCTGCATTCTGTATCCTCTAGTTCCAGACGTGGCCACATCATGCACGGAGTCATCCCAGTCAGGACCCTGGGAAGCATCCGAGTCTTTTGCTCTCCCTTACTCCCTAATCCAATCCATCAAATTCTGTTGATGAAACCTCCATATATTTCCCCTGCATCCTTTCCATCGCCGGCCTGGTTTCAGCCCTCTCAGCTGGCCTACTGCCATATCCTCCAAGATGGCTTCCCTACCTCCATTGTCTCCCACCAACCTCACTGTCCTCTATACTGGCACCAAAAGGAGCCTTCTAAAATGCAAATCTAACGATGTCACCCCCTTACTTAAAATCCTTCCATATTCACCATCATCTTCAGGTCAAGTTTCCAGTCCTTAGTCTGGCCCCTGTAGAGCTCCCTAGTCACTTGCATTTTATGCTCCAGCAAGAGCAGACTCCTTGTAATTTAAGATACAGATCATGCTGTTTCTTCACTTCCTTATTTGATATTTACCGAGCACCCACTATGTACCAGGCTCTGATATAGGTGCTAGTGTATGGCAGTGGATAAAACAGATAACCGTCCCTGCTTTTACAAAGGTTACCTTGTAGTGAGGAGAGAGACAGACAATAGACAGAAATAATTAAGTAAAATGTAAGGTATATTGGATGGTGATAAATGCTAGGGAGAAAAATAAATCAGAGGAGGAGGATAAATGTTGGGGTCAGGCAGGTGGCAGTTTTAGGTAGGAAAGACAGAAGGCCTCACTGAGGAGCAAAGTAAGCAAAGACCTGAAGGAAGCAAAAGAACGTGAGACAAGAGCATCATTTATTACAAATCCCTAAAGCAGAGATGTCTGGCATGTTCTAGTAACAGCATGGAGACCACTGTAGCTGGACTGAAGCACTTTCAATACTTTTGCTCATGCTGTCCCTTTAGCCTAGCCCTTAGTCTGAAGCTCAGAAATGAAATAATTTCCCCAGGTCACACAGCTCCGAAGCAGCAGAGTTGGCATTGAGACTCAGGTCCATTGGAAGCATCTTTCAGTGGGGCACCTGAGAAACCCTTGTGGCTGTCACTTTTATTATCCCTAGCCCCAAAGAGTAGCTGCTTCCACACATCCCTGCAATGAGGACATTACCCCACTCCCAAACATACATACACATAGCTTGCACACACATAAACATACATTCACAAAGCTTGCTGAACAAATGGCTGAAAGACAGTGCCCTGGCCATATTTCTTTGTGTAGACATGCTCGATGACCAGCTACGCCTAGCTATGGACACGCGGGCCGCCCAACTGGCCAAGCTGGAGGAGTCCTGCCGCATAGCTATAATGGTTGCCACAGCCAATGCCAACAAAGCCCAGGTATGTACAGCATAAGAGCCATCCAGGGCACTAGGCTCTCCCCAATCTACCGATCAAACCAGCCCTCTCATCTACCTGGGTACTTCCCCCTTCACCCTAGGGCCCTCTTAGGGCAGGAGGTCCCCTTCCCCACCTCCAGGCTCAGGATGACCTGAGAACAGACCACTGCCCTCCCTTTCCCAGTCTGTCAGTCTAAGGGCTTCCAGAGGGCAGAGGAGTTCCCTGCCCATTCCACCCCTTCCCCCACCTTAAGTCACTCAAAGGCCATGCATTATCTCTTCCTTCTCTCCCCGAGATGGGGGAGAGTAGGGCCATCTCCCCCTCCCCCTGTGACTGAGAGCTCCCTGAGGTTGGGCATCCAAACGCTCACATTCGGGGGCCCCACCAGGCAGCTGAGCTGGCTGAGCAGCAGCGCCGTGAGCAGCAGCGTCAACAGGAGGCGAATCTCGTGGAGGTCCAGAACCAGATCACAAGTGACCTACTGACTGAGAACCCCCAGGTTGCCCAAAACCCCGTGGCTCCCCACAGGGTCCTGCCCTATTGCTGGAAGGGCATGACTCCAGAGCAGAGAGCCACCATCAGGAAAGTACAGGAGACACAACGCCATGAAAAGGAAGCACAGCGCCAAGCTGAACAAGCACTGGATGCCAAATGGGAAAGCCAGACCGTGAACTTGGCCCAGGCAGCAATGGAGCTAGAAGAGCAGGAAAGGGAGCTGTGTGCTGAATTTCGGAGGGGACTGGGCTCCTTCAACCAGCAGCTGGCTAAGGAGCAAAACGCCCAGTGAGTTCTGGGGGTGGCAGCAAGGATGAATGCCAAGGGAGGGTAGGGAGGGATGGCAAGGGTCAGGGAGAGAGGGAAAGCCCATTAGCTGAGGCCTCTGGATTTCTTTCACAGGCAGAATTATCTGAATTCAATAATCTATACCAATCAACCTACAGCCCAATATCATCTGCAATTTAACACCAACAGCCGCTGAGCTCAGGATGGTCCTCTCCCACCTCCACCATCAAGCTCACAGAAGCTAACAGTCAGAAAAATGTTGCAGATCCCCCCTCCCCAATCCATTTCCCAGTGGAAAAGAGCTGAGCCAGTACCCACCTCTGACCCTGGGTAATAAAGTTATTCATTAAAATCAAGGTTGCATGTTGTAATAGGACACAAAAGGTGTAAGGTGCTGGCATTCCCACCCCACCCATGGGTTCTGAGCATCCAGCCCTGTCAGTCTTCACCCATTCACATTTCTTCCCCAGGCCAGCTCCCCCAGCACACAGTGCTGCTCACTCCTCCGTGAGAAACACAGACTTTATTAGGCACACAGGGTGACTGACAGGCAGAGGTTACAAAATGGTTACTGGGCTTTCTTCCAAACTGGAGTAGAGCACTCCAGGAGGCAGAAAGACAGAGGAACCTTTGTTCTCTCTGCCATCCCCCTTCAAGGCTGCATGCGGATGGCCCCATCCAGTCGGATGACTTCTCCATTGAGGAATGAGTTCTCGATGATGGTCTGTACCAGATGAGCATACTCAGCAGGGTCACCAAGTCGGCTGGGGAAGGGCACCTGGCTGGCCAGGAAGTTGCGCACTTTATCTGGGAGGGTGGTCAACAGCGGGGTGCCAAATAGGCCTAGATAAGACAGCCAGAATCAGAGACCCACCCTCACTTTTATATTTACCTGGTCCCTCCTCACCGTAACTCTACTTGTGGTGCTTCCCTGTGTCCAGAGATAGAAGGCTGCTGCTGTTTAGATGGTAGATACCTTCCCTGCTCAATTGCCCACAGATCCCACCCAATCCCAGATGTGGCAGGGAGGGGATATGTCTACCTGGAGCAATGGTCATCACCCGGATACCCATGGGAGCCAGATCCCGAGCAATGGGCAGTGTCATGCCCACTATGCCCCCCTTGGAAGCAGAGTATGCAGCTTGTCCAACCTGGAGAGGGAGTGGAGGTCATAGAAGGCAGGGCCCCCAACAAGTCACCAAGGTACAAGCCTTGCCACTACTCACACACCTGGCCCTCAAAGGCAGCTACGCTGGCTGTGTTGATGATGACCCCACGTTGGCCTCCCTGGTCTGGTTCATTCTGGCCCATCTCACCAGCCACCAGGCGGATCACATTGAAGGTGCCTATGAGATTCACCTGGAGGACCAGTAGAGACATGGTATAGGACTTGAAGCAGAGGTAGCCTTTTGTGGGTGTGGGGACACTCACAGTCAGATACTTTTTACTACTACCCCTGGAGAACCTCTAAGGCCTTACATTGATAACTCGCTGAAAGTCCTCCAAGGTATGGGCCTGGCTCTTCTTTAAGTTATATGTCTTGCTGGCCACTGCAATGCCTGCACAGTTGACTGCCACATCCACACGGCCAAACTTTTCTCTTGCTAGAGTCAGGGCTGCTTGCACATCCTTCTCTGAGGTCACCTTCAAAGGGAAAAGTGGAGAAGGTATTCATCTACCATCATACACATACCACTAAATCTTGCGGGGGTGGGGGGGCGCAGGGCAAATCCAGTCTTTGAGTGACAACAGAATTGTGTAAGCAAGGGAGAGGCCAAGAGAAAGAAAACTCTAGAGTGAGACAAAGGTGAAAATGTTAGGTATTACAGAGCAGTGTTTCAAAACATGTTTGAAATCTATGTCCTCTTTTGATAAACTTACATACCCCTGGAGATTTTCAACTGCTGTGGATCAGATAAGTTGTGAGAATTATTGATATGAAGATAAACTAGCTTTTTGGTACCCCTACTTGCTAATATGATTTCGTCAAGCCTTACTTTCTGTAGTTTGTTTCAGGATAAGTTTTTTGACTCTGTAAATATTAAAATTACAGGGCACAATAACTCTACATATCTCCTTGAGGAGATTCTGATATGGCTAATCCCCAACCTCCCTCCCCGCCCTCCTCCCTGTTGTGAATCACAGCTTTAGAAATTCTTTATCCGGAGGCGTATGAAAACAGCTCAGACCAAAAGGGAAAAGGAGATGGGTCCATTGCCCACATAGACAGGCACCCTTATGAAAAGGAACCCCATGGGAGAGGTGAGGTAACCCCACTTACGTCGGCTGGGGCAAAGGCGCAGCTCTTCCCTAACTTCTTGGCCTGGGCCTCCCCATCTGAGTTGGGCAGGTCCAAAAGTACAGCAGTGGCCCCCTGCCCCACCAGTCGCTCCGCTGTGGCCAAGCCTAGGCCTGAGGCTCCGCCGGTTATTAAGGCAACCAGACCCTGTGAAGAGGAGCTCGGTCAATAACTACACTGTGCGGACCACCCCCACCCATTCTCCAGGCTTCTGCGAGGGAGGTTCCCGGTCACCGCCGCGACTTGACCCAGATGTGCCTCCTCATCTTAACGATGGGACCCTCTGGGTGTCTCATCCTCAGACAGCCATCCAGTCACCCCATATGCACGTGCCCCGGAGAGTTGACCTTCACCTCCCGAGCCCCACCGTCGCAATAACAGGCCTAGATGAGAGTGACGCTTTCTCCCAGCACTGATCTCCCCTCACTGGTTCTACGGCTGCGCCGTCCCAGTGGGTGCAGAAGGACGAAAACCCGTTTACCTTCACGCTCCGACACGCAGCTGCCATCTTGCTCAGACCTCTCCACAGGCTGGACTGCCGGGCACTCGCTGATTGGCCGGGGCGGGGCCCGGGGCGGGGCCGGCGAGGCGGCGCTCCGCCGCTCAGCCAAACAGGTGGGCGCCGGCCTCTCACGTCGCCCGCCGCGGGGGCAAGGCCGGCCGGGGCAAAGTGCAGGCAGAGAGTCTTTACGCCCCGGGAAAAGCAACGAATAGCCGCGTCGCAACACTACCACACCCCCCGGGCCTTTGGTCAGGCCTGCAGCTCTGCTAGGGGGAGGGGGACAGGAGATTGAGAATGTGTTCCTTACTCCACTGAAAAGGCCTCCGTTCAAGTATAAACATATCGGAAAGATTCCTATATGCCAGTCTCTGTGCGGGGCGCTAGGGATAATAGAGGAATAATAAAATAATCAGATGAATAATAAAAGGTTTATGCCTTCCGAGAGGGAAGTTGGAAAGTTCAGTTGGAAAAAAATAATTTCAGTACAGACACAGACAAAGGAAGGGAGAGAGAACCAGATTCTAGAACCCAGGCATGGATATCCAAAGATGGTGATTTTGAGAGCCACATACAGAGAAATATGTTGAGGAAGCGACTGAGAAGAACAGAGATGACCGATATGTTCTCAGAGATACGGATGTGGAAAGCCGTAACAAGAGAGACTAGAAAACGACATTCTGAGACAGCTGCTGAGAAACACAACCCAAAGAGGCATAAGCAGAGAAGCAAAAAACATCTTTGAGCCTTTGGTACTGTCTTCTATGTCTAATACCTATTTTAAACCCCAAAGCCCAGATCACACATTTCACACTGGACCTCAACCAGAGACTGTCATTTAAGACCCAGAGCACCCTAAAACATCTTTTCACCAGTATCCTAATTATAATTCTGAGCCTACCTTATCTGACTTCTTTATATACTTCTCCCCAAACCAAGGTCTTCAGACCATAACCTTAGTCTACATTTTCAGCCTCATTGAGATGTGTATTTCCTTTAAGTAGCTCCCTATCTGGGTTCCCACCCAGGAAGACGTCCCTCTGGGCCTCCTAAATGTTGACTTACCACCACACTCATGGTCACTACACCGTATCCGTGAAAGGATTTAGTACTAGATTCACAGCCTTTCAGACAACATGAAGCGCCCCCATCCCTCAGTGATCGCACTTTTAACGGAGCCAAATATGGTCCAACCACAGTGCCCTCTTTGTGTTCTTTCTTTTGTTTTTAATTTTTATTGAAGTATAGTCTATTTTCAATATTGTGTTACTTGCGGGTGTACAGCAAAGTGAATCAGTTATATATAAACATATATCCACTCCTTTTTAGATTCTTTTCCCATATAGGCCATTACAGAGTATTGAGTTTCCTGTGCTATACTGTAGTTTTTTATTGGTTATCTATTTTATACATGTTGTTGTTTAGTCATTCGGTCTGTCCAACTCTTTTGCGACCCCATGGACTGGAGCCCACCAGGCTCCTCTGTCGGTGGGATTTCTCAGGCAAGAGTAAGTATTGGAGTGGGTTGCCATTTCCTTCTCCCAGGATCTATGACCCAGGGATCAAACCCGCATCTCCTGCTTGGCCAGTGGATTCTTCACCATTGAGCCACCAGGGAAGCTATTTTATGTATAGTAGTTTGTATATATTAATCCCAATCTCCCAATTTATCCTGCCACCCCAGCTGTGTTCATTTTGAATTAGCTATTCTCTCTGCTCTCCTGATTTTTGCATGACTGTATTTGTTGCTGCTGTTGTTGCTTTTGTTTGGTCATTCAGAACTAAGCTTCAGTGTCACTTACTCTCCCTCACTTCTCAAGCTGTGAGCCACTTAGTTGCTATTCCATTGTGTTGGAGGATGTCATCAAGAGGATGTAACCTCATGTTGACCACAGAGCTGGACCTAGGCATTGGGACACTCCATACCCTGCTTCTGTCCCTGGAATATGCTCACTGTTCCCACAGTTAGAGCTGTTTCAAGAACATAGCCTTGAGAGAGTAAGGTGTTGTTGGGATCATCTGGACTGAAGACCACCTAACTGAATCCCATGAACACCTCTATATAAACTTTTAAGATTCTGGCAGATGGGTGTGGAGATCTACTAGTCTTTTGGTCACCTACAACAAACCTTAGAATTTCCCTTGCTCATTAAATCTGTCACCTATCAATCTGGAATGGTCTGCCTCTTTCTTCAGTCTCTCCTTGCCCTTCCTGTTCAGGGGCCAGTTTTTGAATCAACACATTGCATATTTGAATTCTCTGCATAGTACTTACAGGTCCACCATCTTTTTCCAAACTTGGGGCCAGATATGCTTTGGAATTCGAATTTTTTTTCAATTCTGAAGACACATACCCTATATTACAATTCTATATACTGCATATATTCTATACATAACTACCAAGAAAAGTCTGGAGTGTCGCTTATAATTAAACATTAATAGTTCTAGAAGCAAAAATATGAAAATTTACATTAAGTGAATCAAGACTACAAATAGCCTTATGCTATTTCAGGTCAGGTTTTGTCACCTAATGAGTTTGGGCTCCAAAGTATGAAAAAACAGCCTGAAACTTCCCAGAACTTTTGGCATTGTGGAATTGTGCCTTAAGGATTTTGAGTCTTGTCTAACCTGGCCTTGTTTGTGTGAGTGTTTGTGTGTTCTCCGTGTGCTGGAAGGTAAACCCCATGGCAGCAGGGTCTTGTCCTTTACCTCTTGGTTACCTCATGCTAAGAACACTGCCTGACATGTACTACACACTCAATACAAATTAAGGAATAAATCAGTCAATCTTGGGAGAATCTGCAGGCACAGCTTCATGATTCTTTCATGAATTATGCTCAGTTCCAAGGACCTTCACCTCCTTTCTACTTTAACCATCTCTGTCTAAACCACACTGTTAACCTTGTCATGTCCTGGAATGATTCCCCTACGTCTACAAACCACCGCCTCTGACTCTGACCATGTTCTCCCAGTCACCTCAGGTCTTCTCTCCACCACTTCTTTTATATCCTTGAACCCTGTTGATCTGTGGGCCTTTCTATTTTCTCCAGCCCAGCAGCTTCTTCTTAGTTTTCTTTTGGACAGTGTAGACCCTCTCTCATTCCTCCTCTCTCTTTACCCATTCCCACCAGTGTCCTCAGCCCATTATCCCTTGGCATCCTACCAATTCAACTCCTTGAATTTTCAGCACAGACTCTGATACCAGAGGTCTGGGTTTGAATCTCAGCCTCATCATTTGCTAGCTGGATGACCTTGGGAAAGCTACTTGAATGTGTCTCTTTATCCTCTTCCATAAAATGGATATAATCCAAGTACCTCCTTTGTAGGATTGTTAGGAATATGGTGCCGTTTCTCAGATTTAACCTGGCTGAAACAACCTCGGCTCGGCCCCCACGAGGCAGAGCCCAAGCACAGCAGAAGACCAACTCAGTGAAAGCTCCCGCGGTGAAAACTGAACTCAAGAA
This sequence comes from Moschus berezovskii, assembly GCF_049115385.1. Lineage (NCBI taxonomy): Eukaryota > Metazoa > Chordata > Mammalia > Artiodactyla > Moschidae > Moschus > Moschus berezovskii. The sequence continues at coordinate 50,793,247 of NC_142488.1, read as the reverse complement.
AACCCAGCGCTGTGGAAATGACAAGAAGCCCAGCGTGCTGGAAACTGGGACAACAAAAACAAACTTGGCAGAAAGGTCACACAGCTCAGTCTCAGATTCCAGAAGACCTCTGATTAAGGTAGGAGGTCCTCGCTCCTATGGCTGGAAGGACATATGGCTAACAAAATCTTAATTCCTTTATAGTCTCTCGTTTCTTGTTTCCTCGACACCCGGCCCCCACCCCCACCACCACAAACAGGCGAGTGGCAGTGGGTTCAACTGAGGGACTCTGGCAAGGGCTACTCTACTTCCCAGTGCTGTCCCAAAGGTTGCACCATCTGCTGTGCCCTAGTAGTTGTTGTCCAAGTGGGTGAGGGTTCTTCTGTCCTTAATCTTTGTGCCAAGGATCAGGCCAATGAAAATTGTGGGCACAGGTCAGGTATTTAGCAGATTTTCTGGCAGATTATGAAGGGGATTCCTCGGAACATTTTTCCCACTGCTTTTTCCTCCCATCCTCCAGCTCCTCTCTCCACCTATGCCACTGTTTACAAAGTATTAGGCAGGTCATCATCTTTCCATTTCTGAATGTTGTGCTTGAAACCATTTACCTAAGATTTGGGACTCAAACCCACGTGGCAGGGACTCTGTGCTATGCTTAGTCACTCAGTCGCATCCAACTGGGACTTGAGCCCGGCCAAAACCCATGGTGCCTGGTTTTAGGACCCAGTGAAGCTCAGGTTCTTGATGTCTTATAGAAAAAAAAAAGTCAGTGAGAGACACAGCGATAGGTAAGAGGTAGATTTGTATGGGTTCAGAGAGAAGCACTCTATAAGAGTGTGGGCCATCACAGAGGGCATGTGCGGTGGCCATGGAATGTGATGTGGTTAGTTTTCATGAGCTGGGTGATTTCATACGCTAATGAGTGGGTCATTCCAACAATTGGGGGCCCACCCACTCCTGGGTCTCTTGACAGTGCCTTGGAACTGTCCTGTCATCTCTGGGTGTGTCATTTAGCTTGCAAATTGAGGATCAAGGTTTAGTTGAATTTGATTTGTCATCTTGGACCCATTTTGATTTTAATTGGTTTATGTTATGCCGTTGGGCTATGTCATTCTTTCAAAAGTTGTGCCCTGCCCCCTTCCCTCCTGTTTCATGCTCTTTTCCTGGGCCCACAGTGTTGCCCTACAGTCTTCTGGAGGGACAACCAGAAAATAGCTGGCCCTTGGGAGAGAAATACTGTATAATATCCAATCTGTCTAGATATTCAGGCCTTCATCTTCCATGTTTCCTATAACATGTGCAACAACGTTTCTCAGTGAACCCACTAGGGCGGGTGACAGGCACACAATGCCTGCTAGAAGTCCATCTTTTGGTGGCATCCCTTCAAGGGCAATTGGGCTTCCAGGGATAATGTTTGCCACCTTGGGAGTTAGCCCTGCAGGCTGTTTGGGCCCAAACTCTTACCATGTTCTCCTAAAGTTACAAACACACCCCCGGATCAAATTTTCACTCCACTTTTATAGAATGTCTGGTCTTTTGCCTCTTATCAATTTGTTCTTAAGCCACTTAGTAACTCCTATAACCAGGACCCTGCCCCCTTGTAAGCAACATCACTCCACCCCGCTTATTATTAAAATAATCTTAGTATATTAAAAAGCAGAGACATTACTTTGCCATTACTTAAAATTACAACCCCTTAATCCTACCCAGCACTGGTCACGCTGGAGACCTTGGGGATGCCCAACTCCAGTCCGTGGGTCCCAGGAGGTTGACCTGCCTTGACCTGCCTAGGGATCTGGTCATCGGAAGGTTGTCACACCTCAACCTGCTCGGGGATCTGCCAGTCCAGGGGTCCCAGGAGATCGACATGCCTTAACCTGCCCAGGGACCCAATTCTCAGGAGGCCGACATGCCTCGACCTGCCTGGGGATTCAATCTCTAGGAGGCTGTCATGCCTCAGCCTGCCTGGGGATCTTCACCCTGACCTGGGGACGCCCGGCTCTCAGGTTGCAACAGTACTGGGTAGGATAAGCTTCAGAAAGACTCACCCCTAAGGAAGTCCACCCATGGAAATAGAAGGAAGCCTATTAGTTGTGGGACTGTGCCTGGTTTCAGCAATAACTCAGAAGTCCAACAAGAACCCCTTTGCCTTTCTGGAAAGTCTAAAAGAGACCCTCGAAAAGTTTACCAATCTGGACTTAGATTCTTCTGAGGGACAGGTGATTTTAAAGGACAAATTCCTGTCCCAGTGTGCATCAGACATCAGGATAAAGTTATAACAGCTACAGCAGCAGGACCCTGCTGCCTCTTTAGATGAGCTGGTCCAGACAGCCACCAATACCTGTCATAACAGAGAACAGGAGAGGGAGGCCAAGGCCCAGGAAAGGGAGAAAAGGAAAGACACAAGGCATGCCCAGATGCTGGCTGCCCTCCAGGGAAGCCCTGTGGCAAACCCTGGGTCCTTGAAGGACAAGGAACAAGGAAAATGCCCAATCTGTAGACAGGTGGGACATTTGGGCTAAAGAATGTCCAAACCGTGACAGGTCTCCTAAAACAGCTTGCTACAAATGCCATCAATTGGGACATTGGGCAGCACTCTGCCCTCGGGACCGAAGAGCCTCAAGGTCAAGTGCCAAGCCTTCCCTCATGATGGTTCAACAGGACTGAAGCCACCCCTTCCAGCCAGCCTGCCTGTCACAGATAACCATCATGAGGCTGGAGCCAAGGGTGCAACTGGATGTGGCAGGTAGGTCCAAGAATTTCTTGGTTGACATAGGAGCTACCTACTCTGTCCTGACTTCCTTCTCCTGAGCCTTCTCCTCCCCAAACCTGTACCATTTTGGGTGCTATGAGTGAGTGAAGTCGCTCAGTCGTGTCCAACTCTTTGCGACCCCATGGACTGTAGCCCATCAGGTTCCTCCATCCATGGGATTTTCCAGGCAAGAATACTGGAGTGGGTTGCCATTTCCTTCTCCAGGAGATCTTCCCCACCCAGGGATCAAACCCGGGTCTCCCACATTGTAGACAGACGCTATAGGAAAAGCAATTACAAAAAGATTCACCTGAGCACTTGGCTGTTGGGATGGACAAATATTTTCCCACCAGTTTTTGGTGGTCCCTGAGTGTCCTACAGCCATGAAATTAAAAGACGCTTACTCCTTGGAAGGAAAGTTATGACCAACCTTGATAGTATATTAAAAAGCAGAGACATTACTTTGCCAACCAAGGTCTGTCTAGTCAAGACTATGGTTTTTCCTGTGGTCATGTATGCATGTGAGAGTTGGACTGTGAAGAAAGCTGATCGCCGAAGAATTGATGCTTTTGAACTGTGGTGCTGGAGAAGACTCTTGAGAGTCTCTTGTACTGCAAGGAGATCCAACCAGTCCATTCTATAGGAGATCAATCCTGGGTGTTCATTGGAAGGACTGATGCTAAAGCTGAAACTCCAATACTTTGGCCACCTAATGGGACGAGTTGACTCACTGGAAAAGACTTTGATGCTGGGAAAGGTTGGGGGCGGGAGGAGAAGGGGACAACTGAGAATGAGATGGCTGGATGGCATCACTGACTCTGTGGACATGGGTTTGAGTGAACTCCGGGAGTTGGTGATGGACAGGGAGGCCTGGCGTGCTGTGGTTCATGGGGTCGCGGAGAGTCGGACACGACTGAGCGACTGAACTGAACTGAGTGTCCTACTCCCTTATCGGGAAGAGATCTTTCCCTGCCTTCAAAATCTTGCAGCTATTTCAGTCCTGATAGAAGATGCTTTAAAACTCTCTCTTGGGGGAAAACTATTTTTACCAGTCACCAAGTGAAACAACTCCTGAATGGGAAAGGCCATTTATGGATGTCTGATCAAAAGATCCTCAGATATCAAGTAGTGCTGATGGAAAATCCAGGCCTGACTATATCCCCCTGTGAGGTTCTTAACCCAGCTACCCTCCTGTCTACCCTTGAGGGCTCTGTCCCCTTTCACTCTTGCCTAGAAACCTTAGACCACTGGACAAAATCCTGAGAGGGATTGTCATCAGAAGATCTTCTGACCAATCCTGAGGAAATCTGGTACATTGATGGAAGCAGCTTTGTCTTTGATGGAAAAAGAAGAGCCAGATATGCAGTAGTCTCCAATTTTGAGACCATAGAGGCTAAACATTTGCTACCAGGTACTTCAGCCCAATTAGCTGAGCTCATAGCCCTGACTTGAGCTTTAGAGCTGGGAAAAGGAAAAAGAATAGCCATTTATACTGACTCCAAGCATGCCTTTCTGGTGCTACATGCACATGCTGCTATTTGGAAAGAAAGAGGCCACTTGACCACCTGAGGGTCCCCGATCAATTATGGTGATCAAATCCTTAGACTCTTGGAGGCAGTCCATTTGCCCACTGAGGTTTCAGTCTCCCACTGTAAAGGACACCAAAAAGGGAGCACAGAAGTGGCACAAGGGAACTAAGCAGCTGATCAGGCAGCTAAGAGAGCAGCATTACAGAACAATGACCTAACAGGGGTTGCCACCTTAGTTCCACAGACTAATTTGCCAGAAATTCCTTCATGTACTGAAGGTGAGACTCTTAAGGCTAAGAGTGAGGGCTTTCAAGAAGATCATGTGGGGTGTTTCCACAAGGAAGGACTCTTTTTTCTGCCTGGGAACCTCCAATGGAAGTTGGTTAACTCCTTACATGCCACCACTCATTTACGGGAAAAGGCCCTCCAAGGATTACTAGAAAGGTCCTTCAGAGGAACAGTCCTCCAAATGACTATAAAGTAAGTGGTCTCCTCTTGTCCCACTTGCCAATTAAACAACCCCCAAGGAGCTTGAAGACCCCAGCTGGCCCAGCCTGTCCAATGGCATGGGACCTACCCAGGAGAGGAATGGCAGATGAACTTCACCCAGATGCCAGTTTCTCAAGGGTATATACCTATTATTCATGATAGATACATTCACAGGATGGACTGAAGGCTTTCCTACCTGGACTGAAAAGTCTGAAGAGGTGGTAAAAAACTGCTCCCTGAAACCACTCCAGGATTTGGTCTGCCCAGGTCATTACAAAGTGACAATGGGACATCATTTACTTCTAAGTTCACCCAAGGGGTCTCTAAAGCATTGGGCATTACTTATTATCTCCATTGTGCCTGGAGGCCTCAGTCTTTAGGAAAAGTAGAAAGAGTCAACCAATTCTTAAAATCAGCAATAAAAAAGATAAACCAGGATACCTCCCTTGGGTGGAAGGAGGCTTTATCAATAGCTCTCCTCTGCACCCGTGTTGCCCCTAAGGAACAGGTTGGTCTTAGTTCTTGCTGCTGCTGCTGCTAAGTCACTTCAGTCATGTCCGACTCTCTGCAACCCCATAGACGGAAGCCCACCAGGCTCCCCCGTCCCTGGGATTCTCCAGGCAAGAACACTGGAGTGGGTTACGAGATGCTATACAGGAGACCTTTGTTTATGTCAATGACCTCTTCCTAGATCCAGAGGCTCAGACTCTCTGGTCTTATACCATGGCCATTGGGCAATTCCAACAAGATATATGCTTGTAGGGTGTCAACCAAGACCCAAAAGATTCTAAAGAGCCACCACTATATGCTCCAGAGACTCAAGTCCTAATTAAAGTCTGGAATGATGGGTCCTCAAAGGCTCAACTCCAGCCCATATGGAAGGGCCCATACCCTGTAATACTTTCTACCCCCACAGCAGTCAAGGTACTAGGACACAACCCCTGGGTTCACTACTCACGAGTCAAGCCATGGAAGAAAAAAGAAGAGGACACTCAATGCACCTGTGAGCCCCTGGGAAACCTCAGATACCTATTCAGGACTACAAATGAGTGCCATTCTAATGAACACCCCCAAAATTAAGTTTCTGAGGATAAGATTTCTCAGGATAGCTCTAAAAAGCCAACACAGCTTGGCAGGGGTTGTACTCCAAAACAGACAGGAGATAGATTTCCTGATCCCTGAACAAAGAGGAACTCAAGCCATCTTGAATGAGGTGTGTTGTTTCTGGGTAAATACCACCAGCTAAGTTACAGAAAGTTTCAGAGTCCTCAAGAAAAACATTCAGATCCTACAGGATCTCAAAGAATAAGTTGGAGAGTTCTTGGGGTGGCTACAGTATCTCTTTGGGGGATACTTCTCCTGATGGGAGGGAATTTGGAGTTGGCTAATGCCCCTACTAATCCTTGTTATCACCATATTGATGCTGCTTATGATAGTTCCATGTATTATTGATTGTCTAACCCATTTTGTCTCTGCCCAGGTCAACAAGCTACAACATGCAGTGCCAGTTCAACAAGGATATATAAAACTACAGCTGACCATGGAAAATATCACTCACCCTTAGATGGACACCGCTATAAGGACTCTGAGGCTTGAGACTAGCAAAAGGGGGAGGCCCAGTGCCCCTCGCTGTCCCAGTTCAGCAGGAAGTAGCCAGAGAGACCTCAATGCCCCATTCCCAAAGAATTGGGCCTCCCATCTCTTGAGCGGGGAATGTTAGGTAGTTAGAATAGGAAAAAGGAGTTCATAATGGCTGTGGCTAAAAGACAAAGAAAGGAAAAAGCCCGTGAAAATAGAACAAAGGAAGTTCCAAGGACCAGAGTGAGAACCTCAGGTGAAACAAACAGCCCTCCTGGCTAGCCCAATTTACATAGGGCAGGCTCAGGGGGAGGAGAAAAAACATATAAAAAGAGGAGCCAAAATTGATCTGGCTTCTCCTCTCTTTGTGTCTTTTGGGTTGGCCTGCCCTCATGCCTCAAGGATGTATTTTCCTTTGCTTGCCAAATAAAACTGAGCTGTAACACTGATCTGCCCATCACTTCAAATTTTTGCGGTGGCAAGACAGAACCGAGGAAATTACACACTCCCCTGACAGTAACAAATAATATTAGTGTGAAAAGAAGTGAAAGTGTTACTTGCTCAGTCATTTCCAACACTGCGACTCCACGGACTGTAACCCATCAGGCTCCCCTGTCTACGGGATTCTCCAGGCAAGAATACTGGAGTGGGTAGCTGTTCCCTTCTCCAGGAGGTTCACAACCCAGTGGTTGAACCTGGGTCTCCTGCACTGCAGGCAGATTCTTTACCATCTGAGGCACCAGGGAAACCACAATATTAGTATAAGTATGCCCCCAATACTGCCTGGGAGATATTTATATGAACATTTATTTGTTGTTTATCTGAAATTCAAATTTCATTACTGAGGATCTTTTATCTCACCTGGTAGCACTACTGTGGGGAGTTATAAAGTCACATGTTGTTGCTGAAAAGTAGTGGTGTACAGGCTGAAGTCAGACAATCATAATGCAGCAACTTATGGAGAGGCCTAGAAGTGAGAGAGAACGAGTCAAACGGTTTAAAGCAAGGAGGGGGTAACATATTAAAATTTTAGCTTTAGGAAGAGGTTCCTTCTGGCTTCTTGGAGGCTTCTTCTCACTAGTCATAATAGTACAGACAAGAGATTTTGGGTTGTGATAGGAGGAAGATAGAAAGGATGTGCCAGATTTAAGGAGGATGTAGGTGTTGCTGCTGCTGCTGCTAAGTCACGTCAGTCGTGTCCGACTCTGTGTGACCCCATAGATGGCAGCCCACCAGGCTCCCCCGTCCCTGGGATTCTCCAGGCAAGAACACTGCAGTGGGTTGCCATTTCCTTCTCCAATGCATGAAAGTGAAAAGTGAAAGTGAAGTCGCTCAGTCGTGTCCGACTCTTCACGACCCCATGGACTGCAGCCTACCAGGCTCCTCCGTCCATGGGGTTTTCTAGGCAAGAGTACTGGAGTGGGATGCCACTGCCTTCTCCATGTAGGCATTAGATCATCATAATTTAGCAGCTGGTTAGATGGGGTTCTTGCCTGGAGAATCCCAGGGACGGGGGAGCCTGGTGGGCTTCCGTCTATGGGGTCACACAGAGTCGGACACGACTGAAGTGACTTAGCAGCAGCAGCAGATGGAGTGAAGAGGGCATCATTCCCAGGGTCCAGTTTGGGTGTCTGGGAAGATGGTATTGCTACCAACTGAGACAGAACAGATGTTGGAGGCAATGATTAAGTTTAGTTTAGGATATGTGTTGGAGGTGCCTAAGGAACATCTGGTGTAGGGGGACAGAAAAAGATTGGCTGTCTCATTCTGAAATTCAGTGGAAAAAATGAGCCTAGAGAGTGGAAAGTCCTCAGCAGAGAGGCACTATTGAAACCAGGAGATAGATGGGCTCCCCAGAAATGGAACTCAGGGAGAAGGCCAAGAAGAAACAGCGAAGTAGGGGGAACCAGAAAAAAGAGGTGTCATGAAAGCTAAGGGGTAGTTTCTAGGAGGGAGAGTTGGTCAACCATGTCAAGTGCAGTCAGAAAGTTCTTATTACACAAAGGCTGAACAATGGCCATTGATTTGGGTAAAGGTAAAGTCATCATGACGCGAGAGACGCCGGCCCTGGCGCAACTGACCACGCAAAGAGGCGCGGCCATGAGGAATTACCCCACGCCTGAGGCCGGGGCCGGCGGCCGAGAGCAGCTACCCCACGTCCAATAGGCGGTGGCTGTGCGGGCGCAGGAGGGCCGAGAGGAGCTACTCCACGTTCAAGGTCAGGAGGGGTGGCTCATCCAAGGTAAGGTGCAGCGGCTACGCTTTCTTGGAGCAGCTGTGAAGAGATATCCCACGCCCAAGGTAAGAGAAACCCAAATAAGACGGTAGGTATTGCGAGGGGGCATCAGAGGGCAGACACACTGACATCATAATCACAGGAAACTAGTCGATCTGATCACATGGACCACAGCCGAATGTGGTCCACTGGAGAAGGGAATGGCAAACCACTTCAGTATACTTGCCTTGAGAACCCCATGAACAGTATCAAAGGGCAAAATGATAGGATACTGAATGAGGAATTCCCCAGGTCGGTAGGTGCCCAGTATGCTACTGGAGATCAGTGGAGAAGTAACTCTAGAAGGAATGAAGGGATGGGGCAAAAGCAAAACCAATACCCAGTTGTGGATGTGACCGGTGATAGAAGCAAGGTCCAATGCTGTAAAGAGCAATATTGCATAGGAACCTGGAATGTTAGGTCCATGAATCAAGGCAAATTGGAAGTGCTCAAACAGGAGATGGCAAGAGTGAACATAGACATTCTAGGAATCAGTGAACTAAAATGGACTGGAATGGGTGAATTTAACTCAGATGACCATTATATCTACTACTGTGGGCAGGAATCCCTTAGAAGAAATGGAGTAGCCATCATGGTCAACAAAAGAGTCCGAAATGCAGTACTTGGATGCAATCTTAAAAACGACAGAATGATTTATGTTCATTTCCAAGGCAAACCATTCAATATTACAGTAATCCAGGCCTATGCCCCAACCAGTAACGCTGAAGAAGCCGAAGTTGAACAGTTCTATGAAGACCTACAAGACCTTTTAGAACTAACACCCAAAAAAGATGTCCTTTTCATTATAGGGGACTGGAATGCAAAAGTAGGAAGTCAAGAAACACCTGGAGTAACAGGCAAATTTGGCCTTGGAGCTCGGAATAAAGCAGGGCAAAGGCTAATAGAGTTTTGTCAAGAGAACGCACTGGTCATAGCAAACACCCTCTTCCAACAGCACAAGAGAAGACTCTACACATGGACATCACCAGATGGTCAACACCGAAATCAGATTGATTATATTCTTTGCAGCCAAAGATGGAGAAACTCTATACAGTTAGCAAAAACAAGACCAGGAGCTGACTGTGGCTCAGATCATGAACTCCTTATTGCCAAATTCAGACTTAAATTGAAGAAAGTAGGAAAACCACTAGACCATTCAGATATGACCTAAATCAAATCCCTTATGATTATACAGTAGAAGTGAGAAATAGATTTAAGGGACTAGATCTGATAGATAGAGTGCCTGATGAACTCTGGACGCAGGTTCGTGACATTGTACAGGAGACAGGGACCAAGACCATCCCCATGGAAAAGAAATGCAAAAAAGCAAAATGGCTGTCTGAGGAGACCTTACAAATAGCTGTGAAAAGAAGAGAGGCAAAAAGCAAAGGAGAAAAGGAAAGATATAAGCATCTGAATGCAGAGTTCCAAAGAATAGCAAGGAGAGATAAGAAAGCCTTCCTCAGTGATCAATGCAAAGAAATAGGGGAAAACAACAGAACAGGAAAAACAAGAGATCTCTTCAAGAAAATTAGAGATATCAAGGGAACATGTCATGCAAAGATGGGCTCGATAAAGGACAGAAATGGTATGGACCTAACAGAAGCAGAAGATATTAAGAAGAGGTGGCAAGAATACACAGAAGAACTGTACAAAAAAGATCTTCACGACCAAGATAGTCACGATAATGTGATCACTGACCTAGAGCCAGACATCTTGGAATGTGAGGTCAAGTGGGCCTTAGAAAGCATCACTACCAACAAAGCTAGTAGTGGTGATGGAATTCCAGTTGAGCTATTTCAAGTCTTGAAAGATGATGCTGTGAAAGTGCTGCACTCAATATGCCGGCAAATTTGGAAAACTCAGCAGTGACCACAGGACTGGAAAAGGTCAGTCTTCATTCCAATCCCAAAGAAAGGCAATGCCAAAGAATGCTCAAACTACTGCACAATTGCACTCATCTCACACGCTAGTAAAGTCATGCTCAAAATTCTCCAAGCCAGGCTTCAGCAATATGTGAACCGTGAACTCCCAGATGTTCAAGCAGGCTTTAGAAAAGGCAGAGGCACCAGAGATCAAATAGCCAACATCCGCTGGATGATGGAGAAAGCAAGAGAGTTCCAGGAAACCATCTATTTCTGCTTCATTGACTATGCCAAAGCCTTTGACTGTGTGGATCACAATAAACTGTGGAACATCTGAAAGAGATGGGAATACCAGACCACCTGACCTGCCTCTTGAGAAACCTGTATGCAGGTCAGGAAGCAACAGTCAGAACTGGACATGGAACAACAGACTGGTTCCAAATAGGAAAAGGAGTGTGTCAAGGCTGTATATTGTCACCTTGCTTATTTAACTTATATGCAGAGTACATCATGAGGAACGCTGGGCTGGAAGAAGCACAAGCTGGAATCAAGATTGCCGGGAGAAATATCAATAACCTCAGATATGCAGATGACACCACCCTTATGGCAGAAAGTGAAGAGGAACTCAAAAGCCTCTTGGTGAGAGTGAAAGAGGAGAGTGAAAAGGTTGGCTTGAAGCTCAACATTCAGAAAACAAAGATCATGGCATCTGGTCCCATCACTTCATGGGAAATAGATGGAAAAACAGTGGAAACAGTGTCAGACTTTGTTTTTTTGGGCTCCAAAATCACTGCAGATGCTGATTGCAGCCATGAAATTAAAAGACGCTTGCTCCTTGGAAGGAAAGTTATGACCAACTTTGATAGTATACTAAAAAGCAGAGACATTACTTTGCCAACCAAGGTCCGTCTAGTCAAGGCAATGGTTTTTCCCGTGGTCATGTATAGATGTGAGAGTTGGACTGTGAAGAAAGCTGATCGCCGAAGAATTGATGTTTTTGAACTGTGGTGCTGGAGAAGACTCTTGAGAGTCTCTTGTACTGCAAGGAGATCCAACCAGTCCATTCTAAAGGAGATCAATCCTAGGTGTTCATTGGAAGGACTGATGCTAAAGCTGAAACTCCAATACTTTGGCCACCTCATGTGACGAGTTGACTCACTGGAAAAGACTCTGATGCTGGGAAAGGTTGGGGGCGGGAGGAGATGGTGATGACCGAGAATGAGATGGCTGGATGGCATCACCGACTCTGTGGACATGAGTTTGAGTGAACTCCGGGAGTTGGTTTTGGACAGGGAGGCCTGGCGTGCTGTGATTCATGGGGTCACGGAGAGTCGGACACGACTGAGCGACTGAACTGAACTGAACTGAACTGAACTGAAAGTCATCATTACCTTAGGCTGGCATCACACAGGCTCATTTAGACATCAGTTCCATTTATACAAATGATAAACACTTGGTTAGCATGCGTCCTCAGCATGCTCTCAGATGTTCACTACAGTCATTCTCACAACCCACACACTCCTTCAGAATTTAAACCATTCATTTGAATTGTGCCCCAACTCACTCAAATTATAGGCACATGTTCAGTTGCTCTCCACACTCATCTGCTGGGGTCCTTTATATTTGTCAATGTCATCTCAGAATCGGAGCTAGTGCCTTTGCCAGGATAACTGCAGGCACCCACAAGGGTTAAATGGGTTATCCTGTTTTTTATCTCCCAGGAGTGAAGAAAAACCTTTGCTCTTCTCTTACCTCCTGGTAGAGCTAACCCTAACCTTAACTCTGGATAGTGCTGGATGTTGCTGATTCTGGTGTCCCTGACTTGCCTCTAGACTCACCTCTGGCCCTCATGCACCCTAACTGATGAGTATCTATTGTGTGCAAAAGTTGAGTTCACTCAGTTCTCTATTTTCTAATTATCTTGAGACAGAGGTTGAAACAATAAAGAGAAGAGATGCTCAATGGCACAATTCCCCAAGGAAGTGGGAGAGGTTGAGACCAAGAGCCCAGTGGGAAGGAAAGCCTCAGATAGGACTTCTCTTCTCTGAGACCTGAGGAAAGAGAATAGGGGAAGAGACAAGTTTGGAGGTGACAAGAGAGGAAGAGTTCAGCTAATGGCTCCATTTACTTTAAATGCAGTAATTCTTAACCCAATGTCCAGGGCCCTTTCAGAGTCTCTAGAGAAAATTTAAGGAGCCCATGGATTTGGGGGGAAAGGTTGCATCTTTATTTTCACTATCACTAACAGATATGTAGCATGTCATTATAGGAAATGTGGGTAACAAACTACAGTAGTAATAGCAGTCAGTACCTGTGGCTTTGTCACCAACAGAAATCAGATTTTCATAGCACATCATAGTTGTTTCAGGTCTGTCAAATTACATCACTATTTTGAAATTGTTAGTCACTAAACCTGTTGATAGAATTTGATATTTAATATATTAATAAAGAAGTACTTGTATAACTATGTTACAGATATCTTTCTTATTTTAGTATTTGTATTTCTTTTGTAATCTTTGTTTATCTTATGCATGCATTATTCTGGGAAGGGTTTCTTTAGACTTCACCAGATTGCCAGAAGTGTCCTTAGCATAAAAAAAGGCTAAGAGACCCTACTCTGAAGAGTAACAGTAGCTAATATTTACATAGCTCTTCCTAAAGGCCAGGTACAGTTTTAAGTATATTTTTCTTTTCCTTATGTAGTTGTTAACTCATTTATTCCTGTTAGGTAGTTAGAATAGGAAAAAGGAGTCCATAATGGCTGTGGCTAAAAGACAAAGAAAGGAAAAAGAAAATAGAACAAAGGAAGGTCAGAGGACTGGAGTGAGAACCTCAGGTGAAACAGCCCTCCTGGCTAGCCCAATTTACATAGGACAGGCTCAGGGGGAGGAGAAAAAACATATAAAAAGAGTAGCCAAAACTAAACTTCTGGCTTCTCTTCTCTTCATGTCTTTTGGGTCGGCCCACCTTCACACCTGGAGAATGTATTTTCCTTTGCTTGCCAAATAAAACTGAGCTGTAACACTGATCCATCCATCGATTCAAATTTTTGCTGCGGTGAGACAGAACTGAGGAAATTACACACTCCCCCAACATCACTAATGAAAATTATTTGTTATTTAACTGAAATTCATATTGGGGTGGGGCTCTCTATTTTTTATTTTCTAAATATTGCAACCCTACTGCACGGATAACCCCCCCACCCCGGATGGTGAGATATTCCTCCTCAGGCTCCCATGGCTCTTTGTGCCCACCTCTGCACCAATACCTACCATGATCCCTGAGAGTTCAGGGCTTTTCTGATCTCTGTACCCTTCATTTGCCATTCAGGGCCTGGCAAAGAACACAGTTTGTTGAATGAATGAATGCACATGTGTGACATCCCAATAAACCTGCATCATTTGGTGGAATCAATGTCTTGTGATCAGTACACTGCCTCAGTTCCACTTGTATCCACCTTGTCTTCACATGATTGACATATCGACCCAGCAGGCAAGCCGGTAGGAAAGCAGGAAAGCGAGCAGGCAGTCATGAAGCCTGAGAACAAGGAGCCAGCTGGCACCGAAGAAGCTGAGAGTGACAGCCGCCGCCCTCAGGGGGCGGGAGCCTGGGAGGAGGGAGGTAATGTGGGTGGAAGCATGCTTCTCCCTTGGGGCTCCTCATCACCCCTCTGCCAGGAGGTGCAAAGCACCCCCGCCCTGTGCCTGGCCAGAGGCCAACCCAGGGCTGGCCCTCTTGGGGCCTCCCAGCTCTCCAGCCCTGGACCTAGACTAGTTTCTCCAACGATTCTGGTGGAGAATTCTCCAATAATTCTCCAACAATTCTGGTGGTTTAGTTGCCAAGTCTTGTCTGACTCTTGCGACCCCATGGACTGTAGCCCACCAGGATCCTCTGTCCATGGGATTTTTCCAGGCAAGAATACTGGAGTGGGTTGCCATTTCCTTCTCCAGGGGATCTTCCCAATCCAGGAATCGATCCGAGTCTCCTGCATTGCAGGCAGATTCTTTACCTACTGAGCTATGAGGGAAACCCCGGCCCTCAAATCCCCTCCGTGCCCGCCCGGGTTGAGTTAGGAAAGACTCTGAACAGAACAAATGGGTGTGAGGGAGATGAGTCAGCCCAGACGAGGCGGAAGTGCCAGTGAAACTCCTGCCAGTGTGACTGGGCAACACCCAGAAGTGGGGGGCCCGCAGGGCGGGGGTTCTTATTCCAAGTGTGAGGATTTAGAGGCACTGTCTGTGATAAGTCTTGATCATGCACCCACTGAAGGGGTGGCTGTGTGATCTGGGTCGAGTCATCTTCCTCTTCTGACCTCAGTTTCCTCCTCAGTGAAGTGGGTCGAATACTCACTCTATCCTAGTGCATCATATCTATTATAAAAGGTCAGTAGTAACTGTCATGCGTAGTCCTTGTGCCCGCCACCCCAGGCCACTTGCACCATGTGAAACTGTCCCATTGGTGGGGATGTGGGACACAGTGAGGAGACCTTGATCCGCCATCACAGGGAGCCCAAAGATGGCTCAGGCCCTCAAAGAGACTGGCGAAGGGGTTCAGAAGGAGGAAACCCAAAGAGTCCAGCGAAAGGAGTCGGCAGGGGGCAAGTTCCCCTTTTATTTCTGCCACTCCCAGGTGAGGAAGACGAGTCGCCTGCTCGGGAACCAAGGACTGGACGGTGATATACAGGCTGCACCCATTCTAAGCAAGTCAACAGATTAAATATGCTTTTTAGAGGGGTTGCTAGCTAAACCGGAGAAGGCAATGGCAAGCCACTCCAGTACTCTTGCCTAGAAAACCCCATGGATGGAGGAGCCTGGTGGGCTGCAGTCCGTGGGGTTGCTAAGGGTCGGTCACGACTGAGCAACTTCACTTTCACTTTTCACTTTCACACATTGGAGAAGGAAATGGCAACCCACTCCAGTGTTCTTGCCTGGAGAATCCC
Organism: Moschus berezovskii; assembly: GCF_049115385.1. Lineage (NCBI taxonomy): Eukaryota > Metazoa > Chordata > Mammalia > Artiodactyla > Moschidae > Moschus > Moschus berezovskii. Next base: position 50,777,841 of record NC_142488.1, on the reverse strand, counting down.
AGGGACGGGGGAGCCTGGTGGGCTTCCGTCTATGGGGTCACACAGAGTCGGACACGACTGAAGTGACTTAGCAGCAGCAGCAGCAGCTAGCTAAACGGAAGGATTCACACTAAGATTCGGATACGCGGCTGTCCTATAGTCCTGACCGAGTGTGGGAAGATAAGACTCAGGGAGAAGGAGGGCAGCAGGGGCGCGGAGATGAACAGGTCTGGCTTTGCCAATACCCACCTACTAAGCCCATCTTCCCTTCCGGACCGGTTCGCGGCATCTGCGCATGCTCCTTCCGCCCCTACCAGGCCCTCCGGAGGGGGTCGCGTTGTGCTCTGTTGAGGTGGGGTCCGCGCATGCGCATCCTGCTCGCCCCTTCTGCCAGTGGTGTGGGAGAGTCAGTTGTGCAGTTGGCCAGTGCGATTGAAGGGAGGACTGCGGCCCGACCCATAGGAAATGACTTTTGGGGGATGTGGACAAAGCGGCGTGCGACAGCAACAGGTCACAGAGAGAAGAGGAGGGGTGCGGCCGCCCGGGGCAGTTTAGGCAGGCGCAGAGTCCTCGAGGGTGGACAAGCGCTTGTGGGTCCTCCTTTCTTCCGCTTTGCAGTTTGTGGTGCTCGCGGGAGGCAGAAAACCAGAGAACGGAAGGGGGTGGGTGTGTTAGACCCAGAGGAAACCCCTCTCGATCCCGTCCTCACATCTTCAAGGCCTAGAGAGGACTCAATCTTAGGTCCATTGGACCCCATATCATCCCCCTGAAGAAAAGCTAAATTTGCACAGTAACCGCGCCAGACCCCACTCTCAGTCTTTCAGTCAGTTGAGAAGGGCTCACCCACACTCCAGGGGACTCTGAGTGGAAAAGGGGGTCCGTGGAGCAGGGTGGGACCACAGCAATTGAAAAAATTGCTCTGGAGCCGTCTCTGGCCTGGGAAAACCGCTGCTTCCTCAGATAAGCTGAGGGGAGAGGGGAGCAGACGCGGGGCGCAGAAGAGTGACTTTAGACTACAGAACAGGTAGTGAAGACTGAATGAGGTACTAACTGGCCCAGTGAAGACGGAATTAGGTGCTAATTGGTCCAATCTGAGACTGGGTTAATAACTGACTTCTGACCCCCAGGCCCCTGTAAGGACAGCGAAGGGAGCCTTTGACTGCTCTAGCTACAGGTGTGAAGTCACAGAGGCACTGGGGCTCTTGAAGCTTGATGCTGCTTCTGAATGAAGACGGCCCTATGTAACATGTATATATGAGGTGCTGTTTTGAGTATATTTACTTTGTTAGGCCTCGGAGAAGGCAATGGCAAGCCACTCCTGTACTCTTGCCTGGAAAATCCCATGGATGGAGGAGCCTGGTAGGCTGCAGTCTGTGGGGTCGCTAAGGGTCGGACACGACTGAGGGACTTAACTTTCACTTTTCACTTTCACACATTGGAGAAGGAAATGGCAGCCCACTCCAGTGTTCTTGCCTGGAGAATCCCAGGGATAGGGGAGCCTGGTGGGCTTCCGTCTATGGGGTCACACAGAGTCGGATACGACTGAGTGACTTAGCAGCAGCAGCAACTTTGTTAGGCCTCAGGACAACCCTATGAGGTAGGGATTAACAATCCCCCTCAGTTTACAGATAAGCATGTGAGTGCTTCTCTAGTAAGGAGTAAAGCAGGACTTCACATTCAAGTCAGTCTGGCTCCAGAGGCTGCACTCCTCTAAGAGCACAACCTACAGGCTCTGGGTAAGAGACCAGATAAGGGAGACCCACTAAAAGGTCAAACTTGGAACTTATTTCCTGAGCACCTACTCTGACACTGCTGTGTTTCTCATACACCATTTCAGTCTTCCCAATAATCCTGTGCAGGAGGAATTGCTTGGATACGGAGACAAAGAGATGTTCCATATGCTACCCCAGATTACACAGATAGCAGTTGAACCAAGCTGATGAAGCAACTTGACTCACGTAACAAGTTAACCAAGACAAATGACGAGACTAAAATCTAGGCCTCTTATCTCCCAATCTTGGTGTCTGAATGGTCAAGGACCACTCAAGATGGCTGTTCTCTTGCTCTCTGTACATCCCCTGCTGGACCAGTGCCTGCTTCACCTATACCCTACTCACATGACTGACTTTCCCACATACTTGCCCCAGGCCCTAGCTACTGACGAATGTTCTTATCAGTGGGGCAGTGAGGGGCGTGCTCCTCTGCTAGTTTCTGGTAACCAATGAGCCAACCTGACGTCAATTCCCCCTATAACTGGCAGTCTCCCCTTCCCCAGAGCGAAGACTGCAGCCATGTCCTGCTCGCCATCCACAACACACGGTGAGGTGTCGCTCCAGGACCTTGCTTCAGACATGTAAGATCCCCCATCCATTAAACCACTGATGTCTCTGTCCTGGGCTCTGGGCTCTTCCGTCTTGAAGCTGGGCATGCACAGGCCTTGTAGGCCTAAGGGGTCAACAGGATCGTTTTACTACATGAATTTTTAAAATACATTTTTATTTTGTCTATTTATGGCCGTGCTGGGTCTTTGTTGCTATGCGCTTTCTCTAGTTGTATCGAGCGGGTGCCATGTGTGGACTTCTCATTGATTCTCATGCATGGCTCCTCTTGTTGTGGCTTGTGGGCTCTAGAATACACAGGCTCAGTAGTTGTGGTGCATGGAATTATTTGCCCCATGGCATGTGGAATCTTCTCAGAACAGGGATTGAACCTGTGTGCCCTGCATTGGCAGGCAGATGCTTAACCACAGGACCACCAGGGAAGTCCCCTACTATATGCATTTTAACAAACATTTATTTGTTCATTCAGCAAATGTTTGTTGTGCCAGTCATTCTTGGAGTCACTTAGGATTCAGCAGTGAGCAAAACAAACATGGTCCCTTCCCTCTGAGGGAGGGTGAAGGTAGAGAGTGTAAAATATCAACAAAGCTAGAATTTAAAGCTAGACAACAGAGCTAGACAGAGGATGAGATGGTTGGATGGCATCACCGACTCGATGGACATGAGTTTTGAGCAAGCTCTGAAAGTTGGTGATGGACAGGGAAGCTTGGCGTGCTGCAGTCCATGGGGTCGCAAAGAGTCAGACATGACTGAGCGACTGAACTGAACTGAGATTCTAAAGCCAGGAAAACAGATTTTGTTCAGTAAGTACTGACAGTAGGGGAAAAAGCTGGGCTCCATTCAGATTTGTGCAGGGTGTTTTAAAGGGAGAATGAGAGAGGGAGAGGAGGAACAAGCAAGGGCTCAAGTAGAGTGAGGGAAGTGAACAATTTTAAAAAGACAGCTGGTCAGTGTAAGAGCGATTATGTTACTCAAAAACTGGGTTTGCTTCCTGGTGGGTGTCGAGCCAAAAGATATAACCAAGGCAAAGAGCAGGAGAAAGAGGATTTATTATTACTTGAAGCAAGTAAGGAGAACAGTGGGGATTTTTCCCAAAGCAGTGTCTCCCTGAACAGCAAAATTGGGGAAGTTTTAAGCTGAGGGTACATAAATATTCTATTAGGAGATTGCGTGGTGTATATATATATCCATGGCAGGGTTGGGGTCGGGGGAGCTTCAGCAGTGGAAAATTCAGCATAGAACTGGAGCAAAGGTTGTCAGAGTCCAAGCTATAGTTGAAGCCATGACGGTCAGCAAATGTCAACATCATCATCCCTTAGGTTCCAGTTGATCTGGTGGTTGAGTGCTGGAGGTAGGTTTGAATTCTGCAAAACAGCTCAAGAAAGTGCTTCAGGCTAATCCTTACCTTTGAAACAGAACTGAGAGTCTTTACAGCTGATTCATTATCTTGGCAATTATTACTTCTCTTGCCTGACAACAGTTGTTTTTTCTTTTGTTTCCTTAAGACTTGTTCAAGGGCATGTTTCAAGGGCAATCACTGTGGCCAGGTTTAGATCATGAAATGGCTTAGGCCTAAAATGGCTTCCCTCTCTCTTTTTAAAATTGAAGTATAGTTGATTTACAATGTTGTGTTAGTTTCTGGTGTACAGCAAAGTTATTTAGTTATATATATATATGGCATATTGTTTTCTATTATGGTTTACTACAGAATATTGACTATAGCTCTCTGTGCCATACAGTAGGACCTTGTTGCTTATCCATCCTATGTATAATAGGTTGCTTTCGCTAATTTCAAACTCCTAGTCCTCTTTCCCCTACCTCTCCCCCGGCTTGGCAACCATAAGTCTGTTTTCTAAGTCTGTGAGTCTGTTTCTGCTTCGTAGATAAGCTCATTTGTGTCATATTTTAGATTCCACATATAAGTGATATCATATGGTATTTGTCTTTCTCTTTCTCTCTCTTTTTTTTTTGGCATGCCTTGAGGCTTTGGGGATCTCCGTTCCCAGACCAAGGAACCAGGCTCCAGCGGTGAAAGTGCTGAGTCCTAACCACTGGTCCAGCAGAGAATTCCCTTCTTTCTCTTTCTTGATATACTTCACTTAATATGATAATCTCTAGGTCCATCCATGTTGCTGCACGTGGCATTATTTCATTCTTTTTTATGACTGAGTAATCTGAACTGAACTGAACTGAATATTACATTGTATACATTTACTACATTTTTGTCCATTCATCTGTCGATGGACATTTAGGTTGCTTCCATGTCTTGGCTATTGTAAATAGTGCTGCTATTTCTCTGAATATATGTCTGGGAGTGGAATTACTGGATCATATGACAACTCTTTTTAGTTTTTTGACCAAAAGCAGATTTATTCAGGGGGATACATACTCTATTGACAGAGTAGGCCATTTGAGAAGGTGAGAGACTTTTTTAGTTTTTTAAGAAAACTCCATACTATTTTCCATAGTGGCTGCACAAATTTACATTCCCACCAACAGTGTAGGAGAGTTCCTTTTTCTCCACACCCTTTCCAGCATTTATTATTTGTAGACTTTTTCAGTTCAGTTCAGTTCAGTCGCTCAGTCGTGTCCGACTCTCCGCGACCCCATGAATTACAGCACGCCAGGCCTCCCTGTCCATCACCAACTCCCGGAGTACACTCAAACTCATGTCCACAGAGTCGGTGATGCCATCCAGCCATCTCATTCTCGGTCGTCCCCTTCTCCTCCCGCCCCCAACCTTTCCCAGCATCAGAGTCTTTTCCAGTGAGTCAACTCGTCGCATGAGGTGGCCAAAGTATTGCAGCTTCAGCTTTAGCATCAGTCCCTCCAATGAACATCCAGGATTGATCTCCTTTAGAATGGACTGGTTGGATCTCCTTAATGGTGGTCATTCTGACGGGTGTGATAAAATGGCTTCTCTTATGTCAAAAAGCTGTATCTGGTTCTTTTCTTCTGGGGGCTCCCCCTACCCTATTGGCTACCAATTAGGCCAGCTGTGTCTGTTAGCTGGCAATTATTGAAGTTAGGATTATTCTATCCTCTCATAGTTACTGGGAAGGAAACGGCGACCCTATCCTTGATTATATTTCAGCTCTTAGGACCTTGAGAAAGATGTTTCTGAGTCCTAGGAGATATATATATATATGTATATATATGGTCTTCAGTGGTAAAGAACCTGCCTGCCAATGCAGGAGACATAAGAGACTCAGGTTTGATCCCTGGGTCAGGAAGATTCCCCTGGAGGCGGGCATGGCAACCCACTCCAGTATTCTTGTCTGGAGAATCCCATGGACAGAAGAACTTGGCAGGCTACAGTCCATAGCGTCCCAAAGAGTACACCTCAAAGAGACAGAGTAATTCACAATTGTAAGCCCTTTTTAGTAAATGCTGTAAGAAAGAGAGATCAGCAGCCTGTCATCAGGTGTTGGCTAGAACAAATGGTAGCTTGTTTTGACAACCCTGAACTTTTTCAGACAGGAACTCAAAAGGAGGCTATGTCATCTAGGCACCCAGCCTTAGGCTGTTAGAAGTCAGGCTAAAATTTGGGCAAGTCCCTTAGTACAGGGTTTGGGTGGGAGGGGTGGTGATGTTTGAATGGAGTGTTCCCTGTGGAGAGATTTCACAGTTCTCTAGGGAGGTGGAATCAACAACAAACTTGTAAATAAGACTTGCACGGGGTAGTGAGGGTACTGAAGGCCTGGGAGACTTGGAGAAAGGATTGGCTGTATTGGTGAACTGAAAACCCTGATCTGCAAAGGTATGGGAAGTAAAGAAAGCAGTGGGAGGGGCAAGGTGGGGAGAGCAAGTGAAAAGCCCTGAGGCAGGACCAGGCTCCTCTCAGCCAGGGCCAGAGTAAAGGCCAGTGTTTTGGGAATGCAGATAACATGCAGTGAAAGCAGTGCATGAAAGCAGGGGAGGGTGGGACAATTGAAGTCTGAGATCTTGGGGATAGTCAGGAGCCAAATCACAAGTACTTATTTTATGTGTCAGCAGTACTGCCCTATAAAGTCATGCAAGTTTTCCCTGTACAGAGGACATCTTGTGCTGAGGGGGTGAGGATGGAGGATCATTTTTTTTTAACTGTCTCATTTTATTTATTTTAAAATTTTATTGAAGTGTAGTTGATTTACAATATTGTATTTAGTTCCTACTATACAGCAAAGTGGGGGCTTCCCTGGTGGCTCAGAGGTTAAAGCGTCTGCCTCCAATGCGGGAGACCCGGGTTCGATCCCTGGGTCGGGAAGATCCCCTGGAGAAGGAGATGGTAACCCACTCCAGTATTCTTGCCTGGAGAATCCCATGGACAGAGAAGCCTGGTAGGCTACAGTCCATGAGGTCGCAAAGAGTCGGACACGACAGAGCGACTGAACGGAACGGAACGGATACAGCAAAGTGACTCAGTTTTATATATATATATATATATATATATATTCTTTTCATACTCTTTTCCATTATGGTTTATCATAGGATATTAAATATCATCCTATATAGTAGGACCTTGTTTTTATCCATCCTATGTATAATAGTTTGCATCTGACAATTCCAAACTCCCATTCCTTCCCTCCCCTACCCACTTCTCCTTGGCAACCACAAATCTGCTCTCTGTATTATGAGTCTGTTTCATAAATATATTGATTGATTTATATCATATTTAAAATTCCACATATAAATGATATCATATAGTATTTGTCTTTCTCTTTCTGACTTACTTTGCTTTGTATGATAATCTCTAGGTCCATCCATGTTGCTGCAAATGGCATGATTTCATTATTTTTTATGGCTGAGTAATATTCCAGTGTGTGTGTGTGTGTGTGTGTGTGTGTGTGTGTGTGTGTATACTGTATTCCATAGTGGCTGCACCAATTTACATTCCTACCAACAGTGTAAGAGGGCAGCCTTCTCACTACACCCCTCTCCAGCATTTGTTATTTGTAGACTTTCTAATAATGGCCATTCTAGCTGGTATGAGATGGTACCTCATTGTAGTTTTGATTTGCATTTCTTTAGTAATTAGTGATATTGAACTTCTTTTCATGTGACTAAAAAGCAGAGACATTACTGACAAAGGTCCGTATAGTAAAAGCTATGGTTTTTCCAGTATTCATGTATGCATGTGAGAGTTGGACTGTAATGAAAGCTGAGCAACCGAAGAATTGGTGCTTTTGAACTGAGTGTTGGAGAAGACTCTTGAGAGCCTCTTGGACAGCAAGGAGATCAAACCAGTCAATCCTAAAGGAAATCAGTTCTGAATATTCATTGGAGGGACTGATGCTGAAGCTGAAGCTCCAATACTTTGGCCACCTGATGTGAAGAACTGACTCATTGAAAAAGACCCTGATGCTGGGAAAAATTGAAGGCAGGCAGGAGGAGAAGGGGATGATAGAGGATGAGATGGTTGGTTCAATGGACATGAGTGAGCAGGCCCCAGGAGTTGGTGATAGACAGTGAAGTCTGGTGTGCTGCAGTCCATGGGGTCGCAAAGAGTCGGACACGACTGAGTGGCTTAACTGAACTGAATTGGCCATATGTGTGTCTTCTTCGGAGAAAAGTCTATTTAGGTCTTCTGCCCATTTTTTGACTGGGTTATTTGTTTTTTGTGTGTGTTATTGAATTGTAGGGGCTGTTTGTGTATTTTGGAAATTAAGCCCTTGTCAGTCGCATCATTTGCAAATATTTTCTCCAAGTTTATAGACTGTCTTTTTGTTTTGTTTATGACTTTCTTTGCTGTGCAAAAGCTTATAAGTTTGATTAGGTCTCATTTGTTTGTTTTTGCTTTTATTTCAATTGCCTTGGGAGACTGACCTAAGGAAGCTCAGTTCAGTTCAGTCGCTCAGTCGTGTCCTATTCTTTGCGACCCCATGAATTGCAGCACACCAGGCCTCCCTGTCCATCACCAACTCCCGGAGTTCAGCCAACCTCATGTCCATCGAGTTGGTGATGCCATCCAGGCATCTCATCCTCTGTCGTCCGCTTCTCCTCTTGCCCCCAATCCCTCCCAGCATCAGAGTCTTTTCCAATGAGTCAACTCTCCGCATGAGGTGGCCAAAGTATTTGAGTTTCAGCTTCAGCATCAGTCCTTCCAGTGAAGACCCAAGACTGATCTCCTTTAGAATGGACTGGTTGGATCTCCTTGCAGTCCAAGGGACTCTCAAGAGTCTTCTCCAACACCACAGTTCAAAAGCATCAATTCTTCGGCACTCAGCTTTCTTCACAGTCCACCTTCCACATCCATACATGACCACTGGAAAAACCATAGCCTTGACTAGACGGACCTTTGTTGGCAAAATAATGAGTCTGCTTTTTAATATGTTATCTAGGGTGGTCATAAATTTCCTTTGAAGGAGTAAGCGTCTTTTATTTTCATGGCTGCAATCACCATCTGCAGTGATCTTGGAGCCCCCCAAAATAAAGTCTGACACTGTTTCCACTGTTTCCCCATCTATTTCCCATGAAGTGATGGGACCTGATGCCATGATCGTTGTTTTCTGAATGTTGAGCTTTAAGCCAACTTTTTCACTCTCCTCTTTCACTTTCATCAAGAGGCTTTTTAGTTCCTCTTCGCTTTCTGCCATAAAGATGGTGTCATCTGCATGTCTGAGGTTATTGATATTTCTCCCGGTAATCTTGATTCCAGCTTGTGCTTCTTCCAGCCCAGCGTTCCTCATGATGTACTATGCATATAAGTTAAATAAGCAAAGTGACAATATACAGCTTGGAACCAGTCTGTTCCGTGTCCAGTTCTAACTGTTGCTTCCTGACCTGCATAGAGATTTCTCAAGAGGCTGGTCAGGTGATCTGGTATTCCCATCTCTTTCAGAATTTTCCACAGTTTATTGTGATCCACACAGTCAAAGGCTTTGGCATAGTCAATGAAACAGAAATAGATGTTTTTCTGGAACTCTCTTGCTTTCTCCATGATCCAGCGGATGTTGGCAATTTGATCTCTTTTCTAAAATCAGGTTGAACATCTGGAAGTTCACAGTTCACGTATTGCTGAAGTCTGGCTTGGAGAATTTTGAGCATGACTTTACTAGCGTGTGAGACGAGTGCAATTGTGAGGTAGTTTGAGCATTCTTTGGCATTGCCTTTCTTTGGGATTGGAATGAAAACTGATCTTTTGCAGTCCTGTGGCCACTGCTGAGTTTTCCAAGTTTGCTGGCATATTGAGTGCAGCACTTTCATAGCATCATCTTTCAGGATTTGAAATAGTTCAGTTGCAATTCCATCACCTCCACTAGCTTTGTTTGTAGTGATGCTTCATAAGGCCCACTTGACTTCACATTCCACGATGTCTGGTCCTAGGTGAGTGATCACACCATCGTGATTATCTTCGTTGTGAAGATCTTTTTTTTTCCAGTTCTTCTGTGTATTCTTGCCACCTCATCTTAATATCTTCTGCTTCTGTTAGGTCCATACCATTTCTGTCCTTTATTGAGCCCATCTTTGCATGACATGTTCCCTTGGAATCTCTAATTTTCTTGAAGAGATCTCTAGTCTTTCCTATTCTGTTGTTTTCCTCTATTTCTTTGCATTGATCACTGAGGAAGGCTTTCTTATCTCTCCTTGCTATTCTTTGGAACTCTGCATTCAGATGCTTATATCTTTCATTTTCTCCTTTGCTTTTCGCCTCTCTTCTTTTCACAGCTATTTGTAAGGCCTCCCCAGACAGCCATTTTGCTTTTTTGCATTTCTTTTCCATGGGGATGGTCTTGGTCCCTGTCTCCTGTACAATGTCATGAACCTCCGTCCAGAGTTCATCAGGCACTCTATCTATCAGATCTAGTCCCTTAAATCTATTCCTCACTTCCACTGTAGAATCATAAGGGATTTGATTTAGGTCATATCTGAATGGTCTAGTGGTTTTCCCTACTTTCTTCAATTTAAGTCTGAATTTGGCAATAAGGAGTTCATGATCTGAGCCACTGTCTGTTCCCAGTCTTGTTTTTGCTAACTGTATAGAGCTTCTCCATCTTTGGCTGCAAAGAATATAATCAATCTGATTTCGGTGTTGACCATCTAGTGATGTCCATGTGTAGAGTCTTCTCTTGTGTTGTTGGAAGAGGGTGTTTGCTATGACAAGTGCGTTCTCTTGGCAGAACTCTATTAGCCTTTGCCCTGCTTCATTCCGTGCTCCAAGGCCAAATTTGCCTGTTACTCCAGGTGTTTCTTGACTTCCTACTTTTGCATTTCAGTCCCCCATAATGTAAAGGACATCTTTTTTGGGTGTTAGTTCTAAAAGGTCTTGTAGGTCTTCATAGAACCGTTCAACTTCAGCTTCTTCAGAGTTACTGGTTGGGGCATAGGCCTGGATTACTGTAATATTGAATGGTTTGCCTTGGAAACGAACAGAGATCATCTGTCGTTTTGAGATTGCATCCAAGTACTGCATTTCGGACTCTTTTGTTGACCATGATGGCTACTCCATTTCTTCTAAGTGATTCCTGCCCACAGTAGTGGATATAATGTTCATCTGAGTTAAATTCACCCATTCCAGTCCATTTTAGTTCACTGATTCCTAGAATGTCTATGTTCACTCTTGCCATCTCCTGTTTGACCACTTCTAATTTGCCTTGATTCATGGACCTAACATTCCAGGTTCCTATGCAATATTGCTCTTTACAGCACTGGACCTTGCTTCTATCACCAGTCGCATCCACAACTGGGTATTGTTTTTGCTTTGGCTCCATCGCTCTTCTTCCCAAGAGGAGCTACCCTGGGTCCGAGGTCAGGGGCGGTGGCCATCTGGAGCTACCCTGTGTCCGAGGTCAGGGGTGGTGGCCGAGAGGAGCAACCCCTCACCCCAGGTCGGGGTGGTGGCCGAGAGGAGAAACCCCAGGTCCAAGAAGCAACAGCTGCGTGGGCTCAGGAGGGCCGAGAGGAGCTACTCCATGTTCAAGGTCAGGAGGGGCGGCCATGAGGAGATACCCCTCGTCCAAGGTAAGGAGCAGCGGCTGCGCTTTGCTGGAGCAGCCGTGAAGAGATACCCCACGACCAAGGTAAGAGAAACCCAAGTAAGACGGTAGGTGTTGCGAGAGGGCATCAGAGGGAGGGCAAGCACACTAAAATCATAATCACAGAAAACTAGTCAATCTGATAGCCTTGTCTAACTCAATGAAACTAAGCCATGCTGTGTGGGGCCACCCAAGACGGGCGGGTCATGGTGGAGAGGTCTGACTGAATGTGGTCCACTGAAGAAGGAAATGGCAAACCACTTCAGTATTCTTGCCTTGAGAACCCCATGAACAGTATGAAAAGGCAAAATGATCGGGTACTGAAAGAGGAACTCCCCAGGTCGGTAGGTGCCCAATATGCTACTGGAGATCAGTGGAGAAATAAATCCAGAAAGAATGAGGGATGGAGCTAAAGCAAAAACAACACCCAGTTGTGGATGTGACTGGTGATAGAAGCAAGGTCCAATGCCGTAAAGACCTAAGGAAACCTTTGTATAATTTATGTCAGAGACTGTTTTGCCTATATTCTCTTCTAGGAGGTTTGTGGTGTTTTGTCTTATATTTAAGTCTTTAAGCCATTTTGAGTTTATTTTTGTGTATAATGTTGAGGGTGTATTCTAGCTTCATTGATTTACATGTAGCTACCCAACTTCCCAACACCACTTGCTGAAGAGACGGTCCTCTCAGGATGAGGGATTCTAAAGTCAACCGTTTCTATGTTCACCTAGCTGTGCTGTGGATCTTGGTGCAAGGCTGTGCCAGCCAGGAGAGAGCGGGGCTTTTTCTTTGCTTTTTTGCCTTGCAGAATGTGGGATCTTAGTTCCCCCACCAGGGATTGAACCCTAGCCCCCTGCACTGGAAGCATGGAGTCTTAACCACCAGGGACCACCAGGGAAGTTCCAGGGGCCTTTTCTAAAATCCACAGGCTAGCCACACTGAACCCAAAGGAGCTGCCTCTGCCCAGGAGGGCGCCCGTGTCTGAATCGAATGAAAGTGTTACACGGGAGAACTGTAACTTGTTTGCCGGGCCCGTGTTTTCCGAGTAGCAGATCAGTTCTGAGGTTGTTGAAAAAGCCGAGCAACTGTCTTAAAAAGCATTACAGGGACTTCCTTGGTGGTTCAGTGGCACTCCCATTGCAAGGGGCCTGGATTCCATCCCTGGTCAGGGAACTAGATCCCACATGCCACAACTAAGAGCTCACATAGATCACATAGATCAACTATAGATCCTGCTGTAAAAAAAATAATGAGGATCAAAGATCTATGTGCTGCGACTAAGACCTGGCACAGCCAAATAAATAATACATAATTTTTAAAAAAAGAGCACCATGAACTTTGTTACCTTATTACAGAGCCCCTAGTGACTGCACAGTGGAATTGTTCAAACCCTCTACAAGAAACTGCAGCGGCAACTGAACAAGGGAGAGGATGATAGTTGGGTAGCCACTGACACCTGAGGGTGACTTCATCCAAGTGAAGGAACCCATATTCCCTCTCCCTCTTCAGGCTTATCCTGGGTCTCTCCCATTCCTTTTGTTTTCTTCAAGGGAACATACTGAGCATTCATTACTCAGTAGAGTGCATGCAAAAATGTCCTCAACAACATGTCCAAAATCAGGTAGAGGAAACAGACAAGTTTTAAAAAGTTTATTGTTATTGACTTATACATCTCTATCTTACAAAAAGGATTTGAAGCAGCTGTCAATTCCAAGATATATCATTTCCTGACACTATACCAGGGTGGACAATAAAATTAAGCTAGGACAAGATGATGATAAAAATCTCTTTGATTTATTTTGCTTTAAAAGTGTTTGTATCTTGGAACTTCCCTGGTGGTCCAGTGGTTAAGAATCCCTCTTGCAATGCAGTGAACACAGATTCTATCCCTGGTTTGAGAACCGAGATCGCACGTGGCATGGGACAACTAAGCCCATGTGCCACAAGTACTGAGCCTGCACTTTACAGCCTAAGAGCTGCTGCTACTGAAGCCTGTGCACCTAGAGCCTGTACTCTGCAGCAAGAGAAGCCATTGCAATGAAAAGCCCGCAACTAGAGAATAGCCCCCGCTCGCTGTAACTAGAGAAAGCCCATGTACAGCAACAAAGAGCCCATGCACTGCAAGGAGGGCTTAGTGCAGCCAAAAAAAGTTTATGTCTTTCTCTTATATAGTTATTTTATCATCTTCTTTTCAACTGTACAGAAAAGTAGAGAATAATATAAAACATGCTAGTTTTATCAAACCTTCACATTTTGTCATAGTGCTGACAAAATGACTTTCAAATTTGGTTTGTGATTTATTTTATTATTTTTTATTTTGGCCACACTGTGCAGCTTGTGTGATCTCAGTTTCTTGACCAGGAATTGAATCCAGACCATGGCAGTGAAAGCACGAATCCTAAACCCTGAACCACCAGGAATCTCCCCCAGTTGTGGGTGTGTATTTGGTTGCACTGGGTCTTCATTGTGGTGCTCCGGCTCTTTGTTGTGGTAGGAGGGCTTTCTCTAGTTGTGGTGTGTGGGCTTAGTTACCTTGTGGCATGTGGGATCTTAGTTCCCCGACCAGGGATTGAACCCATGCCCCTCTGCAGTGAAAGCACAGAGTCCTAACCACTGGATTGCCAGGGAATTCTGATATGGTCTTATATTACATGAGTGGTATTAACACTGTGTGGCCCTTATGCTGGTTGTGCAGCTCTAGATACTCCCTATATCTCCACAGTGCCCTCCAGCACCCAAAGAACTTTAGGGTCTGTTATTTCCTGTGCTCCTCACACAAGCCTCTTAAGAAGGCAGAACAAGTGGCATGATCCCCCATTCAACTCAAGAGGAAACAAACATCCAGAATGAAGGGCTAAGACCACAAAGGGGCAGAGACCCAGGCTCAATGCAGGCTTTCCCAGCTCAGTGCTGTTTCCACTACTCAGTTTCCATTCAGGTCATATCAAGGCAATAAATGTGAACGACTGGAGAACAAGCCAGTGGGAGTGAGAGAAGAGGAGCATGGAGACAGGGTATGAAGAAAGGGTAAAAGTAAGAGCAGAGCCAGGGGCGGGATCTGTATGTCTTTAAATCTACCAGTGACTGTCAAGCTTGATGGCCCTTTGGGATCACCTGGGTAACTTCAAGAAGCATTGATGCCTGAGGCCCACCCCCACAGATTCTAAAGTAACCGACCTGCCAGGCCTCCTGAGCAGAAGGATGTTGAAAAGCTCCCCAGCTGATTTTTGAATGTATAGCCTAGGTGAGGACCATTGACTAAGCAGAGCTGTTTGTCAGGCAGTGAATTGGTTGAGGGGGCGGTACTCAAAGGCTGGCTTGTTAACCTTAATAAGATCTTAGACCTCAAAGCCTGGCTTGTAAATAAGGTATTGAGATCTTAGCCCTAGGTCTAAGGGCTATGGACAAAAATGGGCTAAAATGAAAGGTGATAATCCAGTTTCCTCAGTGCTGTTCATACTAACCTTAAACTATTTTGTTCAGTTATCAGGGCTTTAACTTGAAGGGGAGACTAGCAATTTTCAGAAGGAATACCAGTAAACCCCAACAGAGCAATAGAATTTGTCAAATATTCTCAAAGTACTTCCTCTGTGCAGGTTCTGTGCTATAGGGAAGTTAGAGAGATGGAAAAATCACAATCCTTGCCCTCCAGAAGCTCAGACTAACTGGCAACCCAGACAAATATATGACAACACCACGTGCTAAGTGTTAGAAATAAGTCCAAAGTACGAGGGAATAGAGGGAGGAGAATACCTAACTCTGCCTCAGGGGGACTTAGCAGAGGGGCTCAGAGTAGGCTTCATAGGAGTGCTGTATGAGCTGGGTCTTGAAGGATGAGTAGTAGTTGATTAAGGGTATGGTTGAGGCTGGGGGTTTGGAAGAGCATGTGCAGAGGCTCAGGCATAAGTGTGGCTGCAGAAGAACAAGCACAGGGAGTAAATATCTGTTGGAGAAGAGCTTTACCCTGTAGGCAGCAGGGAATCATCAAAGAGAGGAGTGTGTGGAAAACAGCAAAGTCCTTATGGAGGACAGGGCATCTAAACTAGGTCTTGGAAGATAAGTAGAAATGGATGTGGGGTGGAGAAGGCTTCCCAAATCAGAGTGGGAGTGGGAGGGGAAATAATGTGGGCAAAAGTGCAGAGGCAGGAATGAGCTTGACATGTGTCAGGTGCATTGAGGGAATCAATAATCTGGTGGGCGTGATCAAAATCATCTGGGGTGTTGTTTAAAATTATCAGTGCCTGGGCTTCACTAACCCCCTTCCCTAGAGACTCTGATTTATATAGTCTTGGGAGTGGGGCCAGGCCTCAGTATTAAAAAAAAAAAAAAAGAGTCTCCCAGGTGATCCTAATTTGCAGCTGGGCTTGAAAGCCACAGCTGTAAGGAAGTTGTTGAGGATGTGGATGAGAAGGTAGGCTAGAGTCAAGTAAATTATGATGATAACTGAGCTAAGATTTATTGAATGTTAACTATGTGCCAGACACTCCATTAATCCATTTAATCCTCATAACCTTATGAGGATAGGTATTGTTATCTTGTGTTGAGGTGAAGAAACAGTAATTTGACCAAAGTCTTATACCAAAGTGTCAGGCAATCTGGCTTCAAAGCATTTCCTAGAAGGACTTGTATTCCAGACCAAAGAACTTGGGTTTTCTTCAGTAACCTCTTTGTTAGTTTACTGTGTATCTGTCCAGAATATCTTTACGCTGCTGCTGCTGCTGCTAAGTCACTTCAGTTGTGTCCGACTCTGTGTGACCCCATAGATGGAAGCCCACCAGGCTCCCCCATCCCTGGGATTCTCCAGGCAAGAACACTGGAGTGGGTTGCCATTTCCTTCTCCAATGTGTGAAAGTGAAAAGTGAAAGTGAAGTTGCTCAGTCGTGTCCGACCCTTAGCGACCCCACGGACTGCAGCCTACCAGGCTCCTCCATCCATGGGATTTTCTAGGCAACAGTACTGGAGTGGCTTGCCATTGCCTTCTCCGATATCTTTACGCATGTACAAGCAATTATGACAAGATATCACCCCCCCTTTCTTACACAAAATATAGCATACTAAATAGATACACTATTTTGCATCTTGGTTTATTAACCATATATCCTGGAAATCTTTACAAATCAATACATAGAGAACTTCCTCATTTTTTTTTATACTTCTTGAGCATTCGTTTGTGTGTATGTACCATAATGTATTTATTCTTGGGTTGTCTTCAGTTTCTAATTATGAAAATGCTGTAATGAATAATCATATATGCATTGTTTTGCACATTTCCAGAAATTTAATTACTGGGTCAAGGGGTATATGTGCATTTGTAATTTCAATGAATACTGCCAAATTGTTCTCCCTAGGTCTTACATGACAGTATATAGGCGCATTTTTTTTCATGAAGTTTTACTAATCATTTCAAAGGTCAGTAGAGTTGAAAATTTTCTAGCAGGACTGATCAAGAGAAAAAAAGTGAAAATTCAAATTACTAACACCAGGAATAAAAATTAGGACATCACTACATATCCTACAGATATATGAAGGATAATAAGTAAATATAATAAACAAGTTGAAAAATTTGATATCTTACATAAAATGGGCAAGTTCTCTGAAAATAAAATGACTAAGAATGACATTAGAAGAAATAGATATTCTTAATTGTTCCATAACTGTTAAAGAAATTGCATTCAATGACATTCCCCTACAAAAAACTCCAGGCCCAGATGACTTCACCAGTGAATGCTATCTAACCTCTAAAGAGGAAATATCAATTCTACATGCTTATTTACAGAAAATAGAGAATCAGGGGATATTTCTTATCTCATTTCAGCTTACCCTGATCAAAACTAGACTGTATCTTCTCGTGTTCATTTGGAGAGCTTTGTTTCTCAAGGAATTTGCTTATTTTCATCTAAATTATGAAATTTATTTGCATAAAGTTGTTCATAGCTCTGTTTTTTGTTTTTTAAATTTTTTAATTGGTGGAAAATTGCTTTACAATGTTGTGTTGGATTCTGCTATACAACAACACAAATCAGTCATAATTATATACAAATCCCCTCTCTCTTGATCCTCCCTCCCCTCCCCCAATCCCACCCCTCTAAGTCATCACAGAGTTCCAGGACAGGCTCCCTGTGTTATATAGCAACTTCCTACTCACTGTTTTACACATGATAGTGTATATATGTCAATGCTGCTTTCTCAATTTGTCCCACCCTCACCTTACCCCACTGTGTCCACTAGTTCGTTCTCTACTAGGTTCATTAGTACCATTTTCCTATATATCAGTGTCATTTTCCACATATATCATTAATATACAGTACTTTTTTTTTTCTCTTTCTGACTGACTTCACTCTGTATAAGGGGCTCTAAGTTCATCTACTTCACTAGAACGGATTTAAATTCATTCTTTTTTATGGCTGAGTTATATTCTGCTGTATAAAGGTACCACATTTCTTTATCCATTCATCTGTTGATGGGCATCTAGGTTGCTTCCATGTCCTGGCTATTGTAAATATTGCTGCAATGAACATTGGGGTACATGTGTCTTTTAGAATTGTGGTTTTCTCAGGGTGTGTGCCCAGTAGTGGGATTGCTAGGTCATATGGTAGATTTATTCCTAGTTTTTTAAGGAATCTCCATACTGTTTTCCATAATGATATCAGTTTACATTCCCACCCAATGCAGGAGGGCATTGTTGTTCAGTCCCTCAGTCATGTCTGACTGTTGGGACCCCACGGACTGTAGAATGCTAAGCTTCCCTGTCCTTCACAATCTCCCAGAGCTTGCTCAAACTCATGTCTATTGAGTTGGTGATGCCATCCAACCATCTCATCTTCTGTCACTCCCTTCTTCTCCCACCCTCAGTCTTTCCCAGCATGAAGGTCTTTCCCAGTGAGTCAGCTCTTCGCATCAAGTGGCCAAAGTATTGGACTGTCAGCTTCAGTGTCAGTCCTGCCAGTAAATATTCAGGGTTGATCTCCTTTAGAATTGACTGGTTTGATCTCCTTGCAGTCCAAGGGACTCTCAAGAGTCTTCTCCAGAACCACAGTTCAAAAGCATCAATTCTTTGGCACTCAACTTTCTTTATGGTCCAAATCTCACATCCGTACATGACTACTGGCAAAACCTTATAGCTTTGACTATACAGACTTTTGTTGGCAAAGTGATGTCTTTGCTTTTGAATATGCTATCTAGGTTTGTCATAGCTTTTTTTCCAAGGAGCAAATGTCTTTTAATTTCATGACTGCAGTCACCATCCCCATTGATTTTGGAGCCCAAGAAAATAAAGTCTATCACCGTTTCCATTTTTCCCCCATCTATTTGCCATAAAGTGATGAGACTGGATGCCATGATCTTAGTTTTCAGAATATTGAGTTTTAAGCCAGCTTTTTCACTCTCCTCTTTCACCTTACTCAAGAGGCTCTTTAGTTCCTCTTCACTTTTTGCCATTAGGGTGGTATCATCTGAATATCTGAGGTTATTGATATTTCTCCTGGCAATCTTAATTCCCACGTGTGCTATATCCAGCCCTGCATTTCACATGATGTACTCTGCATATAAGTTAAATAAGCAGGATGACAATATACAGCCTTGATATACTCCTTTCCCAATTTGGACCTTTCTGTTGTTCAACAACTAGTCTGTTGTTCCATGTCCAGTTCTAATTGTTGCTTCTTGACCTGCATGCAGGTTTCTCAGGAGGCAAATAAGGTGGTCTGGTATTCCCATCTCTTTAAGAATTTTCAGCAGCTTGTTGTCATCTGTATAACCACACAGTCAAAGGCTTTAACATAGTCAATGAAGTAGAAGTAGATGTTTTTCTGGAATTCCTTTGCTTTTTCTATGAGCCAACAGATGTTGTCAATTCCCCTGTTTTAATACTTGCAATGTCTGTAAGACCTGTAGTGATATCCTTGTTTAAAAAAAAATTTATTTGGGACTTCCCTCGTGGTTCAGTGGTTAAGACTTTGCCTTCCAATGCAGGGAGTGTGGGTTCAATCCATGGTTGGAGAGCTAAGATCCTATGTGCCTTGCAGCCAAAAGACCAAATCATAAAAAGCAGAAACAATATTGTAATGCATTCAATAAAGACTTTAAAATGGCTCATATAAATATATATATATATTAGGACTTCCCTGGTGGTCCAGTGGTTAAGAATCTGCCTTTCAGTGTAGGGAACATGGGTTTGATCCCTGGTCCAGTAAGATTTCACATGCCAAGGAGCAACTAAACCCATGCACCACAACCACTGAGCCCATGTGCCAGAACTACTGAAGCTCGCATACCTAGAGCCTATGCTCCACAAGAGAAGTCACCATGATAAGAAGCCCATGCATCGCAATGAAGAGTAGCTCCCGCTCGCCACAACTAGAGAAAGTTTGAGGGCAGCAACGAAGACCCAGCATGGCCACAAATAAAAATATATGAATAAATAAATAAATAAAATTTGTAAAAAACCCAAAACAATAGCAAAAAGGAAAGAAAAGGAAGTACAGAAAGCAAACACATAGGAAACAAATATATAAAAAATATACATTAATAATCAAGAGTTGGTTGTTAGAAAACTTATTTAAAAATTGATAAACACCTAGAAAAACTAATCAATAATAAAGAGAGAATATACTAATAATAGATATCAGGAATAAAAAGGACATCACTACACGGGACTTCCCTGGCAGTCCAACAGTTAAGATTACATGCTTCCTGTGCAGGGGCATGAGTTTGATCCCTAGATAGGGAACTGAGATCCTGCATGCCTTGTGGTATGGCCAAAAATAATAATAATAGATAATTTTTTTAAGATTTAATTTTTTTAATGTTTTTACAAATTTTTATTTATTTTTGGCTGCTGTGGGTCTTCATTGCTGTGTGTAGGCTTTCTCTAGCTGTGGTAAGCAGGGGCTACTGACCAGGGATCAAACCCATGTCCCCTGCATTGGCAGGCCGATTCTTATTCATTGCGCCACTAGGGAAGTCCTGCCTTGGGTTTTATTTATTCCTCATTTTCTAGTTCCTTTAGATGGAATCTGAGGTTATTTAACTTCAAGTTTTCTTTTCACTACATATACACCCAGGCTTATAAAAGTACAGCTTTCGCTGTGTCTCCTGGTTTTGATATACTCTATGCTCACTGTCATTCAGTTTTCTAATTTCTAAATTTATTTCTACTTTGACCCATCTGTTATTTAGTGATGTACTACTTAATTTCCCAGAAGTTCTAGGTGTTTGTCATCATATTGTTAGTTATGATATCATATATTTCTTTTTTTATATGTATTTCATTTTAAAAAATAATTTTTTAAATTTATTTTTGGACGTGGTGGGTTTTTGTTGCTGTGCTGGCTTTTCTCTAGTTGCAGTGAGCAGGGGCTACCCTCTACTTGTGGTGCATAGGCTTCTCATTGTGGTGGCTTCTCTTGCTGAGCACAGTCTCTAGGGCATGTGGGCTCAGTAGTTGCTGCTCCCAGGCTCTAGAGCACAGGCTCAATTGATCTGTGGCATATGGGATCTTCCTGGATCAGGAATCGAACCCATGTCTCCTGTGGTGGCGGGCAGATTCTTTACCACTGAGTCACCAGGGAAGTCCCTATTTGTTTCTTTATTTGGCTGGGCCATGTCTTCATTGTGGCACGTGGGGTCTTTTAGTTGTGGCATGTGAACTCTTTTTTTAAAATTGTTAACATGCACAAGGTTTATTTTGTATACATTTCTTATTTCCTCTGGCCTTGTCTTAACCTTCCGTAGCATGCGAACTCTTAATTGTGGCAGGTGGGATCTTTAGTTGCTGCATATGAGATCTAGTTCCCTGACCAGGGGTCAAACCTGGGCCCTCTGGATTGGGAACACAGAGTCATAACCACTGGACCACCAGGGAAGTCCCAATACCACATATTTCTACTATTATGAGAGGATATGCTCTGAGATATTTCAGCACTTTGAAATTTATTAAGCTTACTCTAAAACTCTGGATGTGGTTAATTTTGATAAATGTTCTGTATGCATTTCAAAAAGTTTATTATGCTGTAATGTCCTGTATATGTCAGTTATTAATAATTGTTCAGATCTTTTATATCCTTCCAGACTGCTGTGGTAGAACTGGAGATGTTTGGGTCTAAGTTCTTATTTTTTATATCAAAGTATATTTGATGCGCAATATTATTTATATAAGTTTCAGGTGTACAACATAGTTATTCAAAAATTTTAAGGATTTTATTCCATTTGTAGTTATAATAAAAAATTGGCTATATTCTCTGTGCTGTACAGTGTATCCTTGTAGCTTATTTATTTTATACATAGCAGTTTGTACCTCTTAATCCCCTACCCCTCTCTTGTTGCCCCCTCTCTCCCCACTGGTAACCACTAGTTTATTCTCTATATCTGTGAACCTGTTTCTTTTTTGCTATATTCACTAGTTGTTTTATTTTTTAGATTCCACATATAAATGATCTCATACAGTATTTGTCTTTCTCTGTCTGACTTTATTTCACTTAGTATAATACCCTCCAAGTCCATCCTTGTTGCAAATGGCAGAATTTCATTCTTTCTTATGATCGAGTAGTATATATATGCATCACATCTTTATCCATTCATCTTTGATGGACACTTAGATTGCTTCCATATCTTGGCTATTGTAAATGCTGCTATGAACATTGGGGTGCATGTATCTTTTCTAATTAGTGTGTTTTCATTTTTTTTTTCAGTTAAATACTCGAGTGGAGTTGCTAGGTCATGTGATAGTTCTTTTTTTTTTTTGGCTGTGCTGGGTCTTCGTTGCTGCACTGGAGCTTTCTCTAGTTGTGGCGAGTAGGGGATGCTCTCTAAGTCTCAGTGCGAGGGCTTCTTATTGTGGTGGTTTCTCTTGTTATGTAGATTAGGAATCTGGGCTTCAGTAGTTGCAGCTCATGAGTTCTAGAGTGCGGGCTCAATAGTTGTGGCACAGGGGCTTAGTTGCTCCACAGCATGTGGAATCTTCCTGGACCAGGGCTCAAACCAGTGTCCCCTGCATTGCAAGGTGAATTCTTAACCATTGGACCACCAGGGAAGCCTATTTTTGTTTTTTTGAGAAGCCTCCATACTTTTTTCCCTAGTGGCCGCACCAATTTATATTCCCAACAACAGTATACAAGATTTCCTTTTTCTCTACATCCTAACCAACATTTGTTACTTATAGACTTTTTCAGCAATAGCCATTCTGACAGGTGTGAGGTGAAATCTTATTGTGATTTTGATTTGCATTTCTCTGATTAACGATGTTGAGAATCTTTTCATGTTTTGGAATGCACTCTTACTTCCAGAGTACCTGATACTATTGATTTCAGAGTCATTTGGGGATTCCACTTTTAATACATGCTGATTTTTATCCTCCCAACTGTTAGTATATGATTTTGATTTCTCTGTTCTGCTATTACCACTCATCCATATACCTCCCACATACCAAAATACATTCCAGAATTTTCTTCTCCAATTCTTGTCCTCATGGGTTGATGTCTTTTATTTTGGAGGCACAATTTGAAGAATTACTTAAATTTGGAATAGGTGATATGCATGTACTTAAAAAATGAAGATTAGCAGGTGTGTAGTGAAAAGCTTCCTGCCATCACTGTCCATCTATCCAGTATCCACCCTCCCCCATATTGTTGTTGTTCAGTCACTAAGTCGTGTCCTACTCTTTGCAACCCCATGGACTGCTAACATTATTCTTTTTTTTTTTTTTTTGGTCACGAGGCTTATGGAATCTTAATTCTTTCACCAGAAATTGAACCCCGGGCCGTCAGCAATGAGAGTTTGGAGTTCTAACCACTGGACTGCCAGAGAATCCCCTAAAATTATTCTTTATTAATAATATTCTACTGTTTTAATTCTCTTCCCCCAACTCAACTCTCTGTATCTCATAGAGATTTTTAAAAATTTATTAGTAGAACTTGTCATCCATACACAAAAATAAATAATAATTCTGAAAGGAGGAACAGTTTGAGTCTTATGAACTGTCAAAACAACCACACTGGAAATACCGGGAACAGAATCCAGTGTGAGCAGGAAGAACATAGAGTTAAAGGAAAAAGAAGGTCCGGATAAAAGTGAGAGTAGAATAGAAACCCCAAGATCTCAGAGACCAAGTTCCCACAGTTTTTAGCTCTTTACAAAAACAGAAGAGGGAGCTATAAAGCCATGAAGTTAAAAAAGCAATCCTGAACCATGCTTCCTTTCTAAACATTCAAGAAAATTGATTTTATATAAGAGAAAGGAAGTCAACTCTCATATAACATTATTACAAGAAAAAAGAGGATAAGAAGCAGAATAACATCCCTATGGATAATAAGAAAATGTCAGACAAACAAAACCAATGAAACTTCCATCCTAGTATTTCCAAATGAACTAAGAGATTAATAAATGATATAAGATATGAAAGAGCAGCTTAAATCAGAATGAGAAAAATCCAAAAATGAAGTGATAGAATTAAAGAATTAGAAATGACTAAAACTCATTTCAGAAACAAAGACTGAACTAGAAGAAACGTAATAAACACAACAGATAATGGCTTAAGAAAAATAGATGAAAAGGAGGAAAGCTTTTAAGATAAAAAATAAATGAAAAGAGGGGCTTCTCTAGTGGCTCAGTGGTAAAGTATCTACCTACACAGGAGACACAGGTTCAATCCCTGATCCTGGAAGATCCCACACGCTGTGAAGCAACTAAGCCGGTGCATCACAGCTATTGAGCCTGTGCTCTAGAGCCCAGGAGCCACAACCACTGAGCCTATGTGCCGTTACTACTGAAGCCCTCATGCCCTCGCGTCTGTACTCTGCAACAAAAGAAGCCACCACAATGAGAAGCCTGCACACTGCAACTAGAGAGTAGGACCTGCTCTCTGCAACTAGAGAAAGCCCACACAGCAGTGAAGACCCAGCACAGCCAAAAATAAATAAATAAAATAGTTTAAAAAAAAAGAGAGAGAAAACATTCTTAAAAAGATAAATGAAAAGACTTCTGGTTTCAACTTGCACACGTAAAGAACTGAAGAAAAGTAACTCCTATCCTTACAAGAAAGAAGTTGGACAGAGAGCAAATTAACAATAGCATGAATTCATCAGAGAACTGAGATCATGGACAGATGGTCATCCTGAAATCTGGAAAAAAACCAAAACAAAACAGCTAGTGCCTGCAGGGAGCGCAGGACCAGAGCATTTGCTCACCTGGGGCAGAAGCCACTGAATGCTATATGAGCTGAGAGGAACGTTAACTAGAAATTTTAACAGATTGCTGGAGGCCGAGTGCAGGCTAGAGAGTGTGAAGTTTCTGGGGGCTGCAGGGCAGATTTATACTCCAGGAGCCCCACCAAGCTCTCACAGTAAGGATATGGGAGAATCTGGAGAAAGTTCCCTCTCTGGCCCCATGGCGGGAGGAGGGAGACAGCAGCCACAACACCAGACCACCTACACTGTCACCTTTACTGCAGGGGGCAGAGTAATGCTTCTAGGCTGGCTGAGGGACAGTGTCATATCTTAGTTCTTTGGGGATCTGTGTCCTAGGGTGTGGAGTCCATGAACTGTTTGGGGCTCTGCTTCCCAGTATGTGAAGACTTTGAGTACTTTGGTCTGTTTCCAGGGTGTGCGCATGCTTAGTCACTGAGTCCTGTCTGACTCCGTGACCCCATGGACTGTAGCCCACCAGGCTCCTCTGTCCATGAGGATTCTCCAGACAAGAATACTGGAGTGGGTTGCCATTCCCTTCTCCGAGGGATCTTTCTGACCCAGAGATTGAACCCAGGTCTCCTGCATTGCAGGCAGATTCTTTACCACTGAGCCACCTGGGAAACCCATTTGGGGGTTTCTGACCCACAGTCTGAGGTTCTAAGATGTTTGGGAGTATATGTCACATGGATGTGAGGTCACTGAGATATTTGTGTTTCTTTGTCTCAGGCTGTGACTTCCTTTGGCTGTTTGGGGGTCTATATGTGAGAGTGTGTGGTCTCTAAGCTGTATCTCGGGCTGTGAGGCTTCTGAATCCTTTGGGGTTCTACTTCTCAACATGTACCTCTCACACTTCTGAGCATGTGCAAGTCTCTGAGCTGATTTGTATTTGACCGTGGCATGAGTTCTCTGAAATCTTTTTGGGTCCATTACCATGGTTGTGAGGTGTTTGATATTTTGAGGGTTGGCATCCCTGACTATTAACATCTCTGAATTTTTGAGGTTTTCTCCTTAAATTTGAGGCCACATTGCTGTTCCAAGGTATGTTTAGCCATGTGCCAGGTTTCTGAGGTGATTTAGCAACTGTCCGAAATGTGAGATCAATAAGCTTTCTTAAAAAAGTTTTTTTTTTAATGTAACATTTTTCTTTCTTTTCTTTCTTTCTTTCTTTTCTTTTTTTTTTTTTTGGCTGTGCTGGGTCTTAGTTGCGGCACTCAGGATCTTTAGTTGCAGCATGTGGGATCTGGCTCCCTGACCAGTGATTGGACCCAGGCCCCATGCATTTGGAGCATGGAGTGTTAGCCACTGGACCACCATGGAAATCCCATCAGTAAACTTTTTAATGTCTCTTTGCAGTATGTTAAATGTACAAGTAATTTTGGGAATCTTGTCTTCCAAGTTGTGAAATCTCAAAGGCTGATGGGGATATTTTATCATATGGTGATACTAGGTGCTTACCCTGGTCCTGTGTCCCAGGGTGTGAGGTGTCTGAGCTACTTGAGAGTCTTTGTCTCTGTCATGATATCTTTAGGGTTTAGTATGTTGAGTCTCTATCCATGGTGTGGGGTATCTGAGTTACTTGGGTCTTTGTTCCACAGAGTGAAATCTCTTAGCTCTTCTGGGTCCCATGGTGTGAGGTCTCTGGGCTTTTGGGAGATCTATGTCAGAAGTATGAGGTTTCTAAGCTGTCTTGTGTCCTATTTTCTATTTTTTTCCTTGGCCATGCTGTATGGCACATGAGATCTTAGTTCCATGACAAGGGATCAAATCCATGCCCCTGTGGTAGAAGTATGTGATCTTAACCCCTATTCCACCAGGTGTCCTGTTTTCTAGGTTGTGAATTCTTTTAAGCTGATTTTCCCACTTTCTACCTAAGTTTGAGGCCTCTGAGCCCTTTGTGGTTTTGCTATCTAGGATATGGGGACTGTCAACCTTTGTGAGACTTTTCCCTGATGGTGAGGTTTTGATATTCTGTAGGTCTGTATTCCTGAATATGGAGGCTTTGACACTTTAAGGTTTGCATTGCTGGTTCCTGTTTAGATGTGTGTTTCAGGGCTCTGAGCTGTGGTAATTTAGTTCCTGTGTCCAGAACGTGAGGTTACTCAGCTGTCTGGGTTTCTGTTCAAGATGATAGCACCCAAGCAATTTGTGGGTAGATATCCTTGGATGTGTAGCATCTACAGTTGTTTGGGGGATTTTTTTTTTTTGTAGAATGAGCTGTCTATCCTCTGTTTGGGATCTGTTTGTAGGATGTGGTGTCTCTGAATTCTTTCTAGGGCTGTGTATCTGGGTGTTAAGTTCTCTATGATGCTTTTGTGGAAATGGACCATGTGTTCAGGATCTTTGAGCTGATTTAAGTTTTCTGCCTTAGGATCTGATGTTTGCATTCTTTCAGGGTTTCTATGTCCCAAGGTGTAAGGTTACAAATCTATTTGGGATTCTGTGTCCATGGTATGAGATGTGTAGTCTTCTGGGGGTCTGTGTCAACCAAATGTGGCCTATGAGCTTTTGGAGGATTTGTGATTAGGGATGTATAGTTTCTCAGGTGTTTGGGATCTGGTATGGAATACCTGTGAGCTCTTTAAGGGTCTGTGTCTGATGTGTGAGGTGTCAGACATGATTGGGGTCTCTGAGGTTTGAACAGGTCTGTGTCAGGGTTGGAGGTCTCAGAACTTTTGGGGGGTATGTGTCTAATGTATGAGGTATCTAAGTTGTTTGCTGGTCTGTTCCGGAGGATGAGGTCTGTGTTATTGGTGGTCTGTGCCTCAGGTTGTAAAATTTCTATACTCTTGGGTTTTTATCCCAGGGTGTGAGGTACCTGGTGGATTGCAGGGCTATGAATTTGGGGGTTCAGTCCATGTGGGAGGTAGCTGAGATTTTCGTGGATCTTAGTCAGGATTTGAAGTCATAATGATTTGGGGGGGATGTTTTCATGGTGACTTATCTCTGATATGCCTTGGTGTCTATATTCATGGGTGCAAAGTCTTTAAGATGTTTCAGTATCTGTTTTTAGGGTATGATGATTGCTGACAGAAGTCTGTATAGTCAAAGCTATGATTTTTCCAGTAGTCATGTATGGATGTGAGAGTTGGACCATAAAGAAAGCGGAGCACCAAAGAATTGATGCTTTTGAACTGTAGTGTTGGAAAAGACTCTTGAGAGTCCCATTGGACTGCAAGGAGATCAAACCAGTCAATCCTAAATGAAATCAATTCTGAATATTCATTGGAAGGACTGATGCTGAAGATCCAATGCTTTGGCCACATGATGCGAAGAGCCAGCTCATTAGAAAAGACCCTGATGCTAGGAAAGATTGAAGGCAGGAGGGGAAGGGGATGACAGAGGATGAGATGGTTGGATGGTATCACCAACTCAATGGACATGGGTTTGAGCCAGCTCTAGGAGATGGTGAAGGACAGGGAAGCCTGGCATGCTGCAGTCCATGGGGTCACAAAGTCGGACACAACTGAGTGATTGAACAACAACAACAAATGATTGGTTGGGGTACTAGAGAGAATGAGTTGAAGCAATGGGGAGAAATTGTCTGAGAATGGGATACATGCACTTAATACTGTACATGTTCCACTTTGGGTGATGATGTCAAGGTTATTTTGGTGAGGGTGAGTGAGGAACTGGGTAGATCACTGGAGGAGAGGGGGTCAAGGAAGGGAGGGCAGGTCTCTGTGCAGAGGTGGAAGGGTCATTTAAACGGAAATCAAATCAGCAAGGTTCAAAGGAGGGTTGGTATTGGAGACAGGGATAGCAATCTAGGAACTAAAGTTCTAGAGAAATGAAAGTTGGTAGATGACTTCAACCAAATTGGGACTCTTATAACATGAGCATTACAACTGAAGGGTTTTAAGGGGGAGCTATGAAATCATGTATCTGAAACTTTTGAAAATAGAGTACCTGAAGAACTATGGACGGAGGTTCGTGACATTGTACAGTAAGCTGTAACCAAGACCATACCCAAGAAAAAGAAATGCAAAAAGGCAAAATGGCTCTCTAAGGAGGGCTTACAAATGGCTGAGGAAAGAAAAGAAGTGAAAGGCAAAGGAGAAAAGGAAAGATATACCCATCTGAATGCAGAATTCCAGAGAATAGTAAGGAGAGATAAGAAAGCCTTCCTCAGTGATCAGTGCAAAGAAACAGAGGAAAACAATTGAATGGGAAAGACTAGAGATCTCCTCAAGAAAATTACAAATTCCAAGGGAACATTTCATGCAAAGATGGGCACAATAAGGGACAGAAATGGTATGCACCTAACAGAAGCAGAAGATATTAAGAGGTGGCAAGAATACACAGAAGAACTATACAAAAAAAGGTCTTAATGACCCAGATAACCACGATGGTGTGATCATTCACCTAGAGCCAGACATCCTGGAATGTGAAGTCAAATGGGCCTTAGAAAGCATCACTACGAACAAAGCTAGTGGAGGTGATGGAATTCCAGCTGAGCTATTTCAAATCCTAAAAGGTGATGTTGTGCAAGTGCTGCACTCAATATACCAGCAAATTTGGAAAACTCAGCAGCGGCCCCGAGACTGGAAAAGGTCAGGTTTCATTCCAATCCCAAAGAAAGGCAATGCCAAAGAATGTTCAAACTACCACACAATTGCACTCATCTCACACACTAGCAAAGTAATGCTCAAAATTCTCCAAGCCAGGCTTAAATAGTCCATGAACCGAGAACTTCAAGATGTTCAAGCTGGATTTAGAAAAGGCAGAGAAACTAGAGATCAAATTGCCAACATCCATTGGATCATAGAAAAAGCAAGAGAATTCCAGAGAAACATCTACTTCTGCTTCATTGACTATGCCAAAGTTTTTGACTGTGTGAATCACAACAAACTGTGGGAAATTCTTAAAGGGATGGGAATACCAGACCACCTTACCTTCTCCTGAGAAATCTGTATGCAGGTCAAGAAGCAACAGTTAGAACTGGACATGGAACAATGGACTGGTTCCAAATTGAGAAGGGAGTACGTCAAGGCTGCATATTGTCACCCTGCTTATTTAACTTACATGCAGAATACAGCATGCGAAATGCCAGGCTGGATGATGCACAAGCTGGAATCAAGATTGCTGGGAGAAATATAAAATAACACAGATATGCAGATGATACCACCCTTATGGCAGAAAGTGAAGAGGAACTAAAGAGCCTCTTGATGAAAGTTAAAGAGGAGAGTGAAAAAGCTGGTTTAAAACTGAACATTCATAAAACAAAGATCATGGCATCCGGTCCCATCATTTCATGGCAAATAGATTGGGAAACAATGGAAAGAGTGAGAGACTATTTTTTTGGCCTCCAAAATCACTGCAGATGAAATTAAAAGACGTTTGGTCCTTAGAAGGAAAGCTATGACCAACCTAGACAGCATATTAAAAAGCAGAGAGGCCCCCGGCGTATACCCCCACGAACGGGGACTTCACCTTTGTCTCCTCGGCAGACGCGGAAGATCTTAGTGGTTCAATAGCACCCCCAGATGTCAAGTTAAACCTTGGTGGAGATTTTATCAAAGAATCTACAGCCACTACATTTCTGAGACAAAGAGGATATGGCTGGCTTTTGGAAGTTGAAGATGATGACCCTGAAGATAACAAGCCACTCCTGGAAGAATTGGATATTGATCTAAAGGATATTTACTACAAAATTCGATGTGTTTTGATGCCAATGCCATCACTTGGTTTTAATAGACAAGTGGTGAGAGACAATCCTGACTTCTGGGGTCCTCTGGCTGTTGTTCTTTTCTTTTCCATGATATCATTATATGGACAGTTTAGGGTGGTCTCATGGATTATAACCATTTGGATATTTGGTTCACTAACGATTTTCTTACTGGCTAGAGTTCTTGGTGGAGAAAGAACACTAGTTCACTGAGGTTTGCAGAACTTTCAATTGTTGACACGTTTTATTCTACGATATCAGAAAACCACATTCATTAAGATCACCTGTCTCAGCAGAAAATGTCAAGATTACAGTGTTGGATGTTGCATATGGCCAAGTTCTTGGAGTTATAGGATATTCATTACTTCCTCTCATTGTAGTAGCCCCTATACTTTTGGTGGTTGGATCATTTGAAGTTGTGTCTACACTTATAAAACTCTTTGGTGTGTTTTGGGCTGCCTACAGTGCTGCTTCATTGTTAGTGGGTGAAGAATTCAAGACCAAAAAGCCTCTCCTGATTTATCCAATCTTTTTATTATACATTTATTTTTTGTCCTTATATACTGGGGTGTGATCTAAGTCATATATAAGTAGAAAAAGACAATGTTGCATTTCTGTGTAGGCTGGAAATTCTTGCTTGAGGATATTAAAAAAAACCTGTTGATGGTAAAATTTTACATGTTCAGATGTAAAGGCAGTTTCAGGTCTTTTTAAAACAATTTTTTTTAATTTAATTAAGCAATTGCAGTTATCTGAATATTTTCGGTCAGAATTCTGAATTCTGTTTGATTCTTCATATTCCAGTGAATAAAATATAAAAGCATTGTGTTTTTAAGGTTGTGTCAATATGCACCTAAAAATCTGTGCCAAAAGCACCTGGAATGGTAATTATATTTCACTTGAAGGGTACATATAATAACATTCTGATCATCTAAAAGTGCAATTTTTTCCTTTAAAGAGTTTTTTCCTGCATTGCAAAATAAAAATATAAATTAAAAAAAAATAAAAATAAAAATAAAAATAAAAAGCAGAGATATTACTTTGCTGACAAAGGTCCATCTAGTCAAAGCTATGTTTTTCTTTCCTAGTTGTCATGTATGGATGTGGGAGTTGGACCATAAAAGAAGCTGAATGCTGAAGAATTGATGCTTTTGAGCTGTGGTTTTGGAGAATACTCTTGAGAGTCCCTTGGACTGCAAGATCAAACCAGTTGATCCTAAAGGAAATCCTGAATATTCATTGGAAGGACTGAGGCTGAAGCTGAAGCTTCAATACTTTGGTCACCTGATGCAAAGAACTGACTCATTGGAAAAGACCCTGATGCTGGGAAAGGTTGAAGGCAGGAGGAGAAGGGGATGTCAGAGGATGAGATGGTTAGATGGAATCACTGACTCAATGGACATGAATTTGAGCAGGTTCGCGGAGTTGGTGATGGACAGGGAAGCCTGGCATGCTGCAGTCTATGGGGTCTCAAAGAGTCAGACACAACTGACCGACTGAACTGAACTGATAGACTTTAAGGAATTATTCAATAATGTTTTTAAACTGAGGGACTTTAGAATAAGGGAGGGAGAATTGTTTGAAAGTAATCTCTGTGTAACAAGAATTTTAAAAATAACTCATATTGAACAAGGAATGATGGACTCTCATCAGTTGCATACCCCTAAAAGAAATAGTGGATCCAGGCAATGGCTATCTAGGGCCACAAAGTCACGAGACCCAGATGTACATACTTCCTAATGGAAGACCTCACAGAAGGATTCTTACCCCCAAACTGAATGTGTAGCAGGTCAACTTACAGATCCAACTACCAGTTTATAGTCAATGAAGCAAAAATAGATATTTTTCTGGAACTCTCTTGCTTTTTCCATGATCCAGCGGATATTGGCAATTTGATCTCTGGTGCCTCTCTGCCTTTTCTAAAACCTGCTTGAACATCTGGGAGTTCACGGTTCACATATTGCTGAAGCCTGGCTTGGAGAATTTTGAGCATGACTTTACTAGCGTGTGAGATGAGTGCAATTGTTCGGTAGTTTGAGCATTCTTTGGCATTGCCTTTCTTTGGGACTGGAATGAAGACTGACCTTTTCCAGTCCTGTGGCCACTGCTGAGTTTTCCAAATTTGCTGGCATATTGAGTGCAGCACTTTCACAGCATCATCTTTCAAGATTTGAAATAGCTCAACTGGAATTCCATCACCACCACTAGCTTTGTTCATAGTGATGCTTTCTAAGGCCCACTTGACCTCACATTCCAAGATGTCTGGCTCTAGGTCAGTGATCACGTTATCGTGACTATCTTGGTCGTGAAGATCTTTTTAGTACAGTTCTTCTGTGTATTCTTGCCACCTCTTCTTAATATCTTCTGCTTCTGTTAGGTCCATACCATTTCTGTCCTTTATCGAGCCCATCTTTGCATGAAATGTTCCCTTGATATCTCTAATTTTCTTGAAGAGATCTCTTGTTTTTCCTATTCTGTTGTTTTCCTCTATTTCTTTGCATTGATCACTGAGGAAGGCTTTCTTATCTGTCCTTGCTGTTCTTTGGAGCTCTGCATTCAGATGCTTATATCTTTCCTTTTCTCCTTTGCTTTTCGCTTCTCTTCTTTTCACAGCTATTTGTAAGGCCTCCTCAAACAGCCATTTTGCTTGTTTGCATTTCTTTTCCATGGGGATGGTCTTGGTCCCTGTCTTCTGTACAATGTCACGAACCTCCGTCCATAGTTCATCAAGCACTCTATCTATCAGATCTAGTCTCTTAAATCTATTTCTCACTTCCACTGTATAATCATAAGGGATTTGATTTAGGTCATACCTGAATGGTCTAGTGGTTTTCCCTACTTTCTTCAATTTAAGTCTGAATTTGGCAATAAGGAGTTCATGATCTGAGCCACAGTCAGCTCCTGGTCTTGTTTTTGCTGACTGTATACAGCTTCTCCATCTTTGGCTGCAAAGAATATAATCAATCTCATTTCTGGTGATGTCCACGTGTAGAGTCTTCTCTTGTGTTGTTGGAAGAGGGTGTTTGCTATGACCAGTGTGTTCTCTTGGCAGAACTCTATTAGCCTTTGCCCTGCTTCATTCCGTGCTCCAAGGCCAAATATGCCTGTTACTCCAGGTGTTTCTTGACTTCCTACTTTTGCATTCCAGTCCCCTATAATGAAAAGGACATCTTTTTTGGGTGTTAGTTCTAAAAGGTCTTGTAGGTCTTCATAGAACCGTTCAACTTCGGCTTCGTCAGCATTACTGGTTGGGGCATAGGCCTGGATTACTGTAATATTGAATGGTTTGCTTTGGAAATGAACAGAAATCTTTCTGTCGTTTTTAAGATTGCATCCAAGCACTGCATTTCGGACTCTTTTGTTGACCATGATGGCTACTCCATTTCTTCTAAGGGATTCCTGCCCACAGTAGTAGATATAATGGTCATCTGAGTTAAATTCACCCATTCCAGTCCATTTTAATTCACTGATTCCTAGAATGTCTACGTTCACTCTTGCCATCTCCTGTTTGAGCACTTCCAATTTGCCTTGATTCATGGACCTAACATTCCAGGTTCCTATGCAATATTGCTCTTTACAGCACCGGACCTTGCTTCTGTCATCGGTCACATCCACAACTGGGTATTGGTTTTGCTTTTGCTCCATCCCTTTATTCCTTCTAGAGTTACTTCTCCACTGATCTCCAGTAGCATACTGGGCACCTACCGACCTGGGGAATTCCTCATTCAGTATCCTATCATTTTGCCCTTTGATATTGTTCATGGGGTTCTCAAGGCAACCAACGCTTAATTTCTGTTGTTTGTTTGTTTTTTCTAATTATAACAATCCTATTTGGAATGGTACCCCATTGTGGATTTGATTTTCTTTTTCCTAATTATGAATGATGTTGAGCATCATTTCATGTGCTTTCTAGCCATTTGAATATCTTCCTCAGAGAAATGTCTGTTCAAGTCCTTTGCCCATTTTAAAAATCATATTTTTTTCTTTTTTTGTTGAGTTGTAAGACTTTTAAAAAATATATTCTGGATGCTAGACCCTTATCAGACACATGATTTACAAACATTTTCTCCTATTCCTTAGGTTGTTTTTTTGCTTTCCTGATAATGTTCTTTGGTGCATAAAATTTTTTATTATTGATGAAGTCCAATTCATCTATTTTGTCTTTTGTTGTGTGTACTTTTGGTGTTATACCTAAGAATCCATTTTCTGTTTTTAAAAATTTATTTTATTGAAGTATAGTTAATTTACAGTGTGATAAATTCTGCTGTATAACAAAATGATTCAGATATACATATATTTGTTTATTTTTTGTTTTGGCCACACAACATGGCTTGCAGTATCTTCCTCAACCAGGGATTGAACCTGAGCCATGGTAGCGAAAGTCATGATGGTTTGCAACCCCATGGAATGTAGCCCATGAGGCTTCTCTGTCCATGGGATTTTCCCAGCAAGAATACTGTAAGTGGGTTGCCGTTTCCCCCTCCAGGGGATCTTCCTGTCCCAGGGATCGAACCCATGTCGCCTGCACAGCAGGCAGATTCTTTACTGCCGAGACACCAGGGAAGCCCTTGGCCGCTAGGGAGCTCTCTATGCATTCTTTTCATATTCTTTTCCATTATGATTTATCACAGGATATTGGATAGTAGGACCTTGTTGTTTATCCATTCTCTATATAACAGTTTGCATCTGCTAATCCCAAACTTCCAACCCATCCCTCCCCCATCCCCTCTCCCCAAACCCCTCTCCCCCTTGGCAACCACAAGTCTGTTCTCTGTGAGTCTGTTTCTGTTTCGTGTATATGTTGATTGGTATCGTATTTTAGATTCCACATAAGTGATATCATATGGTACCTGTCTTTCTGTTTTTTTCCCTGGTGACTCAGATGGTAAAGCGTCTGCCCGCAATTCGGGAAACCCAGGTTCGATCCCTGGGTTGGGAAGATCCCCTGGAGAAGGAAATGGCAACCCACTCCAGTACTCTTGCCTAGAAAATTCCATGGATGGAGGAGCCTTGTGTGCTACAGTCCATGGGTTCGCAAAGAGTCGGACACGACTGAGCGACTTCACTTCACTCACTTACTGTGGTAATTTCTAGGTCCATCCATGTTGTTGCAACTGGCATTATTGCATTCTTTTTTTGTGCCCAGGTAGTATTCCACTGTATATTTGTACCCTGTTTTCTAAGAATCCATTTTTTAAAAATTTAGTTAAATTAATTTCTTTAGGTTGTGCTGGGTTTTTGTTGCTTTTCTCTAGTTGCAGCAAGTAGAAGCTACTCTCTATTGTAGTGTATGGGCTTCTCATTTTGGTGGTTTCTCTTGTAGCAGAGCATGAACTCGAGGTCATGTGGACTCAGTAGTTATGGTTCGAGGGCTTCAGAGTGTAGGCTCAATAGTTGTGGAGCATGGGCTTAGTTGGGCTTCCCTGATGGCTCAGATGGTAAAGAATCTGCCCGCAGTACAGGAGACCAGGGTTTGATCCCTGTGTCGGGAACATCCCTGGAGGAGGAAATGACTACCCATTCCAGTGTTCTTGCCTGGGAAATCCCATGGACAGAGCCTGACAAGTTACAGTCCATGGGGCCACAAAGAGTCAGACACAACTGAGTGACTAACATACACACACACACGCACGTGCACACGCCACACACACGCACATACACACACACATGTGCGCACATACACACACATATTGGCTTAGTTGCTCCATGGCATGTGGGATCTTATCAGACCAGGGATCGAACCTGTGCCTCCTGCATTGGCAGGCAGTTTCTCTACCACTGAGCCACCAGGGAAGCCCTAAGAATCCATTTTAAAATCTAAGGTCATGAAGATTTACTAGATGTTCTTGGGATGGGGCTCATCTCATGGCTCTTGGTATGTTGATATCTACTCCTCATGGTCACTTTCTAACCCCTGTCCTAGGTCTCAGTGGAAGAGGATACTTTGCCACCCAGGATCCTCCCCTTGATGCTCAATTGCTAAGTGACCAAGGTAACCCATGCCTAGGGATTCCCCCCTCAAGATTTTACTTCATTACCATCCATGCTCCTGCCTCTTGCTTTAGGTCACTGCAGTGAATTGACCTAGACTTGATTGAAGGTGTTTTTCTGGTACCACCCAGAACTAGTGTATGTGTGCTAAGTTGCTTCTAAATGCAAATTATTTCCAAATCATCAGGAATTCAACACATTGATTTTTCAGCAAATTAGCTTTCATCAGTTGAGTTTTAGGATGGTTTGGTGAGTTGGCCAGCTAGTCTATTGGTTTGTGTGTGTGTGTGTATAAAGACATTTGTTTTGTAAGGAACTGGGTCATGCCATTATGGATGCTGGGCTTCTGAGAACTCTGAAAGCCTCTGAGTTTCTGCCACTTTCAGGGCCAGGGGTGGTGGGAGAGGCAGAGGAACCCTCCCTAGAGGAACTGGGCCTGACTGGGCAGGCAGAGGCTCCTCTTAGCTCAGCAGCGCCTCCTTGCTGCTGATCAGTGCAGGCACACTTAGGGCCACAACCCTATCCAGCTCCTGGGTGTAAGGTCCCTAGGAGCCAAGGGTGGTTGCAGGGAGTATGCCCAGTGTGGGAACTGTTGGGTATAGGGCTAGCTCAATGCCCCTGACCTGACAGGTACTGTGACTTCACCTTCGACCCAGTCCCCCTGCCCTGAGGCTAACAGCCAAGGGTGGGGGAATCTCACATCTCACACTGAGAGATCTTTTAGTTCAACCAATTAATTCCTTACTGAGTACCTGCACTATCCTAGGTGCTGGGGACCCTGTGGTGAACAGAACAGATAGAAATCCCTGCTCCCCAGGATGCTGTCATTCTGGCAGGGACAGCAAACAGTGAACAAAGGAATCAGTACATGATGTCAGAGGGATCAATGCCCTAAAGAAAGTAAAACAGGGAGGTGAAGTAGAGTGGACTGAGGGAGTGATCACTTACCAGTGGTGATCAGAGAAGGCCTCTCTGAGGTGAAACATGAACTGAAACCAGAACAATAATCTGAAGGAGCTAGCTCTGCATTGGTCTGGGGGATGGGTGTTCCAGGCAGAGGACAGCAGAAAGGTCCTGAGTTGGGAATAAGCTTGGCTAGTGACAAGGATGCAATAAGGGCAGAGATGCTTCTGGCTTGGGTTTTTCCAGGCACACACTCCATCTTGGCTCAATCTTGGTAACACAGGGGAGAAGGAGGAAGGGGACAGGAGGGAGGGGAGAGGCTCTCTTGGAATGGGGCTGGTGAAGGTGGTAGTGGGAAGATAAGTACAGGAGGTAGGTGTGGATATCTGGCATTTGGGTGACTCCGCTGGGAGTGGGGCCAGCATAGAGTTTATCCTTGAGCACTCAGTAAGTCAGGATTAGAATGGGGAGGGTGGAGGGGGTAAGAAGTATGGGGCACTTCTGGACCCTTTGGAGGGCCCCAGTGGGCCATCTTACCTCCCTCCCTCCTTCATTCATTCTCTCCCTTCCTGGGGGAAGCTCTACATCTGGGGAGAGCCCTGGATACAGGAGGCAGGTGCTTCGCAACCAGTGGATCACCTAACTATTGCAGTTCATGCCTGAGCTGTAAGATGGTGGCCTTGGCCTGTGGGAGTGAAGATTCTAGATCAGAGTCATCTTGCTGTCTCTCTCTTTCACTCAGAGGTACAGACACAGCCCCCTAAGTGACCCAGAGACACCCATGTACAATGACCATGGGTTATTCACACAGCCACAGCACACAAACCCAGACATAGGCACACAGACTCTGACATACGCAATAGCAAACTATGCAATAGCAAACAGAGACACCCAGTATTGTGACCTTCAGTCACTCACAAAGGAACGTAAATCCCATAGACACCCACATGCCATGTGGAGACACACAGCTCATGAACATAGGTATGAGCAGAGCCTGTGTAGGCTAACACACAGCAGTGCCTAACCAGAGCTATACAGACACAACCACACAGGTACATACACAAGAAAAGGTGCTGAGAAGCAAAGGGGCATGCAGACTGGGGTTACATACACCCAGAAGCAGCCATAGAAATTCTCCTGAAATGCACTGTCAGATATAGGCACATGGAAGGGAATATGTTTGTCACATCTGGTGATGGTGATATCCAGTATGGTCTTTTTGGGATGTGGCAATCATTAGTGATCACTACCTGGATCTATGTTTTCCTTAGGATGTAGGCTGTAATGAAAAAAAAAAAAGAAGAAGTAAAAAAGGCACAATCAAACATAATAGGCTGTAGTGAAAAAAAAAAGAAGTAAAAAAGGCACAATCAAACATAATTATGGACCATAGCTTTTAAGCTGGGTAAAG
Source organism: Moschus berezovskii (assembly GCF_049115385.1). Taxonomy (NCBI): domain Eukaryota; kingdom Metazoa; phylum Chordata; class Mammalia; order Artiodactyla; family Moschidae; genus Moschus; species Moschus berezovskii. Next base: position 50,739,421 of record NC_142488.1, on the reverse strand, counting down.
AGGGAAGTGAGGATATGAGGGAGGTCTGGAACAGTGAAAATGTAATAGGGTCAATAAATTCTGGGTCCTAATAGGTAACTCAAAAGCCTCTTGTTGAAAGTGAAAGAGGAGAGTGAAAAGGTTGGCTTGAAGCTCAACATTCAGAAAACAAAGATCATGGCATCTGGTCCCATCACTTCATGGGAAATAGATGGAGAAACAGTGGAAACAGTGTCAGACTTCATTTTTTTGGGCTCCAAAATCACTGCAGATGCTGATTGCAGCCATGAAATTAAAAGACGCTTACTCCTTGGAAGGAAAGTTATGACCAACCTTGATAGTATATTAAAAAGCAGAGACATTACTTTGCCAACAAAGGTCCGTCTAGTCAAGGCTATGGTTTTTCCCGTGGTCATGTATGGATGTGAGAATTGGACTGTGAAGAAAGCTGATCGCCGAAGAATTGATGCTTTTGAACTGTGGTGTTGGAGAAGACTCTTGAGAGTCCCTTGTACCACCAGGAGATCCAACAAGTCCATTCTAAGGGAGATCAATCCTGGGTGTTCATTGCAAGGACTGATGCTAAAGCTGAAGTTGCAATATTTTGGCCACCTCATGTGACGAGTTGACTCACTGGAAAAGACTCTGATGCTGGGAAGGGTTGGGGGCGGGAGGAGAAGGGGACGACCGAGAGTGAGATGGCTGGATGGCATCACCGACTCTGTGGACATGAGTTTGAGTGAACTCTGAGAGTTGGTGATGGACAGGGAGGCCTGGCATGCTGTGATTCATGGGGTCGCGGAGAGTCGGACACGACTGAGCGACTGAACTGAACTGAACTGAATAGGGTCAAAGGATGTGATGGTTAATTTTATGGGTCAACTTGACTGGGCCGTGGGGTGCTTCCTATTCCCATGACCATGTGCTCTGCTGGCCTAGAGGCCTTAGTTCTAAAAGGAGGAATGCTTTCATCAGGAGATGCAACAATAATTCCACTGAAATGAAAGTTAAGACCTACTGCCCCACTGCTTTGATCTTTTTGTGCCTCTGAATCAATGGTAAAGAAGGGAGTTACTGGGGTGACTGATTCTGACTACCAAGGGGAAATTGGACCACTACTCCACAATGGAAGTGAGGAAGATGTCTGGAATACAGGTGATCTCTTAGTAATACTAGTGTGTGAGATGAGTGCAATTGTGCGGTAGTTTGAGCATTCTTTGGCATTGCCTTTCTTTGGGATTGGAATGAAGACTGACCTTTTCCAGTCCTGTGGCCACTGCTGAGTTTTCCAAATTTGCTGGCATATTGAGTGCAGCACTTTCACAGCATCATCTTTCAAGATTTGAAATAGCTCAACTGGAATTCCATCACCTCCACTAGCTTTGTTGGTAGTGATGCTTTCTAAGGCCCACTTGACTTCACATTCCAAGATGTCTGGCTCTAGGTCAGTGATCACATTATCGGGACTATCTTGGTCGTGAAGATCTTTTTAGTACAGTTCTTCTGTGTATTCTTGCCACCTCTTCTTAATATCTTCTGCTTCTGTTAGGTCCATACCATTTCTGTCCTTTATCGAGTCCATCTTTGCATGAAATGTTCCCTTGGAATCTCTAATTTTCTTGAAGAGATCTCTTGTTTTTCCTATTCTGTTGTTTTCTTCTATTTCTTTGTATTGATCACTGAGGAAGGCTTTCTTATCTGTCCTTGCTATTCTTTGGAACTCTGCATTCAGATGCTTATATCTTTCCTTTTCTCCTTTGCTTTTCGCTTCTCTTCTTTTCACAGCTATTTGTAAGGCCTCCTCAGACAGCCATTTTGCTTGTTTGCATTTCTTTTCCATGGGGATGGTCTTGGTCCCTGTCTCCTGTACAATGTCACGAACCTCCGTCCAGAGTTCATCAGGCACTCTATCAGATCTAGTCCCTTAAATCTATTTCTCACTTCTACTGTATAATCATAAGGGATTTGATTTAGGTCATATCTGAATGGTCTAGTGGTTTTCCCTACTTTCTTCAATTTAAGTCTGAAATTGGCAATAAGGAGTTCATGATCTGAGCCACAGTCAGCTCCTGGTCTTGTTTTTGCTAACTGTATACAGCTTCTCCATCTTTGGCTGCAAAGAATATAATCAATCTGATTTCGGTGTTGACCATCTGGTGATGTCCGTGTGTAGAGTCTTCTCTTGTGTTGTTGGAAGAGGCTGTTTGCTGTGACCAGTGCGTTCTCTTGACAAAACTCTATTAGCCTTTGCCCTGCTTCATTCCGTGCTCCAAGGCCAAATTTGCCTGTTACTCCAGGTGTTTCTTGACTTCCTACTTTTGCATTCCAGTCCCCTATAATGAAAAGGACATCTTTTTTAGGTGTTAGTTCTGAAAGGTCTTGTAGGTCTTCATACAACCATTCAACTTCGGCTTCTTCAGCGTTACTGGTTGGGGCATAGGCTTGGATTACTGTAAAATTGAATGGTTTGCCTTGGAAATGAACATAAATCATTCTGTCGTTTTTAAGATTGCATCCAAGTACTGCATTTCGGACTCTTTTGTTGACCATGATGGCTACTCCACATCTTCTAAGGGATTCCTGCCCACAGTAGTAGATATAATAGTCATCTGAGTTAAATTCACCCATTCCAGTCCATTTTAGTTCACTGATTCCTAGAATGTCTATGTTCAGTCTTGCCATCTCCTGTTTGAGCACTTCCAATTTGCCTTGATTCATGGACCTAACATTCCAGGTTCCTAAGCAATATTGCTCTTTACAGCACCGGACCTTGCTTCTATCACCAGTCACATCCACAACTGGGTATTGGTTTTGCTTTTGCTCCATCCCTTCATTCCTTCTAGAGTTACTTCTCCACTGATCTCCAGTAGCATACTGGGCACCTACCGACCTGGGGAATTCCTCATTCAGTATCCTATCATTTTGCCCTTTGATACTGTTCATGGGGTTCTCAAGGAAAGTATACTAAAGTCATGCTCAAAATTCTCCAAGCCAGGCTTCAGCAATATGTGAACCATGAACTCCCAGATGTTCAAGCAGGTTTTAGAAAAGGCAGAGGCACCAGAGATCAAATTGCCAACATCCGCTGGAAAATGGAGAAAGCAAGAGAGTTCCAGAAAAACATCTATTTCTGCTTCATTGACTATGCCAAAGCCTTTGACTGTGTGGATCACAATAAACTGTGGAACATTCTGAAAGAGATGGGAATACCAGACCACCTGACCTGCCTCTTGAGAAACCTGTATGCAGGTCAGGAAGCAACAGTCAGAACTGGACATGGAACAACAGACTGGTTCCAAATAGGAAAAGGAGTGTGTCAAGGCTGTATATTGTCACCTTGCTTATTTAACTTATATGCAGAGTACATCATGAGGAACGCTGGGCTGGAAGAAGCACAAGCTGGAATCAAGATTGCCGGGAGAAATATCAATAACCTCAGATATGCAGATGACACTACCCTTATGGCAGAAAGTGAAGAGGAACTCAAAAGCCTCTTGATGAAAGTGAAAGAGGAGAGTGAAAAGGTTGGCTTGAAGCTCAACATTCAGAAAACAAAGATCATGGCATCTGGTCCCATCATTTCATGGGAAATAGATGGAGAAACAGTGGAAACAGTGTCAGACTTCATTTTTTTGGGCTCCAAAATCACTGCAGATGCTGATTGCAGCCATGAAATTAAAAGACGCTTACTCCTTAGAAGGAAAGTTATGACCAACCTTGATAGTGTATTAAAAAGCAGAGACATTACTTTGCCAACCAAGGTCCGTGTAGTCAAGGCTATGGTTTTTCCCGTGGTCATGTATGGATGTGAGAGTTGGACTGTGAAGAAAGCTGATTGCCGAAGAATTGATGCTTTTGAACTGTGGTGTTGGAGAAGACTCTTGAGAGTCCCTTGGACTGCAAGGAGATCCAACCAGTCCATTCTAAAGGAGATCAATCCTGGGTGTTCATTGGAAGGACTGATGCTAAAGCTGAAACTGCAATACTTTGGCCACCTAATGGGACGAGTTAAATCACTGGAAAAGACTCTGATGTTGGGAAAGGTTGGGGGCAGGAGGAGAAGGGGACGACCGAGAATGAGATGGCTGGATGGCATCACCGACTCTGTGGACATGAGTTTGAGTGAACTCCGGGAGTTGGTGATGGACAGGGAGGCCTGGCGTGCTGTGATTCATGGGGTCGCGGAGAGTCGGACACGACTGAGTGACTGAACTGAACTGAACTGAACTGAAAAAAACTTAAAAGCAAGCCTCAAATGATCAAACTGATTAACTGTATCCTAGAACAAAGCCCAATCCTGCCCCCTAATTTTTTAATTACCAAAAAATAAAGCACTCACATTTTACTCATAAAATTTACAATATCTGGCATCCAATGAAACAGAGAAGCAGGAAAATACAACCCATAATAAAGGGGAAAATAATCCATAGAAAATGACCCAGATGATAGAACCAATAGACAAAGAACATTAAAACAGCTATTACAAATATAATCCATATGTTCAAGAAGGTAGAGGAGAGCATAAGCAGGGCTGAAATAGAGCACCCAAAGAAGACCCTACCCCATCCCCTGGTCTCAAAATCAGAGCTGAGATCCACTCCCTATTGGAGAGAATATGGTTGTGGTTCTCTGAGTGGTGGGACTTGCTGGAAATCTGCTTTCTGGAACTTGGCAGAAATCTACCCTCTAGGGTGCCAAAGAAGGCTGTTCATGGGGAAAGTGTGTCATTCGAGGCACTCTGCTACAAAATTACCTGAGGGAGGGTGCAGGGTGGGAGGCAGTGCGGGGAGTTGCTGGCTACTGGGCACTGCTGGTTGTCAAGTGTGTTCGTTGCAAAAGCTAGAGATGCTGTGTGAGTGCTTCACAAGCAGAGGCAAACTGCTACAGGACTGGCTGATGTGGCATTCCAGGGAGGAGCAGCTGGCCTCTGTGCTGGCGGTCACCATGCACGGCAGGATCCAGGTACTGGAGGACGCGTGGGTGCTTCACACCCCTAGTGCTGGAGAAAGGTGTGTGTGTTGCAGGACCCTGCGGAGTGGACACCCCAGAGTCAGTAAGCAAAAACCACTTTCTTCCTTGTAGGGTCTCTCTAGCTCTACTGGCCAAAAATTAGGGCTGGCTGGCAAAGAAAAAATATTTAAATGGACCAGATCCATTTGTGCAGAGCAGGCAAGTATAGAGAGTGGAATTGAAGCCAAGAGGAAAAAATCAATACGTGGCACAGTCCACCCCTTTGACTACTTAGCTTCTGTGTGCACCCTTTTGAATCCTTGAATTCTTGCACAGCAAAAAGTTTTATTTCTACCTAACAAGATATAGCTGTCTCATAAGAGAGGAAGTTATGACTCTCTCTCCCAAATGAGACACACAGTCCCAAAGCCATTGTATCCATCGCTGGCTGTTAACTATTCCTCAAATTTAATCATAGTCCCATTGATACTCCATTATCTAAAGACTAAATTAGAAAATTAACTTCTAACAACTATTTGTACATAAAATAAAAATCAGGAGAAAGAAAAAGAAAATGGCTAGCACATATAAATAAACAAATATAACAAGCAAAAAGAAAATAGGCAAAGCTACAGTAGTACTCATTTCTGTATTTGATCATGAGGCTGAAGTCTCCGTCAATGACTTCCTTCTTCTACTACCTATTCTGTATTTCCCCTGCCTTCTTCCAGAACCTCAGATGCTTTTTCACCTGATGGAGTGGCTCAAACTTTCATTCCTGAGTCTTCAATCATCCTGCCAGTTTTTGGTTTCTGTAGTCTTTGGTTTCTCCAGTGTTCTTGCCTGGAGAATCCCAGGGACGGGGGAGCCTGGTGGGCTTCCGTCTATGGGGTCACACAGAGTCGGACACGACTGAAGTGACTTAGCAGCAGCAGCAGTTCTCTATTATTTTTTACTATTGGGCATATAAGTACTAAGAGGCACCCCAGATAATCCTCTGGGTTGCAGACATAGCCCTCATTGCCTTTGTTGTATAGCAGCAACCTGATTTCCCCTTGGTAATGAAGATCAACCATTCCAGCCAGTGAATTAACTCTACATCTCCCCCCTCCTTTTTTTTGCCTATAGTTTCATTGGCATAGAGCCTAAAATGTTTCACTTTCCCATGCAATGAACCCATTGATGTACCCCCTGGTAGGGGCATCTTCCACTGGTAGAGAAGACTCATTAGAATTTAGAGCATCTCCAGGTTCAATAGGGTCTTCCCATATGTACCCATTCCATCTTAGAGGATCCTATTCCTTCCTCTTCAATGCCCTTAGTTTCATAGTTGACACCCTGTGAGGCTAGGAGTTCAACTTGCATTGTAATTCAGCCAATCACAGGATGAGATTCTGTGGCTGATTTTTCAGCAGGAAATGACTGATGTCCAAGCTCAAAGACAGTCAATCAGGCAGTGAGGAATTGTCCATCACTCAGCCTTTTTGTTCTATTCTAGATTTCAGTTGATCGGATGAGGCCCAATCACATTGGGCTTTACTCAGTCTACCAATTCATATGTTAATCTCATCCAGAAACACTCTCAAAGGCATACCCAGACTAATATTTAACCAAATATCTGGGCACTCCATGGCTCTGTCAAGTTGACACGTAAAAATCAGAGGGACTTAGATATACAAATGAGCAGAGCTCAAAGTTGCAAAGATGGGAAACAAAAATTCTGCAAGTGAGTTATTAGGTGTAATAATTAGAGGGACCACTCCTAATTCTACCCCTTGATTTCAGGACCAATTTATACAAGCTACTGGGGAGACAGCACCGTATAGTGGTCTCTGATTCAGAGTATATACTGCATCCTATGAAACAGAATCCCATCCTTTTAAGGTGTTGTTTCCTACCTAGCATCATAATTGAGTCTTCAAAACCATTTCATCTCTCATTTAGGCCAGCTACTTCTAGATGATATGGTAAGACCAGTTAATTTTGTAGGCATGAACATTTTGCTACATATTCTTTGCTGTGAGATGAGTTTCTGGATCAGATGCAAGGCTGTGCAGAAGAGTCCACAGATGGTGGTGCTGGCACAAACCTTATGGGTGGGGAAGAGAAAACTATATCCAGACAATGAGTCTATTCCTGTGAAGATGAATCTCTGTCCCCCCTCCATGATGAAAGAAGTCCAAGATAATCACAGAATAGCATCATATTGGGGACTCAAACTTTGGTCTCCATTGATGGCAGATCAGTCACTCTGCAGTAGCATTACCACACCACCCTCAGTAATGCAAAGACTATATTGTTGAGCCTGGGCAGTTCTATCACTGCCACTTCATTCATGGGCTTCTATGGACTGAATTATGTTCCTCAAAATTCATGTTGAGGACTTCCCTGGTGGTCCAGTGGTTAAAAATCCACCTGCCAATGTAGGAGAGACATGAGACCAGGGTTTGATCCTTGAGTTGGGAAGATCCCCTGGAAGAGGGCATGGGAACCCACTCTAGTATTCTTGTCTGGAGAATCTCAAGAATAGAGGAGCCTGGTGGGCTATAGTCCTTAGGGTCAAAAAAAATTGGACATGACTGAAACGACTTAGCATGCACCTGCTGCTGCTGCTGCTAAGTCACTTCAGTCGTGTCCGACTCTTTGTGACCCCATAGATGGAAGCCCACCAGGCTCCCCCGTCCCTGGGATTCTTCAGGCAAGAACACTGGAGTGGCTTGCCATTTCCTTCTCCAATGTGTGAAAGTGAAAAGTGAAAGTGAAGTCGCTCAGTCGGGTCCGACCCTTAGTGACCCCACGGACTGCAGCCTACCAGGCTCCTCCATCCATGGGATTCTCCAGGCAAGAGTACTGGAGTGGCTTGCCATTGCCTTCTCTGAGCATGCACCTACAAGGCCATTAATCTGTGCATTCCCCCAGGGATGAGTTATCACTTCTGGTTTACTAACTTTGAAGGGAGTGGAGATTCACTTCCATTTAGTCCTTCTTACAGTAATGCTTTCATTATTATCAACAAGTTGATGTGGGGATTATGCCAGTTTCTAAGTCTGTATATCCCAGGGATAAGCTCCAAAGTCTCATCTAAATATCATCTAACTCAGATATGGATGAGACTCAAGGTACAATTCATCTTGAGGAAAATTGCTCTCCAGCTATGAACCCAACAAGTCATGTGCTTCCAAAATGTGTTAGAACAGGCAGAGGATAGACGTTCCCATTCCAAAATGGAGAAATAGGAGAGAAGAAAAGAGTGACAAGGGCCTGAGAAAGTCCATACTCCAAGGGGCCAATTCCATTAGACCTTAAGGCTTGAGAATAATGCTCTTTGGCCAGATGCTCTGCTCTCCAGCCCCACTGGATTGGAGGTCCATCTTCTAGATACATTGGGGTGAAGCACAATGGTGTGGCTTTGCTGGGTTGGGCCCTCAAGGCTTTAGGCAGCCAGCTCCCAGCCCATTCTCCACCAGGGCCCCATGCCTCTTGCATCTGGAGTCCTGAGCCTGCAGCTCTGCCATGAGGCCGAGTCCTTTGAAATCTAGGTGGAGGTACCATATCTCCTTCGTTCTTGTGGATGTAGCCCATACTACCGCAGGCTGCTGGAGCTGCACCTTGGAGAGACCAATGCCGAGTGAGGTAGCAGAACCTACCACCATATGAGGTGCCCATCAATGTGCTAGTGGCTCCTTTGAAATTACTCTGCCCCCCAGGGCCTTTGTGCTCTGGGCCTGTGATCAGAGGGGCAGTCATGATGATCTCTGGATTGCCTTCAGGGTTATTTTTCCCCTACAGTCATTCCTGGCCCACAGAAGAGAGCAACCACAGAGCTTTCCAAGGGTGCAGGTACACATCTCACTAAAGGGTTTCTCAGTGTCTTGGTGAATTTAGTGTATTCTCAGTCTTGTCACGGAACATAGTTGAGGATTGCATGCAAGTCTTACATGATAAATCCTGTCGAACATTCCTATTGCCCTAAGCCGTTGGATTCCCTCCTCCATATCACGCCAGGACACCTCTAACATCTCAGACTCATTAACGGTAAGCTGCAATTGAGTCTCAGTTTCAGTCAACCAACCAAGAAAGCACTTAGAGCATGTGCTGACACATTAAATCCAGAGTCTCTAGTAAGCGTACCTGTATCAATGAATTCTGCCTAATCTAGAGTTATATTTTGCCTCCTTCCTCTAACACCCATAGAATCCTCTTCTGCATATATTCCCCAAGTTTCTACCATTATATATTAGCAAACTCTTGTAATTATTTTGGTATATAAGTGATTTCCAACTTGGTCATAGTGTGCACTTGTTCCCCACGCTTAGATTTGACCTCAGTTATGGGTCTGACAGTGTAGGGGGTGGTTGTGGTGGGTCTTGAGAATGAGCATCTCTTTTCAAGGCACCTGGACCAGTTGAGTTTATCACAGCATTTTCAAAGAGAGAAAGGTTAGTTTCGGACACTGAAAGGCAAGCTACTTCCATTAGTAAGGAAGGCTTAGAATGACTTGGTAGTTCAAGACTGTGAGTTTCATCTGGGGCCAAACAGATGTTCCCATTCCAAGTTTCAGGATCCCATTCTTTACCAGTCAATACCATAACTTCCACATGAGAAACTTGTCAAGACTGTGAATTCAACTGACATTGTAATTCAACAATTTATACAATTAAACGTGTTAGATGTTTAATAATATTAGCCCTGTTGCTAGGCATCAGGAAAGCTCTCTGGTTCTTAGGTTGTGACTTGAACTGAGAAATGAATGGACCCAAGCTTGTTATTTTTCTCTTTGTAAGTGCTCAAGTCCTTTCAAAATAATCTCTCCCCCATCACGATATTCATAGTCATGGTCACGACTATAATAGTCAAGTGCAGCAGCCATTTTGGCTTCCAGGACATGTGCTTCATTTGGCACTTCATCACAATCAACCATAGGTTGATTAATTGTGATGCCTCTGTTACTATCACCCATCTCTCACTGTCAAGGAGTTCAGTACCGTGAGTAAGGCTAGAGGAATGAACAAACCAATCACAAAGTCCCATCTCTGCAAATCTATTTCTCGGCACCACTCCCAGTAACAATTCTTTATCAGCCTGAGCTCTATCTGGAGAGAGGGATAACACAGGAATTTGAATAGGAAAAGTTAATATAAGGAATTACCTATAACGGGAGATTGGAATAATGAGGGATTGGTTAGTAAGATGTGAAGAGGACTCTAAAGAATATAGAAATGGCAGATACAAGAAGTAGTCACAGGGGAATTCCCTACTGGTCCAGTGGTTAGGACTCAGTGCTTTCACTGCCAAGGGCCAGGTTCAATCACTGGTCAGGGAACTAAGATCCCAAAAGCCTCACACCTCTGCAAAAGTCACTATCCCTAGGTTGACAAATGCCCCCGGGGCTGAGATCCAGATCTTATTGGAGAGGTAGTTTCTTATTGATGGTAGTTTCACTTCAGGGCGAAGTCATTGTGATGCCATACTGGTGGAACTTGCCAGAAATCTGCCTGTTGGGAGGTGGAAAAAAGCTGTTCACTGAGTTCTGCTGGCCTCTGCACCGCAGGAACCAGGCCCCAGGGAAGCTGTGAGTGTGGCAAGATCCAGAAGCATTCTGCTTGCTTGCAAACTGCCTGAGAGTGACTTCTGGAAGAAGGGGAAAGCTGCTGGTCACCGGGTACTACTGGTCACTATGCAATGTACAAATCAGGCCCTGGAAGAGTTGTGAGTGTTGCAGGAGTCTGATGCTAGAAAAAGTCATGCAGAAAGAGCCTGTCAAGCGAACATGCAGGAATCAGGAAGGAAACCTCTTCCTCTTGCAATATCTCTCCAGCACCCTCTACTGAGAAAGCTTCAGTGCCAGCCGGCAAAGGGAAAATAGTTAAAATTATTTCTTTATCACAGAACAGGCAGAAAGGGTGAATTTGAAGTTGAGTGGCAATAAGTTGATAACCAGCACACCATGGGTCAAAGATGAAATCCTAAGAAAAATTAAAACGTTGAATGAAATTAAAATGAAGATATAATATATCAAAATGTATGGAATGTAGCAAAAGCAGTGCTTAGAGAGAAAATTATAGCATTAAATGCTTATACTAGAAAAGAAGAATAATATCAAACCAATAACCTCAGTTTCTTAAGAAATTATGATTAAAAAGAGTAAACCTATGATTAAAAAGAGTAATCAAAGCTAAAGTAAGCAGAAAGTGAAAGTGAAAGTCGCTCAGTCATGTCTGACTCTGGGACCCCATGGACTATACAGTCCATGGAATTCTCCAGGCCAGAATACTGGAGTGGGTCGCCTTTCCCTTCTCCAGGAAATCTTCCCAACCCAGGAATCAACCCGGATCTCCTGCATTGAAGGTGGATTCTTTACCAGTTGAGCCACAAGGGAAGCCCAAAGTAAGCAGAAGAAAGAAAATAATAAAGAGCAGAAATCACTGAAGTAGAAAATAGAAAACAATAGAGAAAAGAAGAGGAACCAATAATTGGCTCTTTGGGAAGATCATTAAAACTGATAAACTTCTAGCCAGATTGATGAAGGAAAAAGGAAAGAAAATCCAAATGACTCATTATAGGAATGACTTTTTTTGGCTATACCACATGGCATTCAGGAACTTTACTTCACTGAGCAGGGATTGAAACCACACCTCATGCAGTAGAAGTGTAGAGTCTTAACCATTGGACCACCAGGGGAGTCCAGATCCTACAGAAATTTAGATAATGATAAAGAGATGCTACTTATTTTTATTTTTTAACTTTATTAAAAGTATAGATGATTTACAGTGTGTTATATATATATATTTATTTATATGGCTTCCCCGACGGTTCAGTGGTAAAGAATCTGCCTGTAATGCAGGGGACATGGGTTCAATCTCTGGGTTGGGAAGATCCCTTGGAGGAGGAAATGGCAAACTAGTCCAGTATTCTTGCCTGGGAAATCCCATGGACAGTGGAGCTTGGCGGGCTGCAGTCCATGGGATTCCAACTTAATGACTAAACCACCACCATATATATATATATATATATATATATATATATATATATATATATACACACATACACTTTGCTATTATATATATATATATATATACACACACACATACACTTTGCTATTATATATATATATACACATACACTTTGCTATTATGGTTTGTCACAGAATATTGAATATAGTTCCCCTGTGCTATACAGAATTACCTTGTTATTTGTGTGTGTGTGCTAGGTCACTTCAGTCATGTCCAAATCTTGCGACCCTATGGACTGATCTGCCAAACTTCTCTGTCCATGGGATTCTCCAGGCAAGAATACTGGAGTGGGTTGCCCTCCTTCAGGGGATCTTCCCAACCCAGGGATTGAACCCACATCTCCTGCAGCTCCTGCATTGCAGGTGGATTCTTTACCGCTGAGCCACCAGGGAAGCCCTACCTTGTTGTTTATCCATCCTATATATAATAGTTTGCCTCTGCTAATCCCAAACTCCCATTCCTTCTCTCCCCTAACCACCTTCCCCTTGGCAGCCACAAATCTGTCCTCTATATCTGTGAGTCTGACTTTGCTTCATAGATACATTGATTTGTATTGTATTTAAGATTCCACATATAAGTGATATCATATAGTATTTGTCTTTCTGTTTCTGACTTCACTTAGTATGGTAATCTCTAGGTCCATCCATGTTGCTGTAAATGGCATGATTTCACTCTTTTGATGGCTGAGTAATGTTCCACCATGTGTGTGTGTGAATGTTGTTGTTGCCCACTTGTTAAGTCGTTTCTGACTCTTTGCGACACCATGGATTGTAGCATGCCAGTCTCCTTTGCCTCTACTATCTCCAAGAGTTTGCTTGAATTCATGTCCATTGAGTTGACGATGCTATCCAACCATCTCATTCTCTGCTGCCCCCTTCTCCTTTGCCTTCAGTCATTCCCAGCATCAGGGTCTTTTCCAATAAATTGGCTCTTTGGAAAACTCAGCAGTGGCCACAGGACTGGAAAAGGTCAGTTTTCATTCCAATCCCAAAGAAAGGCAATGCCAAAGAATGCTCAAACTACCTCATAATTGCACTCATCTCACACGCTAGTAAAGTCATGCTCAAAATTCTCCAAGCCAGAGCAATATGTGAACTGTGAACTCCCAGATGTTCAAGCAGGTTTTAGAAAAGGCAGAGGCACCAGAGGTCAAATTGCCAACATCTGCTGGATCATGGAGAAAGCAAGAGAGTTCCAGAAAACCATCTATTTCTGCTTCATTGACTATGCCAAAGCCTTTGACTGTGTGGATCACAATAAACTGTGGAAAATTCTGAAAGAGATGGGAATACCAGACCACCTGACCTGCCTCTTGAGAAACCTGTATGCAGGTCAGGAAGCAACAGTCAGAACTGTACGTGGAACAACAGACTGGTTCCAAATAGGAAAAGGAGTATGTCAAGGCTGTATATTGTCACCTTGTTTATTTAACTTATATGCAGAGTACATCATGAGGAACGCTGGGCTGGAAGAAGCACAAGCTGGAATCAAGATTGCTGGGAGAAATATCAATAACCTCAGATATGCAGATGACACTACCCTTATGGCAGAAAGTGAAGAGGAACCCAAAAGCCTCTTGATGAAAGGGAAAGAGGAGAGTGAAAAGGTTGGCTTGAAGCTCAACATTCAGAAAACAAAGATCATGGCATCTGGTCCCATCACTTCATGGGAAATAGATGGAAAAACAGTGGAAACAGTGTCAGACTTCATTTTTTTGGGGCTCCGAAATCACTGCAGATGCTGATTGCAGCCATGAAATTAAAAGACACTTACTCCTTGGAAGGAAAGTTATGACCAACCTTGATAGTGTATTAAAAAGCAGAGACATTACTTTGCCAACCAAGGTCCGTGTAGTCAAGGCTATGGTTTTTCCAGTGGTCATGTATGGATGTGAGAGTTGGACTGTGAAGAAAGCTGATTGCCGAAGAATTGATGCTTTTGAACTGTGGTGTTGGAGAAGACTCTTGAGAGTCCCTTGTACTGCAAGGAGATCCAACCAGTCCGTTCTAAAGGAGATCAATCCTGGGTGTTCATTGGAAGGACTGATGCTAAAGCTGAAACTGCAGTACTTTGGCCACCTCATGTGACAAGTTGATTCACTGGAAAAGACTCTAATGCTGGGAAGGGTTGGGGGCGGGAGGAGAAGGGGACGACCGAGAATGAGATGGCTGGATGGCATCACCGACTCTGTGGACATGAGTTTGAGTGAACTCCGGGAGTTGGTGATGGACAGGGAGGCCTGGCGTGCTGTGATTTATGGGGTCGCGGAGAGTCGGACACGACTGAGCGACTGAACTGAACTGAACTTGCACCAGATGGCCAAAGTTTTAGAGCTTCAACTTCAGCATCAATCCTTCCAATGAATATTTAGGACTGATTTCCTTTAGGATTGACTGGTTTGATCTTCTTGCAGTCCAAGGGACTCTCAAGAGTCTTCTCCAACACCACAGTTCAAAAGCATCAATTCTTCAGTGCTCAGCCTTCTTTATGGTCTAACTCTCACATCCATACATGACTACTGGAAAAACCATAGCTTTGACTAGATGGACCTTTGTTGGCAAAGTGATGTCTCTGCTTCTTAATATGCTGTCTAGGTTTGTCATAGCTTTTCTTCCAAGGAGCAAGCGTCTTTTAATTTCATGGCTGCAGTCACCATCGGCAGTGATTTGGGAGCCCGAGAAAATTAAGTCTCTCACTGTTTGCACTTTTTCCATGTCTATTTTCCATGAAGTGATGGGACTGGATACCACGATCTTAGTTTTTTGAATGTTGAGTTGTCAGCCATCTTTTTCACTCTCCTCTTTCACCTTCATCAAGAGGCTCTTTAGTTTCTCTTCAGTTTCTGCCATTAGAGTTGTATCATCTGCATATATGAGGTTATTGATATTTCTCCTGGCAATCTTGATTCCAGCTTGTGCTTCATTCAGCCTGACATTTCATATGATGTATTCTGCATATAAGTTAAATAAGCAGGGTGACAATATACAGCCTTGACATACTCCTTTCCCAATTTTGAACCAGTTCTTTGTTTCATATCTGGTTCTAATTGTTGCTTTTTGACCTGCATACAGGTTTCTCAGAAGGCAGGTAAGGTGGTGTGGTATTCCCATCTCTTGAAGAATTTTCCACAGTTTTTTATGATCCACACAGTCAAAGGCTTTAACTTAGTCAATGAAGCAGAAGTAGATTTTTTTCTGGAATTCTCTTACTTTTTCTAGTAACTAGATTCATGTTTAATTAAATAACTGAGAGAAAGTATATGTACATCAGGGTCTGGGAATCTGGAAGCTGTATTAGAATTCTGCCTACTACAAGGAGGGCATACTTCCTGACATATTCTATGAGTTCAATATTTACCCTGAATGAAAAAAAAAGTGAAAGTGTTAGTCAGTCTGTTGTGTCCGAGTCTTTGTGACCCCTTGGACTGTAGCCCACCAGGCTCTTCTGTTCATGGGAGTTCCCAGGGAAGAATACTGGAGTGGGTTGCCATGCCCTCCTCCAGGGGATCTTCCTGACCTGGGGATCGAACCCAGATCTCCCTCATTGCAGGCAGTTTCTTTACCATCTGAACCACCAGGAAAGTCCGATATTACTCTAATCTTATATCAAAACCAGACAAAGAAATCCCTGGAAGTTATTTTATGGATATCAAACAAACTGATTCTAAAATGTAAAATGGAGAGGCAAAAGATCTAGTATAGCCCAGTCAATATTGATAGAGAAGAACAGATTTGGAGTACTGATGTTACCTGATTTTAAGACTTATTATAAAACTTAGTATTTAAGACAGTGTGGTATTGTCAAAAAAATAGACAAATAGATCAGTGGAACAGAGGGGAGAGTCCAGAAATAGACCCACATATATGTGGTCAACTGATCTTTGACAAAGGATCAAAGGTAATAACAATCTTTTCAAATCTTTTCAAAGACAATCTTTTCAACAGGCTGTTGACACCTGTTAGGATGGCTATTTTCAAAAACAACAACAAGGACAACAAAAGTGTTGGTGAGAATAGAATAGGGAGAAATTATAACCCTTGCACACTGTTGGTGGGGATGCAAAATAGTATAACTACTACGGAAAAACAGTATGGCAGGTTCTCAAAAATTAAAAATAGAACTATCATAGGATCCAAGAATCCCACTTCTGGTTATTTATCCAAAAGAATTGAAAACAGTATCTCAAATAGATATGAACACTCCTATGTTGATTGCAGCACTATTCATAATAACCAAGATGTCTAAACAACCTAAATGTCCATTGACAGGTGAATGGATGAAGAAAACATGGTATATACATACAGTGGAATACTGTTCAGCCTTTAAAAATAAGAAAATTGCAGTATGCAACAACAGGGATGAACTCTGAGGACATTATGCTAAGTGAAATATGCCAGTCACAGTAGGAAAAATACTGCATGAATCTACTCATGTGAGGTATCTTAAGTAGTCAAATTCAAAGAGTCAAAGAATGGAATGGTGGTTGTCAAGGGCTGGGGTGAGAGGGAAATGGGGAGTTACTAATCAATGGTCGTAAAGTCTCAGTCAAGCAAGATGAATAATCTTTAGAGAGCTACTGTGCAACATTGTACCTATATAGTCAGCAATAATAATTTGTACAGTTAAAAATTTGTTAACAGAGTAGATCTTAAGTTAAAGAGTTCTTATCACAGTAAAATAAATGGTACTGAAACAACTGGACACACACAGGCCAAAAAAAGCAATCTAGACATAGAACTTATACCCTTCACAAAAATTAACTCAGACCCAAATGTAAAATGCAAAACTATAGAACTCCTAGTGTTGCAGAAACCAGTAATCGAGAAACCAAGCCTCACACTTGGAGAGCTGGAGATCTCAGGTTTATTACACTGGCAGGCCCAGAGGAGTTAACACTTCAGGCTCTGATCCCCGAACAAAGGGGTTACAGAGTTTTTATAGACAGACTATAGTGGGAACACTAGCTGTTAATAGGCTGGTTTAAACTAAGGGGTTTTGCATGAGCACAGGAACAGCAGTCAAGATGGAGAGGGGGATGCCTGACCTTTACACGGATAGGCATGATTAAACAGGTTTGCAGGGGCTGGGCAGTTCCAAAAAGCAGAACAAGGGTGAGATAAGCTCCAGTTCCTAGTATTGTAAGTCCCCACTTTCTGAGACTACGTGACCTTTGTGATCCAGACTTTGCAAGGAGCAAGCTGAGTTACAGAGGCAGAAGTAGCAGGAGGTTATGTAAAATTTTAACTTTTCCTCTTCACTAGAAGATACTAGGAGAAAAATCTAGACGACCTTGGGTTTGGTGATGACTTTTTAACTACAACACCAAATACATGATCAATGTAAGAAAGAATTGATAAGCTGAACTTCTTTGAAATTAAAAAGTTCTGCTCTGTGAAAGACAGTGAGGAGAATGAAAAGACCAGTCACAAACTGGAAGAAAATATTTGAAGAAGAGCTATTTGGTAAAGGAATATTATCCAAAATATACAAAGAATTTATGTCTTTGTATACAAAATATACAAAGACAACTTATGTCCATATAAAAACCTGCATGTGGATGTCTATAACTGCCTTATTCATAAGTACCAAAACTTGGAAGCAACCAGTATGTCTTTCAGTGGGTGAAGGGATCTATAAACTCTGGTACATCCACTGAAATACTATTAAGTGCTAAATAGAAATGAGCTATCAAGCCATGAAAAAACAGGGAGGAAACTTAAATGTATATACTAAGTTAAAGAAGCTGATCTGAATAGGTATGATTCCAAATACATGACATTCTGGAAAAGGCAAAACTCTGGAGACAGTAAAAAGATAGTGATTGTCAGAGACTAGGGGGAAGGGGTGAGGGATAAATAGGCAGAACACAGAATTTTTAGAGAAACAAAAATACTTTGTATGATACTGTAATGGATGCATATTACGGAGTGTACAATACCAAGAGCAAACTCTAATGTAAACTATGGACTGAGTGATTATGATGTGCTAATATAGGTTCGGGCTTCCCTGGTGGCTCAGAGGTTAAAGCGTCTGCCTCCAATGCGGGAGACCCGGCTTCGATCCCTGGGTCGGGAAGATCTCCTGGAGAAGGAAACGGTAACCCACTCCAGTATTCTTGCCTGGAGAATCCCATGGACGGAGAAGCCTGGTAGGCTACAGTCTCCGGGGTCGCAAAGAGTCGGACACGACTGAGCGACGGAACGGAACGGAACGGAATATAGGTTCATCAGTGGTGCAGTATGTTGTTAATGGGGGAGGCTATGCACGTGTGGGGGCAGGGGGTATATGGAAAATCTCTGTACGTTTCTCTCAGTTTTGCTATGAATCTAAAATTGCTCTAAAAATAAAGTCTATTAAAAAAGAAAACTACAGATCAACTATCCCTCATAGACGTAGATACACAAATGAATGAATAATAAGATGCTTTCTCTCTCTCTCTCTCTATATATATGTATACACACACACACACACACACACACACACAATAAAATACTACTCAGCCTTAAAAAAGAATGAAATCTTGCCATTTGCGACAGCATGAATGAGGGCATTATGCTAAGTGACATAAGTCAGATGGAGAAAGACATTTGTATGATTTCACTCATATGTGGAATATTTTAAAAAACAAGCAAAACAAAAGCAAACTAGGTATAGAGTACAGATTGGTGGTTACCAGAGGGGAACAGGTATGGGGATAGGGAGAAATGTGTAATGGGCATCAATGCTATGGTGCTGGATAGAAACTAGACTTTTAGTGGTGAGCATGCTCTAGGGTATACAGAAGTCAAATTGTAATGTTGTACACATGAAAATTATATAATGTTGCAAATCAGTGTTGCTTCAAAAAAAAGAGGAGTAGACAATTACGGGGATCCTTTCACGATGTATATAGATATAAAATCATGTTGTAGGACTTTAAATACATGACAGTTTTGTCAATTATACCTCAATAAAGCTGAAAAAAAACCCCACATATAGATGAGTTTTTAACAAAATTCTACCAAATCAAATCCAACACAATATATGAAAAGGTTGATACATAATCACCAAATGGGTTTTAATCCCAGGAATGTAAGTTTGGTTTAGCACTTGAAAACCAATCAGTATAATTCATCATATTAATGAATTAATAAAGGAAAACCATGTGATCAGCTCAACTGATGCCATGAAGTGTTTTATAAAATCCAGCATCCATTTCTGATAAAATAAAAAAGAAACAAAAAGGAATCTCTTAGAAATTTAGGAATTTGGGGGCTTCTTTAACCTGATAAAGGGCACCTGCATAAAAACTACAACTAATTTCATTCTTTTTTTTTTTTTTTTGGCTATGCCATGTGGCTTACAGGATCTTAGTTCCCAGACCAAGGATTGAACCTGGAGGTATGCTGAATCCTAACTGCTGGACCACCAAGAAACTCCCTCATCCTTTCTTTTTAAATAGAAATATACTTGATTTACAATGTTATGTTAATTTCTGCTTATAGCAAAGTGATTCAGTTATATATATTTATATATATATTCTTTTAAACTATGATTTTCCATTATGGTTTCTCACAGAATGTTGAATATACTTCCCTGTGCTATGTAGTAGGACCTTGTTGTTTATCCACTCTCTATATACTGGTTTGCATCTGCTAACCCCAAACTCCAACTCCATCCCTCCCTGATCCCCTCTTCCCTTGGCAATCACAAGTCTGTTCTCTATGTGTGTTGCTCTATTTCTGTTTTGTAGATACGTTCATTTGTGTCATATTTTAGTTTCCACATATAAGTGATATCATATGGAGGGGATGCTTTCAATGGTTCCCCCTTCCTTCCCTTCTTCCCTCCTTCCCTCCCTGATGTCTGCTTACCTGGGACTGTGTCTCTGGCTGAGTTCATGGGGCCGGGCCCTCAGGCTGCTCTCCCACCAGATGCTAGGCTGTTTATTTTAATTTTATACTGTATTGGAGTATAGTTGACTAACAATGTTATGTTAATTTCAGGTGTACAGCAAAGTGAATCAGTTACTCATATACCTGTATATGTTCTTTTTCAAATTCTTTTCCCATTTAGATTATTACAGAATATTGAACAGAATTCCCTGTGCTCTGCAGTAGGTCCTTGTTGGTTCACTGTGGGATCTTAATTCCCTGACCAAGGACTGAACCCCAGCCCCTGGCAGTGAGAGCACCAAGTCGTAACCACTGGACCACGAGGGAATTCCCTAGGCTGTTTATTTTTAATTATAAAAATACCTGCTCACAATGAAAAACAGTGAAAATGCTGCCACTGCCCCACTGGTAACACCACCACCACCACCACATTAATAAAGATACAGATAGGGAATTTCCTAGCGGTCCATTGGTTAGGACCCTGAGCTTTCACTGCCAAGGACCCAGGTTCAATCCCCTGTCAAGAACTAAGATCCCACAAGCTGCAAGCCACATAGCCAAAACAAAAAAGAAAAATTAGTTACAATACAGATAAAAACTTCAAGCATCAATGTGACACTGTCTCCCCCTCAGGCCCCCAGTTCCCTGTACCCTCCCTTAACAATGCCTTATATCTTGCCCCTATGTATACATAAGCCTATTAAGGACTCTTTCCAGTGTCCTACCTGGAAGAAGGCAGCAGCAGGCTTTTGGGGCTTTCCTGGCCTCCATGCTGGCCCCTCCCACCCACTCGCCAAGGAGCCACTGAAGAGGTCTCACATCACATCTTCTCTGCACAGTATCCTTTGGTAGTTCCAACTTTACTCAGAGTAAAAGATCCAGATCTGGCCCCTGTCTGCCTTCCTGATCTCAACTCCTACCATGCTTACCATCACTCACCTCCCTAGAGTCACACTGGCTGTTCCCTCAGCCTGGAACACTTCTTTTTCCTTTTTTATTAAATTATATTGACATACAATATTAGTTTCAGGCATACAACATGATGCAATATTTTTACACATTACAAAATGACCACCACATTAAGTCTAGTTACCATCTGTCACTGTACAGTATTATTGAGTATATTTCCCATGTTGTACACTAGTTCCCTGTGACTTATTTTATAACTTGAAATTTGTACCTCTTAATCACCTTCAGCTATTTTGTCTAAGCCCCCCATCCTACTTCCCTCTGGCAACCACCAGTTTGCTCTTTTTTTTTTTTGGTTGTTGTTGGTTTTTGGCTGTATCACATGGTATTCGGGATCTTAGTTGCCCCACCAGGGGAACCTGTGCCCCCTGCAGCAGAAGTGTGGTGTCTTAACCCCTGGACTTCCAGGGAAGTCTCTGTTTCTGTTTTTTGTTTGCTAGTCTGTTTTGTTTTTGAGATTCTACATGTAAGTGAAATCACATGATGTTCACCTTTCTCTCTCATTTATTTCACTTAGCATGATACCCTCTAGGTCCATCCATGTTGCTGAAAATGGCACTATTTTGTTCTTTTTTATGACTGAGTAACATTCCATTGTATATATGTACCATATCTTCTTTATTCATTCATCTGTTGATGAACACTTAGGTTGCTTCCGTGTCCTGGCTATTGTAAATAGTGCTTCTATGAACATTTTGACATATGTATCT